>NC_143577.1:141277046-141582483 GCF_048544385.1 Mastigoproctus giganteus
AACTTAAGCCTTTCTTCGTAAGAGCACTCCTTTGTTCCATTCACTAATCTTGTTGCCCTTCTCTGTACTCGTTCCAGCAGCTCTACATCCTTCTTGAAATGAGGCCTCCAGACCTGTATACAGTACTCTAGGTGTGGCCTGACCATTGCCTTATACAAGGGAATAATCACCTCCTTATCCCTGCTGGAAAAATTCCTGTATATCATTGACAATACTCCATGAGCTACTCTTGCAGCCCGTCTGCACTGCTCAGAGAACTTCATATCTGCCTGCACAGCCACCTCCAAGTCCCTTTCATTCTCTACCACTGTCAGTGTAGTACCACAGAGTTGATACGTTGCTCTGGGGTTGCTGTTTCCCATGTGTAGTACTTTACATTTGTCAATGTTAAACTTCATTTGCCACCTCTCAGCCCATCTGCTCAACCTTTCCAGATCCTGTTGCAGCAGCATAGTGTCAGTAGTGTCCTTGACAACCCTGCCAACCTTTGTATCGTCTGCAAACTTGGACATTAAGGTTGATATACCATCATCAGTATCATTTATAAATACAGAAAACAATAATGGACCCAACACTGAGCCCTGAGGGACTCCACTAATAACATTAGTGTACCCAATGAGCAGTGTCCATTGATTACCACTCTCTGTCTTCTCCCCCTCAACCACCCCTTTATCCATAGCAGCAATTTGCCTCCAATGTCACACTGCTCCAATTTGTGTAGCAGTCTTCCATGTGCAACATTATCAAAAGCCTTTCTAAGATCCAAGTATATAATATCAAAGTTATTCCCTGCATCCAGTTCTTTTGTGACTGCATCATAGTATCCAATCAAGTTGGTCAGGCAAGACTTCCCCTTAACAAAACCATGCTGTGTCTGAGCTATAACTGAAGTCTTGTCTAAATGATCCTGCAGTGCTTCTTTAACCAGTGCCTCCATTAATTTTCCTGGAACAGAAGTTAAGCTCACAGGTCTATAATTACTTGTGTCAGCCTTTGATCCTCCTTTGTGAATTGGGGTCACATTTGCACATTTCCAGTCTATGGGTACCTCCCCTGAGTCCAAGGAGGCTCTCATAATTATGGCTAATGGTTTGCTTACTTCCTTTGCTGCCTCCTTTAATATAACTGGATAGATCCCATCCACCCCAGGTGCCTTTCTTGTGTTTATCTTCAACAGTTTCTCCTCCACTTTACTCCCAGTTATTTCAAGATTCTGTAGCTTACTGCTAGAGTTGAATACACCTCTGGCATTCCCCTTGCTGAATAACTCCTCATGTGTGAATGTTGATGCAAAATATTCATTTAGTTTGTTAGCTACCTGAGCAGGATCATCAACAGTTGACCCATCAATATCAAGTGGACCAATCTGATTCATCCCCTTCCTTCTAGAGTTTACATAAGTAAAGAACTCTTTGCTGTTTTTCTTTGCATCCCTTGCCAAGGATTTCTCGTAATCTGCCTTCGCCTGCCTAACCTCCTTTGTAACTTGGTTGCATATCAACTTGTATCTATCATAGGCTTCTGTGTCATGTGTTAATTTGTAAGTATCCCATGCATTTTTCTTCTCTGCCATATGCCTCATTAGTTCATCTGACATCCATTTTGGCCTAAACCTTGAACAATATTTCTTAGTTGGTATGTAAAGCCTAGTAGCTTCCAAGATAAGTTCTTTGAATGCTTCCCATTTTGAATTTGCTGTTGGCAACATCATCAGTTGGTCCCACTGTATAGAATTTAAATACTGTCTCAGTCCATCGTAGTCGCCTTTACGGAAGCAATAACCCTTCCCTTTACCCCTAATGGTAGTTACCTCTTTGAGTAAATCCCACTTCAGCACACTGTGATCACTGCCACCTAGTGGTTCATTTATCTGCAGATTCTTAATGCATGAAGAATCACTGCTGACAATCAAATCAAGAGTATTACTCCCTCTAGTTGCCTCCCGAACATGCTGATGTAGAAAACAATCATCCAATAAATCCACAAAAGCCCTGCTAGTGCGTGAGTAACCAGCCCCCAAATTCCAGTCAATATCTGGGAAATTAAAATCTCCCATTATAAGACTCTCTGATTTACTGACCCACTCTATTTCCCTGTACAGTTCCTTATTATACTCATCAGAGTCATTAGGCCTATAGCACACTCCTACTCTCAATTTTGATCTCCCAATGCTTATGTCACACCAAACTGACTCAACACTGCACTGTCCAGTGATGTCGACTGGCTTCACTTCCTTGGTTTTTATGTGTTTCTTAACTAATAGCATAACCCCTCACCCCTTCCTATCCTGTCTATCCTTTCTGTAGACGTTGTACTCCCCAAATTGCAGTTCTGCATCCCTTATATCTGTGTGACACCACGTCTCTGATATCCCAACAATATCTGCCTTTGATGTTTTGAGCAATACCTCAAATTCAAATTTATTTACTAAACTCCTAGCATTGGTGTACACACAAGTATACCTGCACCTGTTTCTATTCTTAGCTACCCTAACACAACCCATGTGTTTACTTGTACCGCAATGGCTCCCAGCAGTCTCTGAAATACCATGCATCTTGTTTTTCAGGCTTCTGCTCATTCTAATAGAAGCAGTGCAAGAATCTCTTTCACCTCTGCCAGTGGCTACTGTCAATCTATTGGTCTTTGTCTCCCCCCAAGCTAGCAGTTTTCTGACCCACCTAACACTGCCTCCCTAGCATCAGCAAATATTCTTGCACCCTTTCTATTTAAGTGTATCCCATCCCTGTAGAAGCAATCTCTCCTGTTAACAAGTACAGTCCAGGCTGAAAAAAATTCTACCCCTTGAGCCTTGCACAATCTTTCCAGGGCCAAATTGATCGACAAGGCTCTCATCATATACTCCCTCCTATCGTGTCTGGGCAGAATTGCAGACACTTTCAAATTCAACCCTAATTCTCGGCTTTTGTTCAGCAGTGACCTGTACTTGTTAAGTAATTCTTCCGGTCTCCTACTCTTAATATTATTAGTGCCAATGTGTACAACTATATCACCTTTTGTGCCCTTAAAAGATGATATTCGCTCTACAACGTCATCAACCTTTGCCCCTGGCAGACATACCCTGGTCCTGTTCCACCTATCTTTTTTACAAAGCATGTTCCCCGTTTCCCTGACAATAGAGTCACCAACAACTACTAGTTCCTTCGGGACCAGCGCATTCTGCCTTGGGGGTTGCCTCTGTGTCACGCGATGCCCAAGTGCAAGCTCTGGCGTTGATGTGGGCAGCTGAGAGCTTGATGGGCCCCTCAATTTAGTTTCTTCGAGGGCATCCACCCTGTCCTTCAAGCTCTCATATAGGCCCACAAGAACGCCGAGTTGTTGCCTGATATCGATACACTCCTTGCATCGCGCACACACAAAGACATCCCCCATGGCAGTATCATGTCCCGTACCCGATTGCTCTGCAAACATCAAGCAAACAGTGCATTTTATAAGGCTGTGAGTCAGAGGACAACTGCCCCCCTCAGTTCTGCTCTGAGCCACAGCACTTCCATTAGCTTGAGCCTTTTGCTTTGCTTCGTAATGCTTTGCATTGTAATGCTTCGCCAATCGAGAAGGCTATTGTTGCTTATTTGGCTTTAGTGGGTGGGTGGGTACCCCGGTGTTGCAATCATGCTAACCCAGTTGTGAAGTATAATTCAACAATATGAAAGATGCAGATCTCATATTGTGGAATTATACTTATGACCGAGGATTGGCCAATAAGTATTGAAATGGTGCCTTCTGTGTGGTGGTATCCTCTGAGAATAAGTAACAATAGTCTTCTCAGTTGGTGAAGCATTACTTATTCAAGGTAATGCAATATTGTTAACTCGTTGTGAAGGTAGTCACAATAGGAGATACAATTAAATCGATGCTGTTTACACTACTGTTGTAGTTTTATACTACGAACAAAATATTGTGTATATACACTGGCAGTTCTGTAGTGAATTTCAAATTCGTAGAGTTTATTATGCCTTGTGCATTTATTTTTCTATTATTATTTGTTTTATATATTTTTATTGTTATTTTATTATTACTTTTTATTTTATTGTAGTGTGTGTGTGTGTGTGTGTGTCGGCTGGTTCAGCAAAAGCTGACACTTTCCTTGCATTATTAGTTAGTACAGTAGACTATCGAAATAATAGCACATTGAGATCGGATATATACATACAGCACAGATGTCTTACAGTGCCAAAAAAAGAAAACGGTGTCACATGATTACTGTATTTCTTTGTGTTTGCCATTTTGAAAGTGAATTCTGTACTGTTATCATGGAACAATTATTTTAAATTTCAGCTGTATATCACCTACATGTTTATTTATTTTATTTTATTTTATTTTTATTTCATTTATTTCATTTTATTTTTATTTTATTTATTTATTTTATTTTTTTATTTTTTTTTAATACAGAAATTCTGTATTTAATGAGAAATTCTGGGAGTGAAGTTGAAAAAAAATGTAATTAATGATGCTGAAATTTCACACGTTTATTTAATAAAAAAACTTTTGAGGCTACAGGCCAGTAACGCTCCTGAGGTTGATAGCATTTACCCTATAATCTTAAGGGAGGTGGCAAGTGAGTGCATTGAACCATTGAGGCTAATTATGAGAGCATCACTCGACTCGGGAGTGATTCTGTTGAATTGGAAAAGTGCCAATGTATTGGAATACATAAGGGCAGTTCTAAGAGTGAAGTGGGAAATTTCCGGCTGGTTAGTCTAACTTCAGTAGTAAAGAAAATCATGGAGACTATGATCAAGGGTGGAATTCAGGATCACTTAGATAGAAATGGAATTCTGAAGGATACTCAAGCATGGCTTTGTAAATGGAAAATCATGTTTAACTAATCTGGTTAGCTATTTTGACAGGGCCACTCAAGAGCTGGACTTAGGGAATAATTTCAACATTGTTTATTTGGATTTCAGCAAAGCATTTGACTCAGTTGCACACGAGCAGTTACTTTATAAGCTGGAACTGATTGGAATCACAGGAAAAATCCTTAGATGGATAGCAGAGTGGCTTCAGGGCAGGAGACAGAGGGTTGTGATAAATGGTTATTCCTCATATTGGGTTGATGTGATGTAAGAAGTGGGGTTCCACTAGGATCAGTATTAGGACCATTGTTGTTTTTGATTTTCATAAATGACATCGATGAAGGGATAGAGGGCGTGATGTCTAAATTTGCAGACATTGTAAACATTGGTAGAGTAGTTAATAATTGACACCAAGCAGAGCTTCTTCAGAATGACCTAGATAGACTTCAGAAATGGTCAGAAAAATGGCAACTATGCTTTAATCCAGCAAAGTGTAAGGTATTGCACCTGGGGAACAGTAACCCCAAAATAACTTATACACTTGGCAGAGTTGAACTAAAGCCAGTAGTGGAGGAAAGGGACTTGGGTATTACAATACAGTCAGATATGAAGTTCTCCGATCATTGCAGACTGGTTGCAATGAGGGCACGTGGTGTCCTATCGATGATTTATCAAACAGTCACTAGTAGAGATAAGGACATCATAATCCCATTATATAAGGCTATTAGACCACACTTGGAATACTGTGGTCAAATATGGAGGCTGCACCTAAAGAAAGATATTGTTATTCTTGAAAGGGTCCAAAGACGGTTAACTCACCTGATGAGATCAGCAAAAGGGCATCCGTATGAGGAAACACTTCGAATATGTGGGTTGCAGAGCTTGGAAACTAGGCACCTTAGAGGAGACGTGATTGAGGTGTTTAGGCTCTGAGAGGAATGAGAAGAAAAACGAATAAGGGCGAAATTTTCACAGTTATAAATGATTCTAGAACTAGGGGCCATAATTTTAAGTTATGGCCAGTGGCGGATTTAGCACTTGAGAGGCCCCAGGTGCAATTCAATTTTGAGGCCCCCCCCCTCTACAGTACCACTTCGGTACCACTGAATAGAATACAGTGCGTATTCTATTCTGCGCGTAGAATACAGTGTGCATTCTACGCGCACATTTTTACTATAGCATGCGCTCTAGATTTGATGTTGCGGTTTTAATCATTTTGGTTGCGCAATTCTTTCATACATATTTTAACTAATATTTAAATGAAAAAATGGCACACCTAAGCATTAATGATAATACGTATTCTACTTCAGATTCACTTAGTTCGCATAGATATTTCATCTAATATGTAGGGATATTCGCATAAGAGTTTACTAACTTCTCATATTAAATTATAGTTTTATTCAGTAACGGTAATAATGATGAGTGTAAAAATTAAAAATGAAACAATTTTATTTTTTTTTGAGACCTCAGATTTGAGGCCCCAGGCGCACGCCTTGTGCACCTGTGCGGAAATCCGCCACTGGTTATGGCGGCAGTTGTTTAGACTTGATTGCAGGAAGTTTTATTTTAGCCAGCGAGTTATAAATTACTGGAATAAGTTACCTACATGGGTGGTAGAGGCTGACTATCCATGTAGGTCTGGGGAAATTCAAAGGTCAGCTGGATAATTACCTAAGGGAGGAGAGAAATGCATAGGTTGTCCATTTCCTTTTCTCTTATTAATTTTTATTATTATTATTATTAATTTGTTTTTATTCTTTATTTTATGTATTTTTTGTTAATTTATTTTATTATTATTATTATTTATTTATTTTTATTATTTTTATTTTTATTTTTTTGGCTGGTGCAGCATAAGCCATAGGCTTCCTTGCACCATGTGGCTATTACTAATACTAATAACCTCATACAGAGAATAAAAGAAGAACAGCATTAAAGCTTAGTGACAAACTTGATATAAACCAAACTGTTACATTAGGATTACCTGGAATGTTAATTCATATACCCATGTGTATTGTGTCTGTAAATTGTGTGTGTGTTCTCTACTCAGTTTTCCTGTTTTGGTGAATGAAAATCCTTGCTATCTACACCTGAGACCCACTAACTCAGCTGCGGAGTGAAAAAAGCCTATAAAAGTTCCTTGCGTCTTCGGCAAGATTCAAACCTGGGCCTTTTCCACCCAGTGTGGTGAGGACGGTGACAATACCACTGTGCTACCTGCTCAGGCAAAACTTGATATAATAAAGAAAATAGAACAGGGCATAAGCAGAAGTGTATTAATGGCAGCATATAACATTGGATTGTCTACATGTTTATGATTTTTCATGTGCAGTTAATAAAATTGCATTCTTAATCTCTCTATTTCTTATTTGGCATCATTATTTCTGCATTAAATACATTAAAAATAAAACTTTCTAGATAATGGAACAATTGAAATAATGATGCACCTTGAATCCCGTAAGGTGCCTTTATTTCAAAAGTCTACTGTTTTTGAAGAGAAAATGAAACTAATAAGATCTGAGTCATGGCTTCTCTTTCTCTTGGCCGTAAGTTAGGGTTAGCACTGACAACGGTAAATACAATAGTAGAGGATAAAGAATGAATTGTGAAATGTGTGAAAATGAGTTTCAGCAGTTTATTTCAACTCATTTGCACAGCAGGTAGCATAATGGAAGAAATGTAAATACTTTTGAAAATTTGGATTTAGTAATGGTAAAGGTAGTCATTTTTATTAATTTAATCCAAGTATCAAAGATACATGATCCATGTATCACTGCGTAATATAAAAGTGATGAAGTAAAAGATGAAGCTGCAAGTGCAGATTCAGAAACAGCTACGTTCCACTACCTTTCCTCTGAAATTATTGAGGCAGGAAGATCAGTGGCATAGCCAGAATTTTTTGTCAGCAGTTGCATTCACAAAATAAGGCACCAGTTGCCTAATGCCAAAAAACGCTACAATACCATATATACCTGCTGACCCTACCCTGGCTATGCCACTGAGGAGGATACATTAGGAATTGGTGAATGAAACAGGTTTATTCTGGAAGAAGATGCCCTCTTCTACATACATGTAATTGAGGAGAAGAAATTGCCTGGAGTTAAAACTTTAAAAGATTGTCTAACGTTGTTAGCAGGTAGCAATGCAACTTATGACTTCAAATTAAAGCCACTTTTATTATTACTTACTATTAGCCATATGGTGCAAGGAAGCCTGAGGCTTATGCTGCACCAGCCAAAAAAAAAATTTCCCACGTTACCCTGAGAGAGTCAGAAATAGAAGGGAATCACCAAGGAAGCAAGAAGGAGAAGAATGATGGTATTCAGTTCAGGACCCTGGGTTTGCCAAGCCCATACTCACTAAATGTGAGTCCCTGGGGTTTTTTAGTGTATCATGGTGAAAATTCCACAGGCTTTCAAAAATGTTTCAGTCTTCACTGCATGTTTTATAAATTGAATAATATTTTGAAGACTATACACACAAAGCATAATATGTTATGGGTTGAAATTAACTATATAATATTGGTGTAATTAAACCATAGTTTACCCATAAGTTTAAGTACTGTAAAGGCATCATTTGATTTTATCTCATATTGTGGCTACCTTCACAACAAAAAACCAGATATTGCACTACTTCGAATAAATAACGCTTTTCTAATAGTAGGAGACTACTGTTATTTATTCTCAGTGGGCACCACCACCACCCAGATGGCACCATTTTGGAGCTTGTGACCTCTATTAGAGAAGCGTTGTTTATTCAAAGTAGTGCAATACCTGTTATCTCGTTGTGATAACATATTGTGTTATCTCATATTGTGGAAAGTAGCCACAATATGAGATAAAATCAAACGATGCCTTTACACTACATATATAGTTAAACTTATGGGTAAACTATGGTGTAATTACACCAATATTTTATAGTGAATTGAATAAGAAATCATGGGTTACTGAAATCCTTTACCAGGAATGGGGCGCCTCCGCAGCCAGGTGGGAAGGAGCAGCAGTGCGTAGCACACGCTTCTTGATTATACCGGGGTTCGAGCCCGTCACCACCAAATACGGAAGATGCGGAAAGGTCAGGGAATGACCACCGCATATCCCGGAGCAATATGGCCTTAGTTGCTAATGATCCTAAAAACCAAATAACTAACATAACATAACCAGGAATGGTTTCTGCTCTATTTTGTATCAGAAATGGGAAAAATACTTGCTGGAAAAGAGAATGTGATTTAAGTATTTTGTAATCCTTGACAGTGCCCCTGGTGTCGTGGATTCTCACCCTCAACTTCAAGTAGTGTTCCTTCCTCCAAACATCATTTCCCTACTCCAGCCTATGGATATGGGGTTATTGTCACCTTCAAGTGGTATTATATTTGCAAAGAACCATTGTGAAGGCTATGGTTCTTCGCAATCTAGTAACGAGACTCAGACCTTATAATTACAATATAATAATAAGACTTGGATCTTATTATTTTCATTTTCTCTTCAAAAATAATTACATCTTTTCTTTTCCATCCCACCAGTTCCATGCATATTCTCACTTTGTTGTTGTCATTCTTACTGATGGGCAAGGGAACAACTGTCAGGCAGTTTTAAACGGGATGTAACATCCTTATGGCAGTAAGAAACATTTCTGCAAGCTGGAAAGATATCAAGCAATCCTCTGTGATGGGTTTTTTATAGAAAGAACTGCCTGAAGTTTGTCTCTGATATGGAGATTTCCAAGAAACACAAGAAAATATCACAGAGGAAATTTTAGACATGGCTAAATGCCTTAACCTGGAAATGCATACTGAAGATATGATTGAGTTACTGGAGTCTCGTGCAGAGGCTCTCACAATAATTTGATTGAGTTGCAGCCACAATATTGAAGAAAGGGTGGTAGTTGTGAAAGAAGCAGTAGTGTTGTCAGATTCCTTCATAGTGTCACTGTCATAGCGTCAAGAGAGAGAGAGAAGGCATTCATCGGCTTTCTTTGAATAAATTTTTCAAGTAGATTACTTTATCAGATATATACATTACTTTTATTTATTCATATCTCATTTTTAAAAAAAAACAAAAAGTCAAATAATTTGAAAATGTTTGGAAATGTATCTCAGAAAGTTTGGTGAGTTTTTATGGGAAATTAATATTTGGTTAGTGTACATTTGGTTATACAGTTTTCCAAGAACACACTGAGTACTTTAACAAGCATTAGGTGTATTTGTTTACAGTATTAGCTTCTAAGAAAATCAAACGAACTAAAATTGATTTTTATGTAATGTTAACACTGATATTTTGTATTTTCATCTGTTTTCAGTATGTGGGTAAGTTAAGTATTATAATGCAGTTTATTGATTCAGCATCATGTAAATTTGTATTTCTAAGTGTATTGATTAAATTCACTTGTTATCAAGCATGCTTTTCTCTAAAGAATGTGTTTTTTGTTTTTTTTTTTTTTTTCTTTCAGTGAATCCAAAGGAGATGATGGTGATAATTCCTCTACTTTATTTATTATTTTTGTTTATCTCTCTGGTTGTTTAATGAATTGAGTGTAAGTGCATGCACATAATGACTTTGTTTGCCTGTGATTTTTTTTTTCACATGTGTAGTTTTAAAACTTTAACATTTTAATAAAGTTGCATAGTTCATTTTATGCTTAACTTGTTATACTTGTGCTGTTCCACAAACAGTAGGTACTATTCCACACGGCCGAGTTAGTTCGTCTCAGGCGTAGATAGCAAGATTTTTTTTCCCCCGGAAACACGTTTTTTTCTTCCAGTAAAACAGGTAAATCGACCAGAGGTCTTTCCCAAGCATATCTCTCTTGATCCCTTTCCTTTTCTACTTTTCATCATGATAATATAATAATATAATAATTTGATTTTTTTTTTTTTTTTTTTTTGTGACCTCTTTCGGGAAGAGCGCACCTTCAACATCCCTGCAGAACTGGACGTCTACCACGGTCCAACTGATGGTTGAAACTGGGGTCAGGATAGGCCCACATCTGAGAGATGGAAGAACGAATAAGGGCCGGTTGAAAGGGGTGCTCCACAACACAGAGGTGACTTGGGGAAACACGAATCTCATATCTATTGTTCAGGAAGTTGCCTGATCCTGGTGTCTGGTTTCTTGCCTGGGGTAAGCTTGATGTCGACTGTGTTCTGGGCGAAAGGGTCTTGGTCTGTGGCTTTCTGCTTCTGAGGAGGAGGAGTGTAGTATGCTGGTTCTAGGTACATAGGTGTGTGGCTCGGGAAGGACTGGTCATATCTGGTGAGTAAACTTTGATGCCACTGCCAGCATTTACACAGTTGCTGGGGGTGTTGTACCAGTTTTGCTCCACTAAGATGGGTGTTGGTCGGGCGGCGGCTGCATTTTCCATATCTTCTCCTGCCGCATTGCCTGTCTCGTCTTTTCTGATCTTCCCTCTTCTGCGGGGTCTTCTCTGGCTTCTGCCTCCCACCACCACCTCAAAGGGGCAAGGAAGATGGCCCAGATTATCCTAATCATCTGTAGGAACATACTGCAAATCTTTTGTGGTGAGGTGGTCTATGAAGAATCAGTATAAGGAAAGATAGTAAGGAAAATGGAGAAAAATAAAAATTCTCATTTACTCCCTCGTTTGCTCTCCATTCTCTCCTTTCAGGCAAAAGATTCACTTTATTTGCACGTTTAAATATATACTGCATATATATATATATATATATATATATATATATATATATATATATATATATATATATATATATATATATTTTTTTTTTTTTTTTTTTAAAAAGGAGAGGATATCTTATCTTATTTTCACTTCTTGCTCTCTCTTTCCCAAGCATATCTCTCTTGATCCCTTTCCTTTTCTACTTTTCATCATGAAAGCAATAAAAATTTATTTACGGAAACATGCCATACAAATAATGGCACGACAAATAATCCTAATAAAGTTACTAATAGCATTAGCATTGGCATATGATGCAAGAAAGCAAGCTTACACAGCATCAGCCAAAAAAAAAAAAAAGAAAACCCCACTCCCATTTCACCCCTCCGTTCAAAATACCTGTCCAAAAAAAGTAAAAAAGTAAACTGCAGCCATTATCAACCCACTGCAGGATGGAAGCCTCCTCAACAACTCATGTTGAGGGAAATGGACCATAATCTGCCACGCTGGTCCAGTGCAGGTTGGCAGATCGACCGCATTTAGCAGTCAGGGGCTTGAACCCCAGTCTACTCAAAGAGTGTGTGCTTCTGCACTCCCGCTCCTGACCACTCAGCTACAGCGGCCTTTTTGTCCAGCTGAGCCTTAAATTTATTTAGGCTGTCAACTTCCACAACAAGGGATGGAAGTCTGTTCCGCCAACCAACTACCTGCTGGCTAAAGGCAAATTTCCGCACATCTATCCTACATCTGTCTTTCCTCAATTTGAATTTATACCCTCTCAGGCGATTATTCTGAGCAAAAGGAAGAATCCCATCGGCACTGAGCATGCTCAAACCATTCAAAGCTTTATACACCTCTATCAGATCACCTCGCAGGTGCCTAGTCTCCAGACAGTGTAATTTGCAAAACTTAAGCCTTTCTTCGAAACAGCAACCCTTTGTATAGAAGTATAATAGGTATTTTAATCCACGAGGTGAGTCCTTCACCAATTAGTTGATAGAACCATGCTATCCAAGGTGTTTGTCCTGATGCAAAACTTGATATGTGGGAGACCTGTGAAAAGTTTGGGTGGTTAACTTGTAATGCTGGGTCTTCTAAACAAAACTGTCTTTATAGGCTGTAATAGTTCTGCCAACTAGACAGTTTCTCGTGACATTTAGTATCTGTCTTGAATTGGATAGTGAAGGTCGTTGGCTCCTGTGTTAGTTTAATTGACCTAGTGGCCACCAATATACCTTGGAAGTTTACAGAAATAGTTCCAGCAAGGCATGTTGACAACTTTTGAAAGATGAGGATAGCTAGTGTACTGCACGCAAAACATCCTATGGGTGTGGTATTGTCCTCAATAAATTTAGGGCATACAGTATGAGTTTTCAGGTAAAAGTCAAATCCAGTAAATGATAAGTCCAATGTTAACGGTGCTGATTGTAACATTTTAGATGTGAGTCTGCCGGTTCAATTTGTAGCTGGTGAGAAATTTGAGTTTTTGGGAGTTTATTAATTTTGCTGACTACCATCTGCTTTAAATATGGCTCGCTTTTCTGACATCTAACTTTATCTTCATAGAACTGACATTGTATCATTCGGTCGTCAAAGGTAAACTATTTGGAAACACTGTAATTTGCTTGTGTGTTATCAATTTCACCATATTTTGGGCGGGATACAAAAGCTGCCTTGTCAAGGTAAGCTTCGTCGTTTTTACCGACTCAAGATTGGGTTGATCGATGTTATGTTCAATGTTATTCTGTGTGATAGCAAAGTTCTTTAATGATATAGTATGTATTATTTCACTAGCATGAGTTTGCACTTCCACTATGTACTAGCAAGAAACTCCTTCAATTTTCCAGACTTCATACACTCTAGAAAAGTCTGGAACTAACCAAACCCAATAATGTAAACATGGTTGGCTATCGATGATGTGGCACTTTGAACCACTATCTCCTCCTGCAATACAATTGTAATTCCTGGCCAGCTTAGGGATTCCTTAGTTAAGGCTTCAAACTTGTATCCTGGACTACAGTGTAAACCCCAAGCATAATAAGTGTTCTGTGGGCATGTAACCTGACTTGTCAGATGCAGTTCTGTGGGAAAGGTATAGTAAATCCGCTTTGTTTTTTCATTTGTCTTGTCCTTGCATTTATTTGCATTTGTCTCTACCTGTCAAGTATATCGTTCCTTGTATTACCTTCCCTTGTGATATAAAAAGGAACCTCAATGGTCCTGGGATTAGTACAAACTCATAAGGCACCTCCGTTTGCAGTGGTTCTTCAGTTATCACATAAGTTTTTTCATTACCATATTTCCTTATTATCAATGTACCCCTCTCTAATGTAGTGAAAACTGGATCTGTGAACATAATTTCTAACCCTTGATCTTCAAAATTAGCTTGCTCATCAGACATCAAATACCTCACAAGTCTATTCTGGTGCAAATTATCCTTTGACACTGTTAGCGGGAATGTCAACAAACATCCTGTGCGAAATGATTGGCAGATTCCTGACAGTCTGGGATCTAAACTCTGCAAGCCAATGTGTCTTGGCTGGTTGTCTCTGACATATACATGAAGCCTGTTGATCACAATCAGATTCATAAAAATATTCAAGACTTCCCTTAGAACAATCTTTACTACATTCACAAATCTCTCTTACACTGGTATATGACTGAAGTACCATTTTATTTTAAGGACTGTTTCAGTATAAAATGCTCTGGGGGAACCAAAGTGCCATCAGAAGAATTCAGGATACCCATTGTTTGAGGCAATTTCCACAATTCACTATAATCTATTATGACTTATGAAAAGCCACAGAGGGCTTGCACATTTCACAAAAATAGGCACCATGTTTCACTTGACAAAGTTCAATATTAGTTTGGCTAGACTAAATATATCACTAAATATATCTCGAGTGTCCAAATCTTTCAGACTGAACTTCATGACCAGATCAGATTACTGCAATCAGTCTACAAAAACAAAAAAAAAAAATTGTCACTTTGGGTAGAGGCTAAAAGTCATGTATTTTTCTGGTTTTTTTTTACATAAAGAACTTTCTCCTCGTGTATTGATTTCATTCTCAAGACAATCGATGTTGGAGACAACCTGCTCTCTCATGTGATTAAGACAAGGTGAAACCTGTTTTCTGTCACCACCAAGCATCTCTGAGTAAGCCCTCCAAATCCAATCTCGATGCAAGTGGACCCATCGGGCTGTTCTGCATTATCTGCATCCCTTTGTACCCTATCATTTTGATCTGAAGGTACATCTTTCTCCATCTCTCTCACCAATGGGAATACCACATTCTGCTTCTTCTCCTACAACAGAAGCTGTAGGAGACATTAATACTTCATTCTGTGACAGATATTACAGTCACCTGTGGGATATGAGTCATACGGTCGCAACTATGCAAATTATATCTATGGCACTGGGTAGGTGCTTGGGCGGTTCTTTCTGAATTCATAGACTGTTCTACCTTTGACTGGTTTTTCTGATTCCTAGATGGGAGAGACGACAAAGGAACGGACACTGGAATGCTTACAGTTCTAGTAGGTTGTGTTACTATTGGTCTGGGGTCTATAGGGGGTTTTTTTTGGCTGCTATATAAGCTTGCTTTCTTGCATCATGTGCCTTTGCTAATGCTAAGCACAGACACACATACACGGGTTTAATGTTTCAGCTTTTCAAGAACAGGTGGAACTTTGGTCAAGGAAAAACTTTTAAGAATACAGAAAATTTAATTACTGTGGAAAGAAATATGAATAAAACTAAACTGTTGATGATAGAAATATCTATTCTGTATATCTTTTTCAAGGGGAAAATATCCATTTTAATTCCAAAGAAGTGCAATATAACCAGAATAAAATCGAACTGTCTAGTTCTCGATATTCACAAGTTACAGTTTTTGAGAAAATAACAATCATTGCACATAAAGTTGACAAGATGTCAAGCGCACAGGTTTAATTTTCAGATTTTCAAGACCAGGTAACCTTTTATCAACTGTTAAATTGACCTTGGAATAGATTTTACAAACCACAATTGCAGATAAAACTGCAATGGTGGTTTCTACAAAACTTCAAGGAAACACAGGTTTAATTTTCAGCTTTTCAAGAATAAGTGGAACTTTGGAAGGAAAAAAACTTTAAGAATACAGATTTTATTTTCAGGTCTCAGCCACAGATGGAAACAGCAAGGAATTTATTTTCACATCTCAACATCAGATGGAAATAGCATGGAATTTTTTATCTTTCGGGGAAAAAAATAAACGAAAATTTTTCATCCTGCACACAAGGTGCCGTAGGCATGGGGTGGGTGGCCCTCCCACTCACACAACATAAACGCTCCAAAATAAACCCTCCCAACATACAACTTTCCTATTAAGAGTCTGCCTGGATAGCACAGTGGTATCGTCACCTCCTCCCCAGACCAGCTGGAAAAGGTCCGGGTTCGAATCCCGTCGACGCGAGGAACTTTAATGGGTTTTTTTTCACTCCATGACAGTGTTAGTCAGTCTCAGGCGTAGATAGCAAGGTTTCACACCCAGAAACGGGTTTTTCATCCAGCAAAACAGACAAGTCGATCATAGAACACACGCAATTAAGAAAACAGACATAAGACACAGCACGGCAGATGAATTTAATTATTCGGGTGGGCTAAATATAATAGTTCCCTATTAAGACCCTGAATGCATTGCTACATAACGTCAAAATTATTCACAAAAATTCACTATGACGTCACAACCGATACTTCGGTTC
This sequence comes from Mastigoproctus giganteus, assembly GCF_048544385.1. Classification (NCBI taxonomy): domain Eukaryota; kingdom Metazoa; phylum Arthropoda; class Arachnida; order Uropygi; family Thelyphonidae; genus Mastigoproctus; species Mastigoproctus giganteus. The sequence goes on from NC_143577.1 coordinate 141,293,231, forward strand.
GTGAGTCATATGTCCACCTGTTATCACCAACCTCTAGGTGGGGGGGGACAGAAATATGTGTACCTCTCATTCAGAAAGGATTCCGGGTCAATTTAGTTCAAACCTACATCCGATACTACTAGAGCATAAAGATTCTTACGAATTTCTTGTTTATGAGCCGTGAAATTCGTGAATTACGTAACTGCTGGACTATTTCCAATAATGTTTGCCACACCAAATTTCAGAAAAATGTGTCCCTCTACATAAATTGAATTTTACCTACTTTACCTTCCCATATGTAATCTAACATTATTCTGGATTTTCCCCAGCCGCTGCTCCCACTCTGTTAACTTTTCATTTAAAGTTTCCAGTCCTACTGGAAACTTTAAATGAAAAGTTAAATGAGCATCTAAAGAAGTATATAACTACTGGTATATACTTCTTTAGATGATCAACTCCTAATAACTTATCCCTATCTTCCCCTAATGCCCCTTCTAATTCAGAGTCATTCGAGCTTAACTCATTCATATATGGTATGATACTTTTTCCCCTCTTTCACAATTTGTCTTTTTCTTTTTCCTTCTTCCCCAAAAGTTTCATTGGCTATATTTCCCCCTCTTTTCTGACCTTTCTCTGACTCCTCTGTTTCCATTACATCGGAAGTAACCCCTGCTGAGTTTGGAAGCCCCTTTGCCTCCCCTATTTCAGTTATTGAATTCCCTTGCTCTTCTGTAATTACCTTTTTATTCATGCCCTGGGCTTTTAAGACGACCATACTGTTTGGCTCCATCAATCTTCCCTCATTCTCCCTTACCTCCCCACCTTTCATTACATCTGCATAAGAACGTATAGAACAGCTACCCAACTTGTGGCCAGCCTCCCCGCATTTGCTGCATGTTCTCGGACATTCGTTGCTAATGTGCCCAACCTATTTACAATTAAAACACTGCCTATTTGGGCAGGTATGCCTAAACGGTCTATGCTACCGCATTTTAGGCACTTTTTCACTACCCCTCTATAATTCAAGAGTAATTGTTCTCCATCAAATAGATAATGCTGGGGACTGGTTCCTCATCTCCATTTGCACTGTAACTTTACCCGTATACAGCTCCGGAAAACCCTCCCACATATGTATATCAACTTCTGTTACTCTGCGGTATTCTTCTAATGAATTTTTCAGATGTATATTCAACATTTCAATCGGATAATGCTCAATAGTAATGTATTTTCTAATGCTTCATGCCAGATGGGGATGGCCCAGCAATCTGCCAATGGTGGACCCGGGAACTTACCATCCTTCGTAAGGCAGTCCACTCTGCACGCAGGAACTGCCAGCGGCACCGTGATTGGCCAGCTCCTGATGTCGAACGCCTTCATAGGGATTATATCACCAAAAAGAATGAGTATACCAAGGCAATTGCAGCCAGAAAGAGAGAAACTTGGGCAAATTTCGTAAAAGAAACCAACCGTACAAATCCATGGGGCCTGGCATATAAGATTTTGAGAGAGAAAACCTTCTCCCCAGAAATATTCAACACTGTTTCAGTAGATGCTCAGGAAACTAAGTGTTGGCAAGATTCTGCCAACCTTATTCTAGACAAACTGTTTCCACCTGATGACATCTCTGAGGATCATCCAGAACACTCAGCAATTAGAGCTGCCAACAGCAATTACATAGCAAAAGAGCAAGCCAACCCATTCACACTAGAAGAACTGGGAGCAGTCCTTAAAAACATTAATGCCAAAAGGTGTCCAGGCCTTGACCTAATAGAATACATCTTCATCATCCGCTTTCACACACTGCGGCCGCACCATCTACTCCTCTTCAATAAATGCTTGGAAGAAGGATGCTTCCCAAAAGAATGGAAGTTTGCCCTCATTCGCCTCATCAAGAAGCCTCACAAACCACCAACAGACCCCCGCAGCTTCCGGCCTATTGCCCTGCTGGCTAACCTTGGTAAGGTCCTTGAGCGACGCATGGCTCTCAGGGTTGTCTCCATGCTACAAATGCACGATTTGGTCTCGCCATGCCAGTATGGCTTCACCCGTGGAAGGTCGTGTGAAGAAGCTCTGTTCGATTTGGTTTTACATATTGAAAGTTCTGAAGAAAAATTCGAATTGGCCATCTTCATAGACTTCGAGGGAGCCTTCAATACCGTCTGGTGGGATAGTGCCTTGGCATGCCTTCGAACTGCCGCTTGCCCCCAGCAATTATACAGCCTCTTCCAGAACTATTTTTCCGACCGAGCAGTTATTCTCAAGTCAAAATTCCAGCAAGTCACAAGATCAGTAAATCGAGGTTGTCCCCAAGGGTCAGTCCTGGGATCCCTCATTTGGAACATAGTCCTCCAAGACTGGCTCTCCCGCACCTTCAGGAATACAAAAATTGTGGCCTTTGCCGATGATCTCACAGTTGTGGTGTCAGGGCATTCACGGAAGGCCATTGAAGAAAATGCAAACCAGGTCCTCGACGATCTCTCAACTTGGGCCGCACTTAATAAGTTGCATATCAACCCAACAAAAACCAAAATGATGCTATTCAAGAATAGACTGGATCTCAGGCGCCCACCGCAGGTAAAGATATGTAATGCTCAACTGCCAATCGTCACCGAAACCAAAGTACTTGGAGTGATTATTGACCACAAACTCAGCTTTCTTCCACATCTTGTTAATTTAAGAAACAAAGTTAAGAGATTCTCAGGAACCATCATACGCATCTCTAAGAATGATTGGGGACTCTCCAAAAGGTCCCTGCGGTTGTATTACAACGCAGTATTTTTACCAATTGTGACCTATGCAGCTGGAGCCTGGTCCCATCGGGTAACTCTTGTAAAGATGCAAGACAAGCTTGGAACCATCCAGAGGTCAATGTTAATGGCAATCTGCCGAGTGTGTAGAACGGTCTCCACTCCTGCCATTCAGGTCATTGCGGGAGCACTTCCGCTCGATCTACATGTCACCTTCCGAGGGTTGTGCTTCCAAATTAAGAAAAATATCCCAACAAGGATCCTTGACATTGAGGTTAATCTGGATGCTGACCCCAAGGCTGAGATGACATTGCTACAACGAGCTCTTCAACATTTGGCAAACTCGATGGCATAATTCAACAAAGGGCATTGTCACAAAAAGATTCCTACCTGATGTAACCTACACTGCTACTAAATCTGTACAGTCTTGGTTCACCCCTTCACTAGAAACATCATACCTAATTACCGGACACGGATCCATGAATGAAAAATTACACCATCTGGGTCTCCACCCAACAGATCTCTGCCATTGTGGAGCCAAAGAGAACTGGTGGCATGTACTATTCGAGTGCATTGTGTATGCTGATCTGAATCACAACCTTGTCAGCTGTACACAGATCTCTGGCGAGCATCTAGAGCTCTTCCTACAGAACCCTAACAACCTCCCTGCACTGCAAACCTACTCAGCTGAAGTCTTTAGGCGCAGAAGAAGGATTAACAGACCACCAGTGGCAAACATCGATGACCCAGCAGTGGACTGAAACCGACCATGTATTTCCCCCCTCCCCCCCATCCTGCTGCATGGGCTGTGGAGCTTGTTTCTGCGGCCTGTGTTCAGGAAGGAGAAGGAAAACATCTCTCTCTTTCTCTTCCCCCCCCTTTTTTATTTTTTATTTTTATTTATTTAATTTATTTTATTTCTTTAATTATTTTATTTATTTTTTTTTCCTTTCTCTTCGCGTTCTACAATCAGTCACATGGTTGTTTTTTTTTTTTTTTTTGCGTTTTCAGGGTTGCTGTCACTTTTTTTTTTTTTTTTTTTGCGTTCTACAGTGATATTATTATTTTATTATTTTATTTATTTTTTTTTCTTTTGCACCACGGGAAAATCTAAATAAATATATATGTTTTTTTTTTTTTTTTTTTTTTCTCTCCTCTGGAGTGGGCCCCTAGAGGAATCTGGCCCACCTTTTGGCAACATCAGGTGGATCAGAGTCTCGTATTGAGACAGTACGTGATTAGCTGAGACTGGCCCACCTTCCCGTGGTGTGGACGAGTACCCAGAATCATCTGTCCAGGTGACTGATGCTTCTGGGTAGCCAAGTGGCCAGAACAGAACAACAGAACACACACATAATACACACAAACCGACGTCACACACATATCTGGCCCATTTGTAGTGATACTGTTCTTCACAGAGATACGAGGCGGAGTTGAACTAACGTTCTAGGAGCCACCCATTACAAAAACACATGTCCACACACACACACACATGCCAGATGGGGAGGGGGATCGCCAAAATGGCCGTCTTCATACTCACACGTGCTGTTCATCGCTCCGTGAAAATGTGTCTGGATTATGCGTTTTGAGTTTAGTATGGTAATTAAATTGTGTACTGAAGGATTTACCTACATCAGTGGATCACAGTGGTGAGATTTGTTTTCAGTTTTATTGGGTGAGATAGTGTATTTCAACTCGTTTTTGATTCAATGCTGGCAACAATGTGTCAGCTCACCATGGTGGCATTGTTCTAGCGTTGGAGAGAGTGGCATTCCACTTATTTCCTTGTCACCGCGGTTGAACTACACTCTTGACTGGGCAGGGTGACCCCCTGTGTTATATATTGAATCACAATTTAACAGAAAGCTTATGAGAACTAGAACCTGTAGTGTTTGCTAAGGAAAATATGTTTAATTTTAAGCATTCATATATTCCAGTTAATTAAGAGTTGAAACCAACAGCAAGCTTAATGTTCATTCAACGCAGCCGAACCCAGTGATATTCTGCTTAAGGCAACACGTCACTAAGCTCCTGGCAAGGTCAAGTGGCGACAGGGTTAGTGATTGTTTCTCCCCCACTCCCACCCACTGCTGCATACTTTCTCCTCTAGTCATCGAACAGAAGAAGTTCACTGCAGGCACGATGGGATGTCTCCATCAAAGGTCGGATAACAAATAAATTCTTTCCAAATATAGATAAATACCAACCTGGTACGCACCTGGTCTGTTTGTGACGTACCTACTCACAGGAAATGGTGCCTTAAACGCCAAACTAACAACTCTGGGAATAATTAAAAATCCAAATTGCACTTGTGGTGTTCCAGAAACTTGGTCGCACCTAATGTATGACTGCCACCAATACGACGACATCCGCTGCCAGCTGGTGACAAGACTACAACATTCACCGAAGGACCAGGAGCAATACATTCTGGACGATAAAGGACCATATATGGCATTCACCGAATTTGCACAGAAACTGTTTAACAGACGCCGAGCCACACTAGCCCAACAAGCAAATAACAACACAACTGGAAACTAAATGGGACAAGCTACTATTCCCACAACAAATTCCATACCTCCAACAAGAATAAAAGATCATGGTCTACAACTCTGCGACTGACTGAACTGCAAAAGGGCCACACGGACCTGAACCATGCAGCTTTGCTGCCATCAAGACTCGTTGGCGACCAGAATCGAACACCTGACTCGATTCCTTTCCAACCCTACCATGGCGGGGCGGAGACTCCTTGTCTCCCCTCGCCGAACACCCCCCCTTTCCTTTCCTCTCTGGTGAGGCATGGGCATGCCTCACTGACCAACTGAGGGCATCTCCTCTATCGCTCCCATATTTCTATCTTTACCCCCCAGTCTTCTGTCTCCTCTCCTACTCTATCTATATACAACGCGAACGCCCCACACACACTAAATTTAACAAACTCAAAATAATCTTCGCCCAGTCTCGGCCTATCCATCTATGTAAACTCCTCTGACCGTTTGGTCGTCCCGGAGTATAAACAGAAAATTTATTTATTATTTATTTAATATCAAACCCCCCCAGCGGTGTGTATAGGCATACAACGTATGGTGTGTGCAGACAAGTGAAATGAGTATATACATGTGTATATGCACATACATATTATGATTTTTTTTTTTTTTTAGGTCCTAGCCGCCGAAATCTCAGGAAACTAAGCAGCAGGACCTGCCAGAGTAACTAAGTCTACTGGGTTCCTGGTCTGCCTCCACGGGGCGAAGGTGGGGCAGTGTTGGGCTCCAGCAGGGGTCCAGCGGCTAAATGACCAGATGAACAACGGTAAATGACATTACATATGTACAATACCCACACACTTTTAAATCTCTGGCATTCCCAGCAAACTGGTACACCCACAATGAAAGCAACGCGGAGATGGGGGAAACCCCTGGTGCCGCATGACATCAATATACCTTACACCACTAGAGTTACTGAACAATGATTTATAAATTTTTAATGTGCTTCCCCCACCACCCACCCCACGTGGAAACTAAAATGTTAAAGACACGATTGATAACCATGCACCATATACAGAAATAACATCTCCGTCGTATTTGTTGACCCAAAACCTACTAAAGGTAGTCCCAGCTCCCTAGTGTTCTCCCCCCCCTCAGTGACCTGTGGGGGTGAGCTAAAACTTTGACACGCCATATCTCGGCTTGGACTTGTGCTACGAACTTGTAGTCAACACCATTTGCAATCTTGTGAATCACTTTCCACAACGGTACGCATTACATTCGTTTATCTGGAATAGCTCGGTAATCCAAATTTTGGTGCACGATGCCACAAGATACTGATAGCAACACTGCCCAAATAAACACTGCTCTGCAGGAAATAGTAGGCAGTACTCTATTGGAAACTGTGCAGCTTGAGTATACAGAGGAAATGAACTCCGCACCCAATAGGAAAAATAATAAAAAACAGGTCGTCGAACAGAGCGACAGAGACAAGAAGCCAGCAAGGAACAAGAGGAAGTTAGAACATCCTCTGCTCTCAAGCAGAAAATACCGACAATGTAAAGCAGGACGAAAACAGAGTCGCTAGATCCGACTCTCCCACAGGGGACGGTACTGGAAAAGACCCTCTTCCTCAGAACAATGTTAAAGAACCTCCTGAAAGATACCAGCAACAATAACTACTGGACTTCGAGGAAAAATAGTGTCCATCTGGACAAAGATGGAGACAGTCCTACTACAAACTAACCTAGAGTGCAAAACAGCTAAAGCGAAACTGGAGGCCTTCCAATCTGTGGGAGCAGACCAAATGCCACAGCATGCTCCCTCGTATGCGCAAGCGCTGAGGACCCGACCGATTGCTGACCCAACTGCAACTGTGACTACAGCGATGAAACGCAGGACCCTCCTGCCAACACCACATTTGGTAATACTGCGCCCGACCTCCACAGACGAAAACAGTAGCAGCGAGCAGGTCAAAAATCTCGTGGTCACAAAGTTGGCAGACGACTTCAGAGATACCAAAATAAAATCGGTAAGGAAGACCCGAAATGTAGGGATTATCATCGAGACTCAAACAAAAGAGGACGCAACAAAAATCCTACAAAATGAGAAGATTCAAACACTCGGACTTGAAGCCTTACCCCCTAGACGCAAAGGACCTAGCATCAGAATATATAACCTCGACAATGATCTGACACCAACTGCTCTCCAGGAGGAACTGTATTACAGAAACCTCCAGCACGCATATCCGGAAGAAGAACCCGCTAACTTGATTATTCCCAAGTTCAAGACGAAAGCCAGAACAGGAAATACCACTGGGTCGTCGAGTTGTCACCAGCGGCCTGGGTCATGCTTAGCCAGACCGACAGAATGTTTATAAACTGGGGCAGTCACCGCTTTAGGGAACACGTTGCTGTCCCTAATTGTTTCAGATGTTGCCGGTTTGGGCATACCACTCATACCTGTGCCCAAGCCACTTGTGGCCACTGTGCAGAACGTGGCCACGACTTCAACACGTGTCCGAATAAAGAAAAGCCGCCGACCTGTGTAAATTGCAAATTCCATAAACTACCAGCAGAGCACTCAGGGACAGCGAATGTCCAGTGTACTGCAAAGCAAAGAGCACTTTCCAAATGCGACTTGTTTATGGCCACACGCCCTAAATCCTATAACATCAACAGGGTAAAATTCATACAACTGAATGCACAACGGTCCAAAATAGTAGCGGCGCAGGTCACAGAGAAGGCGAACGAGGCAAATCTCGACATATTCCTCATCCAGGAGCCATATGCATATCGCAAGGAGGTCAGGTGTTACCCCCTGGCCTATAAGATAGTGCAGGATAACAGAGAAACACCCTGGGCCTGCATATTGATTCGGAATCCAAATATAACAGCAATAAAACTAACCAACTAGTGCACGTCCTGGGCTGCATGTGCCCATATTATCACGCCCCTGGGTGAATTTTATGCGGTATCGCTATACTGTCACCCAGGTGAAGATATACTACCAGTAACCAGATATCTGAGGAGCCTCCAGACAGACTTCCCAAACAGTAAAATTGTCGTGGGAGCAGATGTGAATTGCAGGTCACCAGCGTGGTTCAGCGAGACCACGGATAGATGGGGAGTACAGAACGGGCAACTTGAAGACTACTTAGCGAATAGTCAGTACACAGTCCTCAACCGGCCAAACAATCTGGCAACATTCTCTAGTTCGATGGGGGAGGCCACAATCGATGTCTCTCTGGCTACCAGATCCCTCGCTGGCCACCGAACATCGTGGACCGTCCAAGAAAGCTGGACCACATCGGACCACAGGGCCATCACGTTTGAGCTCCAGCGCTCCCTTAGTCGACACCTAGCAGTGAAGCAGGCACAGCCAAGATATGCCATAGAGAAGGCAGATTGGCCACACTGACCACAGCAGCCCAATCGCTGAACATCATTGGACTCAGCCCGGATCAGCACCAGATGACGGTCGCTGGTCTCATCACTGAAGCTGCCAACACCTCTATTAAAAAGAAAAACCCAACCCCAGGGGCTGTACTCTGGTGGTCTCCAGAGCTACAGAGGCTTAGGCAGGAGGTGCACAGGAGAAGGAAACTCTTCCAGTGGGCAAGGTGCTCCCAGCTGGAAGCAGAAGTGGAGGCACTAAGACAGAACTTCCGAGATGCAAGGAACCTGTACACGGCAACCATACACCAGCGTAAGATGCGCAGTTGGGAACACCTTGTTTCTACCACTGGGAATGATAACCCCTGGGGCGTGGTATACAGAGTAACCACAAACAAACTCCCCAGGGGTGAGACCATACCAGCGACGAGGATACAGCAGGGTACTTATACCCGGACCTGGCAGGAAATAATTATTAACATCATGGATACCATGTTTCAAGACCATCTTGCCCCCTCTACCCCAGAGCAGATAACCCTCTGTGCGGACAATGAAACCTACTGCACGACTGCAACAGAAGACCCTTCACCAAACTTGAACTGGAAACAGCTGCCATGAGGATTAGAAACAAGAAGTCTCCTGGTTCTGATCTTTTGGAGCCAGAGATTGTCAAGAAAGCCGTCGAAACCATTATAGAGGTGCTTCTTAACCTATACAACCACTGCCTCAAAGAAGGCCTGTTCCCCCAGGCCTGGAAAACTGCAAACTTGTGCCTCGTTCCCAAAAGTCCCAACAAACAATTGGACCTTCCGGGATCATACAGACCCATAGCACTGTTATCAGTCCTGAGCAAGCTCTTTGAGTACTTATTAAGAAACAGAATAGGGATCCATTACACTGCAGCTGGTCTGCAGTCACCCCAACAATATGGATTTAGGAAGGGATGCTCAACCTTGGATGTCCTGGAAAATATTACTAATGCTGCAACTACCTCAGATCAGAAATACTTTCTGGTCATAGCAATAGGCTTTGCTGGGACTTTTGACATTTTATGGTGGCCAAGCGTCCTGGCCCAACTCCAGAAGGCCAACTTACTATCAAAACTGTATCAAGTCATCAAATCCTACCTGTCGAATAGGTTCGTGACATTCAGAGCACCATATTGTTCAGTAACAAGAGAAGTATTCAGAGGATGCCCACAGGGCTCAATCCTGGGTCCACTCCTATGGAACTTGGTTCTAGATGGCTTTTTGAACCTGGAACTCGGCGACGTCGTTCCCCTAGCCTATGCGGATGATGTGGTTCTGATGCTGCCTGGAGGATCTAGGACGCAACTGGAGAACACCACCACCAGAGAAACTCTAGAGGACTGGGCTAACAACAATAACTTGAAGATCTCATCCTCAAAGACAAGATCTATATTATTAAAAGGAGCCCTAGACACCAGACGACCCCCTCAAATCAAGATACAAGGTAACACAATTAAGCTAACCACCGAATTAAAGCACCTTGGAGTCGTACTAGACAAGAACCTGAGCTTTGCACCACATATAGTGCACTTACGGAAGAAAATTAGAGGATACTCCGCACTTTTTGCACGAATCACACTCAAGGAATGGGGTTTGAGGAGGAAAACCCTCAGCCTCTACTATAAAGCTATTTTCCTGCCAGCGATTACATATGCTGCTGGAATATGGTATCGCAAGGCTACCACTGCAGTGAACCGGAAAAAATTGGCGACACATACTCATAACCATCTCGAGAGCATGTAACACTGTAAGTACCCACGCACTCCAGGCCCTAACGGGATCCCTCCCTCTGGACATGGAGATTGTTAAGCATGGGCTACTCTATCAACTGACCAAAGGCAGAACGGCAACATGCCTCGACTACACCACAGATCTGTCAAATGATCCCAAAGTAGAAAGGAACCATCTCTCCGCTTACCTCCAACAAACTTGGCAGGCCCGCTGGGAGACCTCCAGCAAAGGTGCAATAACTAGAAAATTTCTACCCAACATACAGCTGGTATATCCGGTTTATCCAGCGTGGCTCTCACCAGGACTCTACACAACCTACCTGCTGACGGGACACGCGGCCATTAGAGACAAACTACAAGGATTTGGACTGAGTGATACACCGTTTTGCCTCTGTGGTGAACGTGAAACGTGGGAGCACCTAATGTACAGTTGCCCACTATATGAGGACCTCTATTGCAGGTTCATTACTAGAACGCAGCTTAACCTCCGTAATCAAGAAGACCTCGCCATAAATGAAGTTGACACATACAAGGCATTCACGCAGCTGGCCCAGGACCTCTTCACAAAGAGAAGGACGCTCCCACAGCCTCAACCACTGCAGTAAACAACCATGCCGTGCAGACCAGCAGAATGTCTACACAACCACGGAAACCTTCCCAGATGATGAACTGACACCAGGGTGAAACAACCAAGGAATTAAACCTCACAACTGAGTCTACCTGAAGTTACAATCTCTATGACTACCGACAGATGTATCCACCTGACGTGACAATCTCATTCAATACATGAACATGACATGAATAAGGTAACTGGACCTGACCTGACCTGATCTGGAAGTGACTAACTAAAAAAAAATAATAATAATAATAAATAAAATAAACAAATAAATAAATAAAAATAATAAAAAAAAAGAAATCACAGTGACAACCCGATTGGACAACAACCTCATCCAGCACAGGCATTTGACAACCTGATCAAGACAACAAGACTACCATGCAAGGGCTCAGAGAAATGACTGCAGCACATTGCTGCCACCTAGCCATATGGCGATCTGAGCTGGTAGCCTTGACCAGCCTGCTTTCACTCCTATTCCTTGGCGGGTGGGGGGAGATGGCACGCTGTCTTCTCCTCCTCCTGCCATCCCTCTTTCCCTCTGGTGTGGCATGGGCATGCCCCACTGACTGCAGAAGCCATCTACCCTATTGGCCCCTTACTTCTCTTACTTGCCCCAGCCTTCAGTCTTCCTACCCTTCTCTTTGACTATACACCCCGAAAGCCCCACGCATCCAAATTTAAATTAGCACCAAAATTATTGCCCGCCCCATTAGGCCTCTAGAGTCATTTTAGCGTACAACCCCATGATAATTTCGGGGAACAAACCCCACATACTATCTGGTAATAGCGATTTTGCAACTATACCACCGCGATTATTATTTTTATTTTTTTATTTATTTATTTATTTTTTTCTATAGGACCCAGCCGCTGAAATCCCAGGAAATTAGGCGGCGGGACTTGCCAGAGTATAATAAATTTCAAGGTACACCTGGCCAGCCTCCTCACTGGCATAGTACGGACAACGTCGGGTCCCATCAGGGGCTCGACGGCTAATAGGCCAGAAGAACAATGGGCACAACATACTACACAACACATGATTCACACACTTTTAAATCTCTGGTCTTGACAGAGTACTGTCCCTCGATACAGCGAACACTCACGGAGATGGGAGAAATTCCTGGTGCCGTTTGACCCGCAACATACTTTGTACCAGATGGGGGTGCACCATCTGGTTCTCAAAGGGGGGAAACTCTCAGCAGAAATCTCTGGTTATACAATCCTTACAAACTATATGAAATTTCCTCATCAGCAGAAGAACCCCTGCAATCTTGATAGATTCACACACTTTCCGAAACCTTGAATAACCTCTAGGTTCGTAATTAGCATCTATACTGAACTCCAAAGTTTTCTCACGAATGAATAAACTCATTATGAAAAAAGAAAAGCAGAAAAAATTGTGCCCTAAGGCAATTAATTCCACTCCGGCAACTATGCCCGAGTCAGCAAAACTAAAAATACCAACAAAGAACTTGAAACTTACTCTCCACCAGATATCTCCTCAGGCTATAGAAAGTAACTAATCTTCAACACCATGCCAAAACTGTTGGCTTTGGAACGGTGCTAATGTTTAAGTTATATCTCATATAACTCACATGTTTAAGTTATATCTCACGATATTTTGTTTAAGTTATATCTCACAATATTGTGAGATATAACTTAAACATTAGCACTGTTTATCTTTTCCATTTAAGTTATATCTTGTATTGTGAATACCTTCAGAATGAGTTTCCATGATAGTCCACTACTTCGAATAAGTAGTGCTTCACCAGAGGAGAAGACTATGGTTACTTATTCTCAGCGGATTTATTAATCATGTGTTGCAGGAAATATGAAGTGCCCAGGATTTGTCTTCATCCCCTATCTTACAGACAAAATAACGGTAGTAGGCTGTCTTCACAAGTGGAGTCAATTGGCATTTCTGACTGGAAAATGTCACATCACCACACACACACACACACACACACACACACACACACAAAAGAAATTGTCAACACGTAACACAATTTTGTGGCACCCTGGCTTTTTACATAATTTTTCCCATAAACCTGAAAAAAAGGAAATGAACATCACTTGGAGGCTAGAGAACATCTGTTCTCTAGACCCCAAAATTTCCTAGTATTCACCAATAGTCCCCTAAATCATAAGAGGTGCAATTTCATGGAACCGAGAGCTAACTAAGAGTTTTAAATGTTATCTTCATTTTTCTCATGCTTAAATTAAGAATAATTTACTATTTTCCAGCAAGAAACGTTTTTGGTGTTGACCACCTATCCTACAGGTATTTAGGATTGCAATTTTCTCGAGTTCCTTGTAGGTTGCTAGGAGACCTATTGCTGCTAGGCTGTTATGTAGGATTCTTTGGCACCATACTTGTGGGTGACACGATCGGGATGGTCGTAACTTGTTAAATATGCCATATCTCTTTTATCTCCTGTTTTAGGTTTGTATGCTTCCTGCAGGTTGCCAGTGTTGGGTACCACTATGTCAATCAGATGGGTATCTTTTTCGTTATTTTCCATAAGGGTTCTCTGGTATGTTGTGCGGGATTGTCTTATCCATTGTTATGGTGCAGTCCCAGTAGAGCTTATGGGGTCTCATAAGCTCTATGGAGTACTGCCTGGGGTTTGTACTTGTAGTACAGTACACTTTCTTCTGTGACGTGATCTGAGCTGTCTGGTGAACCGGGGAGTTGAAGTGGGATGGGAATGACTCACTCCAAGGGGTCAATGTCATTGGAGATGGTGTTGAGAGTGAAAAATGTAGTTTTGTTGTTATTTTAGTCCCTAGATAGTGTTGCATGTATTTTCGTATATTTTCCATTTACTTCTTTTCTGTTGGGGCTTGAACCCCGGTCTGGTGTGTTAGCCGGCCAGCACTTATCCACTGGGCTACACGTTTAGTTGAGTGAAAGTGTGTAAATGGTGATTATTCATAGCAGTGTGTGACATCAAGAGTGCGAATTGTGTTCTGCAATGAATTTTAGGATCGGAACTGTGCTTTGCAGGACACGGAGCTGAGATCAAAGATTTTGGGTATCTTTTTGGCCATGTTAAACATAGTCTTCTAGGATTCGTATTAACTTTTAGCAGTTCCGCTTTGAAAACAACCATTGATGTCTCAGCTGCCTCACCCGTAAGGGATTCTTTCCTCGTGAATTTAAAATGATTGGCACTTTAGATTATGAGGGTGCATTGCCGAATCCAAAATATTTTAATCCAGATTTCATGACAAGAGAAATCCAGACGGAAATTTGAGTTATGGTACCAAACGAAGTCACGCGAGACCTACAAGCTGATGCCCTAGATGACGTCAGGGTGTTGGAGATTCATGCAATAAGTTTCACTCTCTCTTTATAGCCATCTCGCAAGTTAACCCTTTCTGCAAAGACATTACTATCGCTGGTGCATATAGCAGGATCTTTGCCAGAAACTTTTTAGAACCAAACATAATCGTTGTCCTGCTACATTGGGAGTAACACACAGAGTAGGAAAGCGTTGGCTTGGATTTTCTGGCTCGAACAACCTAACAACATTAAAATTCAACATGCTCATTTGCAGGGTGGGGAAATTAGAGTAGGACCTTTTTTAATAGATGGAGTTCATGGCAGCACAACTTACAAGTTTTACGGCTGCTACTATCATGGGTGCAAGAAGTGTTTTCTCAAGGTTCAAAGATCATGTATTCAGCCTTTGATTTTAAAGATGATGGGGTTCCTGTATGCTAAACCCATGCCTTCTTTAAAGATCAAGGGTATGAAGTGGAGTCTGTATGGGAATGCCATTTTGACAGCCAACAGGATCCAGCCATGAAAGAGTTTGGTGCAGCTTTCACAATGCACAAACCGATTATGCTACATGGTGCTCTCAGAGGTGATAGAGTTGATATTTTTAAACTTTACCACCAGGTGGCGGATAACGAGGAGATTCATTATGTAGATTTCTGTTCATTGTTCATTGTATCCATGGGTTTGCAAATACAGCATATTTCCTTGCAGTCACCCTAAAGTCATTCTTATTACTTTGACTAAAGTCATTATGCATACTTTGGTATCATCCATGCAAGGGTGACTGCACCTGAGAAGCAGTTTTTGCCGATCCTCCATTTAAGCTCCAATGGGCAAGCTAGTGTTTCCACTATGTGGTGCTTGTGCAAAGCAGATGTTACCCACATGTAACCATGAGGACTATAGCTTTTCTGGGCTCTGGTGCACATCTGAGTTTTCCCTGGCAGTCAAGAGCAGTTATAAAATTAATGAAATTTATGAAGTTTGGCATTTCGAAGAAAGTCATAAGTCTTTATGTGGTGGCTATATAGACACCGTCTTGAAAATCAAGCAGGAGGCATTGGGATGGCCCAAGGCAGTCGACCGTGATGTCGACTGGCTTTTAAACTCATCTCCAAGTTTAAAAGTAAAGAAGGCATCACTATGCACAGGCCCGAAGTAGAGGTGAAGCCAGCAAAGCGTTCACTTGCTAAAATTTGTTTGAATTCTCTTTGAGGAAGAATCACAATGAGAACCAATAGGGTGAGTACAGAAGTATGTAACACAAAAGCATTGTAGAGCTTTTCTTGGATGATACCAAAACATACACGAAGCCGTGTTAGTATCAGAGGAAAGAATGCTAGTTGCATTCACTCTGATCGAGGGAACGGAGAAACCATACCACCGGGGGAATGCAGTCATTGGCTCCTTCATTTCTTCCTATGGCTGGAAGAAGCTCTTCAAGGCTATGACCCTTCTACGCCATTGCATTCTTTATTGCGAAACTGATAGTATAATCTACACCCATGAACCTGACGATGAAAGTCCACCCATTGCTCACTCGCTTGGGGAGCTCACAGACAAACTAGGTGGATATCACATCATCAAGTTTGCTTCCACAGGTCCCAAGTCTTACTCCTTCTGGACCCAAGGAGGGAGAAAGGTGACTAAATGCAAGAGTGGACCCTTAATGCCCAAGAATGTGAAGCTAGTCAACTTCTGATATTATGAGAGCTGCAGTAAAGGGCCGACATGTCGATGTTTCCATCGAAGTACTGTTTTCTGTACAGAGAGACAAATGCAGTTCCCATCTCCTTGAGTCCTCTATAACTAAAAGGTCTGGCTTTACTTTCATTAAACGTGTAGTTGGAGATGGCACATGCACCTACCCTTATGGATATTTCCAAGACACCCAATGAAAGCTAACCACTTAAACATAAACCTGTCAACATTAGAAAATTCACATGAAATCTAAATGTTTTGACACAAAGCAGTCTTCAGTGGCTTCTCTGGTGACGTATCCTTTTTTCTGGATGTTGGTGAGGGCACCCAGGCACATACCTCCCCAGCCATCACGTTCGTGATGACCCACGGGCACACAGGGGGAAACGCAGCATCCTTCCCACGCATTAGAATTAGCATTAGTAGAGGCATATGATGCGAGAAAGCAATCTTATGCAGCATCAGCCAAGAAACAAAAAAAAACCACTTCCACTTCACCCCTCTGTTCATTCGAAATAACTGTCCAGTTGAGCCTTAAATTTGTTTAGATTATCAACTTCCACGATAAGGGATGGAAGTCTGTTCCACAAACCAACTGCACGCTGGCTAAAGGCAAATTTCCGTACGGCTATCCTACATCTGTCTTTCCTCAATTTGAATTTATGCCCTCTCAGGTCACTATTCTGAGCAAGAGGAAAAATCCCATCAGCGGTGAGCATGCTCAAACCATTCAAGGCTTTATACACCTCTATCAGATCACCTCGCTGGTGCCTAGTCTCCAGACACTGTAATTTGCAAAACTTAAGCCTTTCTTCGTAAGAGCGCCCCTTTGTTCGATTCACTAATTTTGTTGCCCTTCTCTGTACTCGTTCCAGCAGCTCTACATCCTTCTTGAAATGAGGCCTCCAGACCTGTATACAGTACTCTAGGTGTGGCCTGACCATTGCCTTATAGAAGGGAATAATCACCTCCTTATCCCTACTAGAAAAATACCTGTATATCGTTGACAATACACAATGAGCTACTCTTGTAGCCCGTCTGCACTGCTCAGAGTACTTCATATCTGCCTGCACAATTACCCCCAGGTCCTTTCCATTCTCTAACACTGTCAGTGTAGTACCACAGAGTTGATACGTTGCTCCAGGGTTGCTGTTTCCCATATGTAGTACTTTACATTTGTCAATGTTAAACTATATTTGCCACCTCTCAGCCCATCTGCTCAACCTTTCCAGATCCTGTTGCAGCAGCATAGTGTCAGTAGTGTCCTTGACAACCCTGCCTACCTTTGTATCATCTGCAAACTTCGACATTAAGCTTGATACACCATCATCAATATCATTTATAAATACAGAAAACAATAATGGACCCAACACTGAACCCTGAGGGACTTCACTAATAACATTAGTCCTCGATGAGCATTGTCCATTGATTACGACTCTCTGTCTTCTCCCCCTCAACCATCCCTTTATCCATAGCAGCAATTTTCCTCCAATGTCACATTGCTCCAATTTGTGCAGCAGTCTTCCACGTGTATCAGTATCAAAAGCCTTTCTAAGATCCAAGTATATAATATCAAAGTTATTCCCTGCATCCAGTTCTTTTGTGGCTGCATCATAGTATCCAATCAAATTGGTCAGGCAAGACTTCCCCTTACACAAAACCAGTGCTGTGTCTGAGCTATAACTGAAGTCTTGTCTAGATGATCCTGCATTGCTTCTTTAACCAGTGCCTCCATTAATTTTCCTGGAACAGAAGTTAAACTCACAGGTCTATAATTACTTGTATCAACCTTTGATCCCCCTTTGTGAATTGGGGTCACATTTGCACATCTCCAGTCTATGGGTACCTTCCCTGAGTCCAAGGAAGCCCTCATAATTATGGCTAAGGGTTTGCTTACTTCCTTTGTTGCCTCCTTTAATATAACTGGATGGATCCCATCCACCCCAGGTGCCTTTCTTGTGTTTATTTTCAACAATTTTTCCTCCACTTTACTCTCAGTTATTACAAGATTCTCTAGCTTACTGCCAGAGTTGAATACACCTCTGGCATTCCCCTCGCTGAATAACTCCTCATGTGTGAATGTTGATGCAAATTATTCATTTAGTTTGTTAGCTACCTGAGCAGGATCATCAACAGTTGACCCATCGATATCAAGTGGACAAATCTGATTCATCCCCTTCATTCTACATGTTACATAAGTAAAGAACTCTTTGCTGTTTTTCTTTGCATACCTTGCCAAAGATTTCTCGTAATCTGCCCTCACCTGCCTAACCTCCTTTGTAACTTGGTTACAGATCAACTTGTATCTCTCATAGGCTTCTGTGTCATATGTTAATTTGTATGTATCCCACACATTTTTCTTCTCTGCCATATGTCTAATTAGTTCATCTGACATCCATTTAGGCCTAAATCCTGAACAATATTTCTTAGTTGGTATGAAAAGCCCAGTAGCTTTCAAGATTAATTCTATGAATGCTTCCCATTTTGAATTTGCTGTTGGTAACATCATCATTTGGTCCCATCGTATAGAATTTAAATAATGACTCAGACCACCGTAGTCATCTTTACGAAAGAAAAAACCCTTTCCTTTACCCATAATTGTAGTTACCTCTTTGATTAAATCCCACTTCAGCACACTGTAATCACTGCCACCTAGTGGTTCCTTTATCTGCAGATCCTTAATGCATGAAGAATCACTACTGATAATCAAATCAAGAGTTTTACTCCCTCTAGTTGCCTCTTGAACATGCTGATGTAGAAAGCAATCATCCAATAAATCCACAAACGCCTTGCTAGTGTGTCAACGCCAGCCTACAAATTGCAGTCAATATCTAGGAAATTAAAATCCCCCATTATAAGACTCTCTGATTTACTGGCCCACTCTATTTCCCTGTACAGTTTCTTATTAAACTCCTCAGAGTCATTTGGCCTATGGCACACTCCTACTCTCAATATTGATCTCCCAATGCTTCTGTCACACCAAACTGACTCGACACTGCACTGTCCAGCGATGTCGACTGCCTTCACTTCCTTGGATTTTATGTGTTTCTTAACTAATAGCATAACCCCTCCTCCCTTCCTATCCTGTCTATCCTTTCTGCACATATTGTACTCCCCAAATTCCAGTTCTGCATTTATTATATCTGTGAGACATCTGTGTGTCTCTGATATCCCAACAATATCTGCCTTTGATGCTTTGAGCAATACCTAAAATTCATCAAATTTATTTACCAAACCGCTAGCATTGGTGTACACGCAAGTATACATGCACCTTTTTCTATTCTTAGCAACCCTAATACAACCCATGTGTTTATTAGAGTTTTTTTAGGGTTTTATTAGGGTTAGCAACCCTAATACAACCCATGTACTGCAATGACTCCCAGCAGTCTCTGAAGTATCCTGCATCTTGTTTTTCAGGCTTCTGCTCATTCCAATAAAAGCAGTGCAAGAATCACTTTCACCTCTGCCAGTGGCTACTGTTAATCTATTAGTCTTTGTATCCCCCCCCCCCAAGCTAGCAGTTTTCCGACCCACGTAACACCGTCTCGATAGCATCATCAAATATTCTTGCACCCTTTCTATTTATGTGTATCCCATCCCTGTAGAAGCAGTCTCTCCTGTTAACAAGTACAGTCCAGGCTGAAAAACGTCTATCCCTTGAGCCTTGCACAATCTTTCCAGGGCCGAACTGATTGACAAAGCTCACATTATATACTCTCTCCTATCGCGTCTGGACAGAATTGCAGACACTTTCAATTTCAACCCTAATTCACGGCTTTTTTATCAACAGTAACCTGTACTTGTTAAGTAATTCTGCCTGTCTCCTACTCTTGATCGCTCTATCCACTCTACAACGTCATCTACTTTAGCCCCTGGTCTTGTTTCACCTATCCTTTTTATAAAGCATATTCCCCTTTCCCTGACAGTAGAGTCACCAACAACTACTAGTTCCTGTGGTACCAGCGCATTCTGCCTTGGGGGTTGCCGCTGTGTTGCGTGATGACCAAGTGCAAGGTCTGACGTTGATGTGGGCAGCTGAGAGCTTGATGGGCCCCTCAATTTAGTTCCTTCGAGGGCATCCACCCTGTCCTTCAAGCTCTCGTATAGGCCTATAACAACGCTGAGTTGTTGCCTGATTTCGATACACTCCTTGCATCGCGCACACACAAAGACATCCCCCATGGCAATATCATGTCCCGAACCTGATTGTCCACTAACATCGTGCAAGCAGTGCATTTTAAAAGACTGTGATTCAGAAGGCAACTGCCCCCCCCCCCCCTCAGTTCTCCTCTGAGCCACAGCACTTCCATTAGCTTGAACCTTTTGCTTTGCTGCTCTGGCCCGAGTCATGATTTCGATTTAATTTCAATAAAATTTCAATGTCAGTACAAAATAATACGGTATATATTTTTTTTCAGTGTCAAAAGTATTAATTATCTTCGAGTTCTCTTTATATATCTTCCGTATCAAGTTATGTATTACTTAATTATGTTACGGCTTATAATCTAAGTTGTTATTTGTATTTAGTTAAAAGTACAATTTAATTCACAACGAAGTTTGAGAAGTTTAATATATTTTACTTATTAATTGACAATATTATACTATACTATACTAACGCTAGCTAGTTCGGTATATAACGTATCGTATGACAAAGGCGGCAAGTTAAGAACGGTAAATCTAAATCTACGGACACTTAAGTATTAATTAACTTTCAAATCTCGCTGTCTCAATTCAGAATAAACTAACGATCCTGATTAGGTCCATAAGATACTTATGGAAAATAATTTGATGTGAAAAATGGTCAATAAAGCGGCTAAATATGGCTAAAAAACTTCTCGGTCAGTGGAGCTGCAACTTGTAACAGTGGATTTGATATCCTTACCGATACTTTTATGCAATTACAAGGTCAAGTAAAGAATAAATACACCAGATTAATCAGAAAATCATAAAATAATGCTATACTACTAAATTTAAATCAAAAGTTTTAGAAAAACAATAATTTCAATCAATAAATAAATAAGAAAAATTCACTTAGCGTCTTTGAACACGTCTGGCTCTCACTAGCCTCGTTAGCAGACCTCCATCACCAAGTGAAAGGCACACTTAGAAGTGAGGAACGTGAATCCACTCCCCTTTCATTGTCACGAAGGGTTGTTTTCATTTTAAAAAAAGCAGCAACAAACGATATTTCCAAATCATCATTTCTGAGGGAAAATCTCACAACCTTTTTCAAAAGGGGACAACACACGTTTTTTGTCCAGAGACATCACCTTCTGCCTTTATCATTGGTAGCCCAGCCTCTTTCACTTGCACAGTCGCACCAGCATACACATAAATACAGAGTCCAGACTCGCGCATTAACAATTACACAATGATGATGAAACATCCATTTACAGCCCTAGTAAGCAGAGCAACAGAGTGGGAAGACAACATTTGTTCTGTCTCTGCTGGAAAACAGCCAAAATTTAATTTCCCCTCCAGCTTAAAAAATCGTCTATTGCAATTCAGAGCCCCAAGAAAAGTTTTTACGATACCCACAAATTGAATTTGTAGAGGGTTTAAACATTCCGAATACGACCCTAGAGTAAACAATTTACTCTTCTTAGATGATCTCATAACCAAGTAAAAGTAGTACTCCGAAATATTTATAAAGGCACCACAGAAATTTGAGAATGATTTTATTAACACAAAACTTATTCTCTCAAGGCACTCAGTTCCACACTATAAGCTTGAATTCCCAATACTTGGTTGTTTTTAAAAATCCGGAGACTGCCAGCAAATCTCACATCTAGCTACCCAAGTGTTTCCTGGCAAGTCATGTATTCTTGTTGACATATATAAAGATACTACATGTGATCTGCATTCATATTTGCAGTTTGATTTTTGTCAGAATACTGAAGATAGGTTACGGCTGCACGCACACACACACGTGTTGCCAAACGAAGGGGCACCGTCATTTATATGCCTCCATGGCTGGAGGCACATAAATGACGTTTGCGTTGCGTTTGAAACGCACCGCAAACTTCATGAAATGTCTATAAGAAGCTCGCCCAAAACAGGCAACTGCTATTTAGAAGGCCTGAAATCCTGCTCAGATTAATTCTCTTTGTGAGATTTGTAAAAACTTGATGAAAGGTAACGTTCCTTTGACTAACAGAGAGAAATGCAGGTTACGGTGCAAGAAGTAGTTGCTTAGAACGCTTGCAAATAAAAGAGCTGCCATTAAAAAAAAAGCAGAAATTAATACATCAGCAAGGTGGGACTCTATTCCCCCTTATAGCCGGTCTCATCGCGCCACTCATTAGTAGTTTGATAAGAAGATGAACGTATCTTTCTGCAAATTCCTACTTATAACTGCACTACCAGAACAAAACCAGCTCGTATCGTTAGACGAGCAGATGTCAGCTATCTTAAAAAGACAAGGCTCAGCTGGCGGGTATAGAAGAGAAGCAATGCAAACTGGTCAAGCGGAAATACACAGCGCTAATCTCGCTAATCTCTCCTTCGCACTTGAGGAGCAATCACAACTGGATATCATTATAGTGAGTTTTTTTTTTTTTTTTCAATAAAGAGACTTATTTTTTTAAAAAAAATTTTATTTAGGAAGTAAATGTTGAATTACATCTAATGTCGTAATTACATCATATGCACACAAATCTTTACAATAATATTTGTTTACAATCTTTTACATAGAAACACCTCTACCTCTATGAGTTAGGGAAAAAATACAGTGGAGTTCACATGCAATCGATTCGGGATGCTGAATTAACACTTGGTTGTAAGTTCATTTCTTGCTCTCCTTGCTAAGAAACTTGGCAATATCTGATGGCAGTGGTCTTGCGAAGCTATCGAAATATTGGCTTCAATTTTTTCCTAGGTAACTACAGACCTAGTGTGTGCCAAGCAGTGCGAAAAGTTTGTATTCATG
This sequence comes from Mastigoproctus giganteus, assembly GCF_048544385.1. Lineage (NCBI taxonomy): Eukaryota > Metazoa > Arthropoda > Arachnida > Uropygi > Thelyphonidae > Mastigoproctus > Mastigoproctus giganteus. Next base: position 141,316,122 of record NC_143577.1, read on the forward strand.
ACGAGTAAGGTTGGCTTTCACTGTATTCTTAATGGCAATTCGTCTCGCACATATAAGCCGATTAGAAGTGTCCCCGATTCACTATTGGCTTATAAAACTCTCAGGATCTGTTCAGTGTTCATAGTTTATGAGAACTGCTCGTTCTTTACTAACTGAAAGAATGGTTTCGAATTCAGCATACAAGATCACTGTTATGTTTTCGGGAAGATGCTCAGCCAATTTCATTTCAAGGTAGACACTTCCTCAACGGGATGAACTGATGTTTTCGACAACTCCATTTTGATCGGGAGTTAAATCGAAGAATAAAGCACGTTGCCTTCTGTATACTCCAATGGGAGACATCATTTCCAAAGTCTAAATTCCACTGGTTTAGGGCTGTAAAAAAGTGATAGGTAGGATCTAATATAATGTCCGTTCTTATAATCGGGTGTAAGCAGTATGGATGGATGCTAAACGCTGTCAGCAGTCAGAAGCAAATAGCACAGGTTGTAGTGAGCAGAATTAAATGGGTTGTTTTGAAGGAGACGTTGAAACTGGACACAATATCCGCGATCAGATGGACTGATCTACGTTCTGACTGTGGACGTTTTGTTTTATAGCTTATCCCACTTCAGAAGCTCGATTTATAAATGATCGTCTCACAGGCACTCCCAAAATAACATCATTGAACATATTACCGCCAGTTGACAGCACTTGATGACCAATGAATTTAATTGCTGGTTTTAGAAGAGGAGAAAGAAAAGTGAAAGATGAAAGGAATAAACTGTGTAGTCACTGGCCTCGATATAAATTGTCTCTGATAGCTGATAGAATCAGACATACTTTGGGAACTGAGAAGTAAGTAACGTTAACCCTATTAATGGAGTGAACAAGTGGATGCTTTTCAAGAACGTTCGTATGGAGAGCTGTATGTTGGGATTAAGTTTAACTTTACGGACCAAAAGGCAACTTTGTCGTATCTGTATCTCTGCTGTAGCGTCAAGAGATACCAAGCAGAACTCGGGAGGGCTACGAACCATTCTCAGTTGGAGTGATAGGTTGTTAATAATATATTTAGCCTGGTGGCTTATAAAACTCTCAGGATCTGTTCAGCGTTCATAATCTAGTTTGAGACGACCTAGTAGTTCCACCGTCTTTGTTTTCGAAAAGTATTTCATTCACTGGTGCATACCGCTATCAGTTCTAGAAAACATGTCTACCAGGGGCAAAGGTCGATGACGTAGAGCGGATATCATCTTTTAAGGGCACAAAAGGTGATATAGTTGTACACGTTGGCACTAATGATATTAAGAGTAGGAGACCGGCGGAATTACTTAACAGGTACAGGTCACTGTTGAAAAAAAGACGTGAATTTGGGTTGAATTTGAAAGTGTCTGCAATTCTGCCCAGACACGATAGGAGGGAGTATATGATGAGAGCCCTGTCGATCAATTCGGCCCTGGAAAGATTGTGCAAGGCTCAAGGGGTAGAATTTTTTTCAGCCTGGTTTGTACTTGTTAACAGAAGAGACTGCTTCTACAGGGATGGGATACACTTAAATAGAAAGGGTGCAAGAATGTTTGCTGATGCTATCGAGGCAGTGTTAGATGGGTCGGAAAACTGCTAGATTGGGGGGATACAAGGACTAATAGATTAACATGAGCCACTGGCAGAGGTGAAAGTGATTCTTGCACTGCTTCTGTTGGAATGAGCCGCAGCCTGCAAAATAAGATGCAGGATATTTCAGAGACTGCTGGGAATCATTGGGGTACAAATAAATACATAGGTTGTGTTAGGGTAGCTAAGAAAAAGAACAGGTGCATGTACACTTGCGTGTACACCAATGCTAGGAGTTTAGTAAATAAATTTGATGAATTTGAAGTATTGCTCAAAACATCAAAGGCAGATATTGTGGGGATTTCAGAGACGTGGTGTCAGACAGAAATAAGGAATGCAGAACTGGAATTTGGGGAGATAGGATAGACAGAAAGGATAGACAGGATAGGAAGGCAGGAGGGATTATGCTATTAGTTAAGAAATACATAAAATCCAAGGAAGTGAAGCCAGTCGACATTGCTGGACAGTGCAGTGTCGAGTCAGTTTGGTGTGACAAGCATTGGGAGATCAAAATTGAGAGTAGGAGAGTGCTATAGGCCTAATGACTCTGATGAGTATAATAAGAAACTGTACGGGGAAAGAGTGGGCCAGTAAATCAGAGAGTCTTATAATGGGGGATTTTAATTTCCCAAATATTGACTGGAATTTGTGGGTTGGTCACTCACACACTAGCAAGGCTTTTGTGGATTTATTGGATGATTGTTTACTACATCAGCATGATCTGGAGGCAACTAGAGGGAGTAATACTCTTGATTTGATTATCAGTAGTGATTCTTCGTGCATTAAGAATCCGCAGGTAAATGAACCACTAGGTGGCGGTGAAGTGTGCTGAAGTGGGATTTACTCAAAGAGGTAACTACCATTAGGGGTAAAGGGAAGGGTTATTGCTTTCGTAAAGGCGACTACGATGGACTGAGACAGTATTTAAATTCTATACAGTGGGACCAACTGATGATGTTACCAACAGCAAATTCAAAATGGGAAGCATTCAAAGAACTTATCTTGGAAGCTACTAGGCTTTACATACCAACTAAGAAATATTGTTCAAGGTTTAGGCCTAAGTGGATGTCAGATGAACTAATGAGACATATGGCAGAGAAGAAAAATGCATGGGATACATACAAATTAACACATGACACAGAAGCCTATGATAGATACAAGTTGATCTGTAACCAAGGTACAAAGGAGGTTAGGCAGGCGAAGGCAGATTACGAGAAATCTTTGGCAAGGGATGCAAAGAAAAACAGCAAAGAGTTCTTTACTTATGTAACATCTAGAAGGAAGGGGATGAATCACATTGGTCCACTTGATATCGATGGGTCAACTGTTGAAGATCCTGCTCAGGTAGCTAACAAAACTGAATGAATATTTTGCATCGAGATTTACACATGAGTAGTTATTCAGCGAGGGGAATGCCAGAGGTGTATTCAACTCTGGCAGCTAGAGAATCTTGTAATAACTGAGAGTAAAGTGGAGGAGAAATTGTTGAAGATAAATACAAGAAAGCGACCTGGGGTGGATGGGATCTATCCAGTTATATTAAAGGAGGCAGCAAAGGAAGTAAGCAAACCCTTAGCCATAATTATGAGAGCTTCCTTGGACTCAGGGGAAGTACCCATGGACTGGAGATGTGCAAATGTGACCCCAATTCACAAAGGAGGATCAAAGGGCAACACAAGTAATTATAGATCTGTTAGTTTAACTTCTGTTCCTGGAAAATTAATGGAGGCACTGGTTAAAGAAGCACTGCAGGATCATCTAGACAAGACTTCAGTTATAGCTCAGACACAGCATGGTTTTGTTAAGGGGAAGTCTTGCCTGACCAATTTGATTGGATACTATGATGCAGTCACAAAAGAACTGGATGCAGGGAATAACTTTGATATTATATACTTGGATCTTAGAAAGGCTTTTGATATTGTTGCACATTGAAGACTGCTGCACAAATTGGAGCAGGTGGCATTGGAGGCAAATTGCTGCTATGGATAAAGGGGTGGTTGAGGGGGAGAAGACAGAGAGTGGTAATCAATGGACACTGCTCATCGTGGACTAATGTTTTTAGTGGAGTCCCTTAGGGTTCAGTATTGGGTCCATTATTGTTTTCTGTATTTATAAATGATATTGATGATGGTATATCAAGCTTAATGTCCAAGTTTGCAGACGATACGAAGGTTGGCAGGGTTGTTAAGGACACTACTGACACTGCGCTACTTCAACAGGATCTGGAAAGGTTGAGCAGATGGGCTGAGAGGTGGCAAATGAAGTTTAACATTGACAAATGTAAAGGTCTACGTATGGGAAACAGCAACCCCAGAGCAACGTATCAACTCAGTGGTACTACACTGACAGTGGTAGAGAATGAAAGGGACCTGGGGGTGGTTGTGCAGGCAGATATGAAGTTTTCTGAGCAGTGCAGATGGGCTGCAAGAGTAGCTCATGGTGTCTTGTCAATGATATACAGGAACTTTTCTAGCAGGGATAGGGATGTGATTATTCCCTTGTATAAGGCATTGGTCAGGCCACACCTTGAGTACTGTATGCAGGTCTGGAGGCCTCATTTCAAGAAGGATGTAGAGCTGCTGGAACGAGTACAGAGAAGGGCAACAAGATTAGTGAATGGCACAAAGGGTTGCTCTACGAAGAAAGGCTTAAGTTTTGCAAATTACAGAGTCTGGAGACTAGGCATCGGCGAGGTGATCTGATAGAGGTGTATAAGGCTTTGAATAGCTTGAACATGCTCAATGCCGATGGGATTCTTCCTCTTGCTCAGAATAAGCACCTGAGAGGGCATAAATTCAAATTGAGGAAGGACGGATGTCGGATAGATGTGCGGAAATTTGCCTTTAGCCAGCGGGCAGTTGGTTTGTGGAATAGACTTCCATCACTTGTTGTTGAAGTTGATAGCCTAAATAAATTTAAGGCTCAGCTGGGCAGGTATTTCGAACAAATGGAGGGGTGAAATGGGAGTAGTGGTTGTGTTTTTTTTTTTTTTTTTGGCTGATGCTGAATAAGCTTGCTTTCTTGCATCATATGCCTCTACTAATGCTAATGCTAATTCTAACATCTGCACTGCCTTGCAAGCATTGTCTTTTACGCACAGTTCTGTACTGAGCTGAAAGTTTTTAGTTCCTTGGTCGAAGTTCAAAAGCATTTATAAATTAGCTCTGTAGACATAGGTGTCGCTGCTGGGACTGATGAGTTTATCCTGAATGACAAGATTGACTTGACTAAATGAGTGAAAAAAGTTATTGACGATGCCCACATTCTACTACAGTTCTTTTCCGTCACTTTGGGTGTACTCTGAGGTGCAACTCAGTTTTTCCTAGGTCTAGATATTCTTCTGACGTTCCCGAGACAAAAAACTCAATCAGCCCTGGCATGTCCACTGAAGCTAAAGGCAGGAAGGTGACGTAGGAAGAACGCTCGACCCACAGATTAGTAGCTGGCTGGGCAAACAGATCAAGTTCTGACATAATGAGTTCAATCATTGAAAAATATTCTAATATTTTCGACGTCTGCCTCCATTCTGACTGTGGACGTTTTGTTTTATGGCTTGTCCCACTTCAGAAGCTCGATTTAAAAATGATCGTTTCACAGGCCTCCCAAAATAACATCATTGAACATATTACCGCCAGTTCACAGCACTTGGTGACCAATGAACTTAACTGCGGGCTTTAGAAGAGTAGAAAGAAACGTGAAAGACAAACGGAATTTACTGTCTAGACGCTCGCCTCTCTGGACCAGCGCTCCCACAAAGTAAGGACCTCTTCCCGCCTGCACAGAGTAGTGTTCCACGTAAGCATACTTTGTCAGAAATGCAGCTGAATTAGGGTTTCCCTCCTCTGAACGGAAAAATCTAGCCGCTGTCTGTGCGTGTTTCAATAGATTAGCATTAGCGTTAGCATTAGCATTAGTAGAGGCATTTGATGCAAGAAAGCAAGCTTATGCAGCATCAGCCAAAAAAAAAAAAAACCACTCCCACTTCACCCCTCTGTTCGTTCAAAATACCTGTCCAGCTGAGCCTTAAACTTATTTAGGCTATCAAATTTGAATTTATGCCCTCTCAGGTGATTATTCTGAGCTAGAGGAAGAATCCCATCAGCATTGAGCATGCTCAAACCATTCAATGCTTTATACACCTCTATCAGATCACCTCGCTGGTGCCTAGTCTCCAGACACTGTAATTTGCAAATCTTAAGCCTTTCTTCGTAAGCGCACCCCTTTGTTCCATTCACTAATCTTGTTGCCCTTCTCTGTACTCGTTCCAGCAGCTCTACATCCTTCTTGAAATGAGGCCTCCAGACCTGCATACAGTACTCAAGGTGTGGCCCTACCATTGCCTTATACAAGGGAATAATCACCTCCTTATCCCTGCTAGAAAAATTCCTATGTATCATTGACAATACACCATGAGCTACTCTTGCAGCCCGTCTGCACTGCTCAGAGAACTTCATATCTGCCTGCACAACCACCCCCAGGTCCCTTTCATTCTCTACCACTGTCAGTGTAGTACCACAGAGTTGATACGTTGCTCTAGGGTTGCTGTTTCCCATGAGTAGTACTTTACATTTGTCAATGTTAAACTTCATTTGCCACCTCTCAGTCCATCTGCTCAACCTTTCCAGATCCTGTTGCAGCAGCATAGTGTCAGTAGTGCCCTTGACAACCCTGCCTACCTTTGTATCGTCTGCAAACTTCGACATTAAGCTTGATACACCACCATCAATATCATTTATGAATACAGAAAACAATAATGGACCCAACACTGAGCCCTGAGGGACTCCCCTAATAACATTAGTCCACGACGAGCAGTGTCCATTGATTACCACTCTCTGTCTTCTCCCCCTCAGCCACCCCTTTACCCACAGCAGCAATTTGCCTCCAATGTTACACTGCTCCAGTTTGTGCAGCAGTCTACCATGTGCAACTGTATCAAAAGCCTTTCTAAGATCCAAGTATATAATATCAAAGTTATTCCCTGCATCCAGTTCCTTTGTGACTGCATCATAGTATCCAATCAAATTGGTCAGGCAAGACTTCCCCTTAACAAAACCATGCTGTGTCCCAGCTATAACTGAAGTCTTGTCTAAATGATCCTGCAGTGCTTCTTTAACTAGTGCCTCCATTAATTTTCCTGGAACAGAAGTTAAACTCACAGGTCTATAATTGCTTGTGTCAGCTTTTGATCCTCCTTTGTGAATTGGGGTCACATTTGCACATCTCCAGTCTATGGGTACCTCCCCTGAGTCCAAGGAAGCTCTCATAATTATGGCTAATGGTTTGCTTACTTCCTTTGCTGCCTCCTTTAATATAACTGGATAGATCCCATCCACCCCAGGTGCCTTTCTTGTGTTTATCTTCAACAATTTCTCCTCCACTTTACTCTCTGTTATTACAAGATTCTCTAGCTTACTGCTAGAGTTGAATACACTTCTGGCTTACCCCTCGCTAAATAACTCCTCATGTGTGAATGTCGATGCAAAATATTCATTTAGTTTGTTAGCTACCTGAGCAGGATCATTAACAGTTGACCCATCGATATCAAGTGGACCAATCTGATTCATTCCCTTCCTTCTAGAGTTTACATAAGTAAAGAACTCTTTGCTGTTTTTCTTTGCATCCCTTGAGAAAGATTTCTCGTAATCTGCCTTCGCCTGCCTAACCTCCTTTGTAACCTGGTTACAGATCAACTTGTATCTATCATAGGCCTCTGTGTCATGTGTTAATTTGTATGTATCCCATGCATGTTTCTTCTCTGCCATATGCCTCATTAGTTCATCTGACATCCATTTAGGCCTAAATCCTGAACAATATTTCTTAGTTGGTATGTAAAGTCTAGTAGCTTCCAAGATAAGTTCTTTGAATGCTTCCCATTTTGCATTTACTGTTGGTAACATCATCAGTTGGTCCCACTGTATAGAATTTAAATACTGTCTCAGTCCATCGTAGTCGCCTTTACGAAAGCAATAACCCTTCCCTTTACCCCTAATGGTAGTTATCTCTTTGAGTAAATCCCACTTCAGCACACTGTGATCACTGCCACCTAGCGGTTCATTTATCTGCAGATTCTTAATGCATGAAGAATCACTGCTGATAATCAAATCAAGAGTATTCCTCCCTCTAGTTGCCTCCCGAACATGCTGATGTAGAAAACAATCATCCAATAAATCCACAAAAGCCTTGCTAGTGTGTGAGTGACCAGCCCACGAATTCCAGTCAATATCTGGGAAATTAAAATCTCCCATTATAAGACTCTCTGATTTACTGGCCCACTCTATTTCCCTGTACAGTTTCTTATTATACTCATCAGAGTCATTAGGCATATAGCACACTCCTACTCTCAATTTTGATCTCCCAATGCTTATGTCACACCAAACTGACTCGACACTGCACTGTCCAGCGATGTCCACTGGCTTCACTTCCTTGGATTTTATGTATTTCTTAACTAATAGCATAACCCCTCCTCCCTTCCTCTCCAGTCTATCTTTTCTGTAGACGTTGTACTCCCCAAATTCCAATTCTGCATTCCTTATTCTGTGTGACACCACGTCTCTGATATTCCAACAATATCTGCCTTTGATGTTTTGAGCAATACTTCATATTCATCAAATTTATTTACTAAACTCCTAGCATTGGTGTACATGCAAGTATACATGCACCTATTTCTATTCTTAGGTACCCTAACACAACCCATGTGTTTACTTGTATCGCAGTGACTCCCAGCAGTCTCAGAAATATCCTGAATCTTGTTTTTCAGGCTTCTGCTCATTCCAATAGAAGCAGTGCAAGAATCTCTTTCACATCTGCCAGTGGCTACTGTTAATCTATTTGTCTTTGTATCCCTCCAAGCTAGCAGTTTTCCGACCCACCTAACACTGCCTCGATAGCATCAGCAAATATTCTTGCACCCTTTCTATTTAAGTGTATCCCATCCCTGTAGAAGCAATCCCTCCTGTTAAAAAGTACAGTCCAGGCTGAAAAAAAATTCTACCCCTTGAGCCTTGCACAATCTTTCCAGGGCCGAATTGATCGACAAGGCTCTGATCATATACTCCCTCCTATCGTGTCTGGGCAGAATTGCAGACACTTTCAAATTCAACCCTATTTCACGGCTTTTTTTCAACGAAAGAATGTACGAAAGAACGAAAGATATCGAAAGAATGTCTGAAAGTAGCACAGGGTAATCATCCGAATGCGAGATTTTGCTTTTGTTTCCGAATGGCACTATCACAAAAGAGGCGCTTTGGTTTGCTTACTCTCTGGTCTTCCATCACGTTACTATAAACGAAGTAAGAGTTGACACCTCTATTTTTATCAAACCGAAATCTCCCTCTCACAGTTCCTTCGAAGTCACCAAGTTCACCTAGTCAGGAAAACGAAGGCACACACCACTTTCAATTTTGAAAGAAACAAAGCCATTGGTATTTACAGTTCCCTTATTTCGGGAGTAATTTTCGTCGTAGCTTGTAGGATTTTGGAAACACTACTATAATTACCATGAGGAATTTTATACTCATTTATATCACAACTCGAAATCCCTATAAGCACAAGCCTCCTATCGTCGCTGTTGGGAGTGAGTGGGGGAAACACAATTTTACTTTTATGTAACCATTTTCCAACGTGTAAACCTTTGAAAGTTATGTATTTGTCACAACTATCACTCTTCGTTTTAGATTTAGGGATCAGACCTAGAATTTCAACCATTCCGAAAGCCATATGTATGTTCCGCAGGCTTTCCCGTTATAGTGTGCTTGCCGGATAGCCTTTTTTCACTTAACGATTAAGACAATCAACTCATACAATTACTCAACATTGTATGAGTAAAATAAAGCTATCGGGCAGGACATGAGTATTCCAGGAAACCTGGGTTATATATGATCGACTAGAGGTTTATTTAGAACTGAATCCTGTGTTCTTAAATTTACTCTGAGAAGTAAAGAGTAAACTGCAACATCAAGATGCGCTGTGATTTCCACTCTGGCCCCTTTTCAGATGATTAGACTCCAGAGCGGCCACAAATGGTGGTTCTTTTATTTATAAAACTAGTGCTATGGATAGGATGTGACAAGAGAATGACTAGGAGGCAGAAGTGAACAAACATAACATAGCTTAATGGGCATAAACATCTATGATACAAATGAATCAGAGCAGTGGCTGGTTGCTTCTCATCATTAAAGAATATGACTATGTACCTTATTCGCGATATACTGAAGATTGCATAATATACCAAAAGTTAAGACATATTTGGCAAATGTATATTAGTGGTTTGTGTTCTTCGTGAGGCCTTTATGGTGGTTCTTTTATTTATAAAACTAGTGCTATGGATAGATATTCATTGCTCGTACTCAAATGCGTCAATAGGCATCTCGCTGTCCGAATATCTAGGCAACTGTGTAGAGTTGACTTGCATATTTACCAATAATTGACAGCATTCCATTTAATAGTATTAACAATAGGTAAAATGTTGACATGTACATCTGACTGATAATCTGAGAGGAGGAATGTAAGTAATCGTTGACAGTCTGAAGGGAGGGGTATGTCTTATTGTTGGGTCGTTCCGTTTAATTTGCTATTAAAGTACAAGCAAACTTACCAGAAAATGTCTGCATCCTTCCAGAGTTTGAAGGCTTTTCAGAGCGTTCCATGGTGTATAATTCTTTTCTCCAGACACTGCTTCGACTACAATCATTCACCACAACCGACCAGAACGAAAAACAATTCTCTCTAACCAACCAACCTCTTTTTTCTGCCCTCTCCAAATATATATATCGCTCGCGCCCTCTCCTGACCTCCTATTGGTCAAGAGGCTCATTTTGTGGGGGAAAGAAAAAACGATTGTCTTGGAAACCTGACCCAATTAAAAATAGAATCTTATGGATAGAAAGAGGAACTTCGCATCTGCATGAGGAGGCATATCCAGATTGTTCAGCATTAGTCACTAAATCTACAGTCTCTTATTTGTACCAATCTCCAGATGACAATCGCTTCGTAATTAGGAAGTTCAGGTTTCACCTCAAAGGTATGTTCCTTACTTAGCAATACTCCAATTTCTCCGCCGAGAATTAGATTTTCTCATTGTTTTAATGAAATCTGCGACATTTGTCCGAACCGATCGAGTGACGATCTCTTGATGTGATTTAGCCGGACTCACAATAGCGTCTCTATTGCTGCCTCCCAAGTTCGAAGTCAAGGTGTGTATATATCAGAACAGACAAAAATAGCTCACTGCATGTAATGGTTATTATTCTCTGAGTATAGCAGTGGCAAAAATATAGGGAAACTTGCTGATGGGTATTAAGTAAGAAATAAAAAAATGCACGCATTTTGTTATATGTAATTCGCTGTCATTCTTGACGTTAAGCTTGTACTCACTCTGAATTCTGTTTTTAGTATTTTAAGCTCTAAATTGGTATTAAGACTGCACATATGGTCGATCAATTTAGAAGAATTTTCGTACTCTGCTTCCAGCATGTAAAGCTCTGTGTTCCGAGATGAAAGGCCATTCTGTAAAATTGCAAACTCAGCCCAGCCTTCGGAAATATTGTTCCCAGATTCAGGAACGTGGATTTCTGCTAACGCAACTTCCCACTTGCCATTGAGAGCTATAGCGTTGGGCAAAACAACAGTAAAATTAGACTGCGTGTTCTCGGAGTGGAAATCCATGCTCACATTAATGGTAGTGTTAAAAAGAACATCTTTGGCAGTAACAAAACAGTTATAGGAAGAAGGATATCCTAACCACTTAACCAGTAGTTGATATTGACCCCCCCCTCTCCGTTTGTCTTTAAGTAACTTTTCAATAAAAAAGACATCAGCAGGCAAGTCGTGTTGGAGATTAACACGTTATAGTTGTTTGCTCATAAAATGGGCCTTGGATCGTTTCGCCGGCCCTGTTTTTGACTCTGCACACAACCGTTTGCCTTTGTTTCAAAACTTGGAATATAGTGATCCTTTGTGAAAAGGATGACAGCGACTGCTTAGATTTTTTTTTTTTTTTTTTTTTTGAAAACTCCAAACACGAGAGGTATTAGAACCTATAGTACTTAGTACCGGATTTGGGTCGGAGGTTGAGAAGCCGAAAGAAGATATTTGTTGACATTAGACTTGATCTTCTGTAGATTGTAAATTTCAGGAAATACGTATGAAGGAAGGTTGTTCCAGAAAGTGGCAGTTGAATGAATAAACGAGGAAGATGAAAAATTGGTTCTGTAAGTTTGGAGTTGGACAGTAAATGGATGTTGGCTGGTGGCGGCACGTGCTCGGACTGTTTTGAAAGAGAGAGCGGCAATTATAGAAGCCAATACAGAAGAACAGTGCCAATGGAAGTATCTGTAGAAAAGGCATGCAGCAGAAATAGAGAGTGGAGAGACTCTATTAGAGAGGAGTCATTAATTAATCTAACTGCCCTCTTCTGAATGGAAGCTTGAGAGAGAGAGAGAGGTTTTGTGGACACCGCCCCCAGATGTTGGAACAATATTCTATGGTACGGCGGATTTGCGATTTGTACAGAGTGAACAGCTGTTTGGAAGAAAAGTAAAGCCGAGATCGAAAAAGAAAACCAAGTTTTTTAGATGCAGAGGAAGCGATATTCGTAATGTGCTTGTGCCAAGAGAGATTAGGAGTCAGGGTAATCCCCAAAACAGATATACCATTTTGCTTAGAAATTGGAGTATCACCAAAGATAAGCATAGGAGCAGAAGAATCTTTTTTGCGGGATATAAGACAAAGACTGAGTTTTAGAAAGATTGAAATCAACTAAATTGTTTTTGCCCCACTGAAGAATTACCAGGAGATCGGCATTTAAGGAGTTGGTAGAGGATATTCGAGAAGTTTGAAGCTGATTGAGCAGGGCAAGGTTTTTCAAAATGGAAAGTGGAATGCAATGTGCTATGGCACAACTATGGATGGGATTTCCAGTCAATGGAAGAAGGTCATTAATATACAAGAGGAAAAGAGTGGGGGAAAGAATTGAACCTTTGGGGACACCAGCATTAGTGGAGAAGTAATAAGACAAAGAGCCAGCTACCATCACCCTCAATGAGCAATCAGAGAGAAAACTGGATAACCAATTAGAAAAAACAGTTGGCAAACCATAAGATGGAATCTTGTTTAGAAGACCTTTATGCCAAACACGATCGAAAGCATTTCAGGTGTCAAGAGCAACTGCTTGTGTTTCACCGAACTTTTCCATTGAATTTGTCCATAAATGGATAACATAAGCCAGAATATCACCAATCGATCTACACTGACGGAATGCATACTGGCGATCGTGGATCAGACGGAAGGTTTCTAGTTGGTTAAGAGTTGGCAGTTAATTGATTTCTCCATTACTTTAGAAAGAGTAGAAGTAATTGCAATGGGACGATAATTGGATGGGAGGGACGTCGCCCTTTTTAGGGTGACAAGTCCCTCCCATCTGGCGGGATTAGACCAAATTTCCAAGCAGAAGGAATAAGAAAGTGAAAAAAGGTGGCAAAGAACAGGATAGGTTCAGGAGCACAGGTTTTGAGAACAAGTGGAGAAATACCATCAGGACCTGGAGCTTTCTTAGCATCTAGATTCATCAAAATCCTTCTGACATCCTTTTGTCGGAAAACCTCAGGAGGCATTGAATGGAGCGTGTTGGGAGATGTTTTACGAAAATCATTAATACAAATAATTAATACATGATTTGGAAGAAAAATGGGATGCTAGCAAGTCAGCTTTATCCTTGGCTGAAGCGATAACAGAACCATCTTGTTTTGACTAAGGTAGGAGCAGAGATGGGAAACAGTTGCGGCCAAAAGACCTGGCAATAGATCAGAATACTCAGCTAATATTAGGGAAAGAAACAAGTTTTCTTTTCTTAGCCTGTTCGAAATCTAGTTTGGACTGATTAATGACTGTTTTACAATTGTTGCGAGCTTTGATGAAGGCCTAAAATGAAACTGCAGAACTGGAAATACGCCAATTACGATATGAAACATTCTTCTCTTGAACAGCCTTAGCACATTTATTGGTAAACCAAGGTTTAAATAAAGGACGAGATTTTAAAGTGGAGTGTGTAGAAAACGATTCCAGACCTACAATAATAATTTCACTGACACGATCTGAGCAAACGTTAACATCAGAAGTTTTGAAACAGTAGTCCGACTAAGGAAAATAAATCTCGCAGCTCATCCCATTTTGCATTCTTGTAATGCCAAACAATTCGAGATTTGGAATAGCAATCAGATACAGGCACCATTGGAGAACAGACAGTCATGAAGTTGTGATCTGAGGTTCCTAAAGGACCACTCACTTCGACCGTGTACTTAGAAGGGTTGTTTGTGAGAAAAAGATCAAGCATGTTGGCTGTATGGTTAGGATTGTCCGGTATTCTTGTAGGTAAATGAACAATCTGCGAAAGGTCATTAGAAACTGCAAAAGCCTCAGCATCTTGACCAGTTTCGTCGGTGTGACTAGAAAACTGAAGCCAGCTGGAGTTGTGAACATTAAAATCACCAAGGGAAATTACCTCACTGTTATGAAAGTTGGACAGGAGAAATTTAAGTTGCAAAGAGAGGAAGTCAAAGAGTTCCAACTGATCAGTGGAGTTGGGAGAACAGTAGAGGCAACAGATGAATTTGACACAATGAGGTAGAGAGATTTTAAGCCAGAGAAGATCGAAGAGAGGAGATTCTAAATTACCAGTTCTCTGAGAGGAAATATAGGAACGGATATATGCACAAGTACCACCTTTGAGGTGAAATGAATCATACAGTGAATTACTTTGGGCAACTGAGATGAGCAGTAGTTGAATTAACCGATAACTGAGATTCTGTTAGAAAAAGTACATTGGGATTGGTAGACGCAAGTGGAAATGGACATCGTTGAGATTAGAATTGAGACCACGTGTATTTGTGAAATGAACCAGGAAGTGTTTGGGAGGTTTAGATCTTTTTGCAGATAAGCTTACTGTATTATTTGGACAAGTCATGGTGTATAGTAAGAAGAAGGGGGGGGGGGGGACATGCTGTATGAAGTGATGAAATTTTGTATATGGCATACATATGGTAAGAACATTCCCAGATCCTTGACATAACGGGACCTCGACAATGTTCCCCGCATACACACTACTGGGACTCCCTCCAAGGCCGCCGTAGCCTAGTGGTTAGGCGCGCGAGTGCATAAGTACACGTGCCTTGAGTGACCGGGGTTCAAGCCCGTGACCACTGAATACGGTGCTGTTTCTTGTATTCTGTCTATCTTGTGAACTCCTCTGACCGTTTGGTTGTCCCGGAGTATAAACAGAAAATTTATTTATTTATTTATTTTACTGTCTGGCAGAGTAGAGTAGAGGTTGAAAGATTTTACCCTAGTTGATCCGGAAGCTTCCTAGAAAGTTCCTAGAAATTCCTAGAAAGTTACCTTCCTAGAAAGAGCAAATCAGCGGTATTGGGAAACGCAAAGCTAGGTGGCGAAGGTCAGTGAATTACTGAATTATGTGCTCCTAAAAATACTCAAATACCTAAGTTAACCTGAAAGGATCAGAAATGAACTGCATATTGACAGAGAGCTTATGAGAAGTGGAATCTGGATATAGTGTCTACTAATGGAATCCTGAACAGGTAATATGTCTAATCGTGATTTTAAGCATTCATACTTCGCGTAATAGTTGAAAGGAACGGTTGGTTTATAGCGATTCAGTGCAGCGGAACATAGCAATATTCTGCTTAAGGCAATACGGCACTTAAGCTCTGAACAAGGTCAAGCGGTGACAAAGTTAGGGAATATCCCCCTCCCCCCCACCTGCATACTTCATCTCCTAGTCATCGAACGATAGAAGTGCTCTATCTTGTTGTACTAAAGACTACCTGCTTCGAAATTACTGAAATTCCGGCTCTCATTTGCATTTCAGAATGACAGATTTCAGCGCATCAGCCGTGCTGCTTACTTGCTGCATATGTCTGACCAATGATGACTTCATAATTAAATGCGTTACTTGTCACAAAAACTATTGCAATAAGCCTGATTGTACTTCTGTAGATATTAAGAGATTAAACAAAACTAGAAAACGCAAGTTTGAATGTAACGCTTGTAGGCAACAAACAGGGAAAAATAATGAAGAATTACCTAATGAAGTCATTTGTGAAGATTCTTGCACAGAACAGATTAATGACCTTGAACAAGCAACAAGGGAAATCCTCTCGCAGACGGACCTTGGAAATGGCATCTTGGGCCATCCTGAAGGATAAATTTTTGAAACCTTGGGATGCGATATTTGCCCGGAAGACTGCGAGCACTCTGAAGGGGGTTTCGCTAGACAGAGGAGCAATCATAGCCCGAATGAAAGGCAGGAAGAGAACCGAAAAGAATATGTCTCGCGTACGGAATTAAAGGATATCCTTGCAGACTGCATCAGCCCCTTTTCGATGCAGGCTGTGGAATACGCTGAAAACCTCGCGAGCAATTTCATCCCTGTACATAAAATGCTACAGGAACTGCAGGAAGAGAATTTTCTTCTCAAAGAACAAAACAGTAAAATATTGCACACCCTTAAACGACTGGAGGAAAAGCTAGGATGCTTTGAATCCGTCCTCGTTGCACAAGGTGGTTCAGCGGCCCCCGTAACCGACGAAACTTGCTATGCGAGGCAGAGCTACCCAAAGAAAAGTAGAAGTGATATGCATGGATTGTACAGGAGGACAGAAAACATTGAAAATCACAAAGAGAAGACAAGAAAAGAATTGAATTCGGGGGAAAACACATCAGAACGAATTGCAAAACTACAAGACAGCCAAATAATATGTGAATTTCAAGCCCAGCCGGGAACTGTCTGTTTGCAGCAGGACCTCGCAAGCAATAGCACCAAATCCAGTGAAACTTTAGGGGCAGCACAAGGAAATGGCGCCACACATTCCACTAGGAAAAGTCGAAACCAAAATAAAGAAGTCTCAGAAATATTAGGACAACAGGAATCAACTGAAATGATTGGGGCATGCATGTATTCCAAGAGTACGAACGCCAGAGTTACATCTTCCCCCTCAAATCATGTTCCTGCAAACCCACTCACTTATGCGCACATCACTATGCTACCTAAAAAGCATAACACTTTTGAGGGTAGAAAAACCCGCCCATCCCAAAATTTCATGCCTACTCTCGCCGAGGACAGCCAACGACGTAATCCAGTTCACAGAGAAAGTATTAACGTGTCTTCCTGTAACACACCTGAAACAAACAAACGGTTTTCTGAAATGTACAACATTACTTCCGTTGCAACTAGAGAGCAAATTTTTGTATCAAGGCTGGGACCCACAACACAGCCCAGAAACATTAAAGCCATGTGTGAGGGCGAAAATGGGACAACTGTGGAAGTAAAGCAAGTGAAAACACGACACCCAGCTTACTCCTCCTTTATAATCTCTTGTCCACCAGATAAAGCAACTCGCCTACAAGACGTAAGCGCCTGGCCAGTAGGTACCTTAGTCAAGCCCTACAAAGACAGATGGGTCAGACCACTGGTTTAAAATGATTCAAGGAATCGGGCTCAAAAGCAATCAAAAAAACTACCCCCAGCTGGGGATGCAGAACATCACATCCACCTGTTTGTACAAAACGTGAGGAGCATCTCAAATAAGCTCCACACTCTACAAACGATGATGATGTACGAGGACCTGGATTTCATTTGCCTAATCGAAACCTGGTTGGGAAATGGAAAACAGTTAGATCGGCTAACTGCGGCAGCAAACTGCAAATGTGTGGGAACCGGAAGAACAGATAGGCGAGGAGGGGGAGTTATAATTTGCTATCAAAATAAATACCAGCCTATAAGAGAACGAAAAACCAATTCAAATAATTTTGAAGGGATTTGCGTTACCTTTTCAAAAGAGCACGTGAAAATACAGTTATGCATCATATACCTCCCACCTGAGCACACAAAGGAGACAAGAAACGAACTCTATGCTTGGCTTGCTGCAAATCTAAAGCCATCAGTCGACACAATAATAGCGGGAGATTTTAATTTGCCTCTTCCGAAACACAGGGAGGCCAAGAAAGAGCTGGATGCGACATTGGGTGCATTGCACTTAACGCAGCTTCCGACACCAGTGACAAGGGGAATGCAGCAACTTGACCTGTTGTATCATAGTTCCTTAGACATAAGGCTAGCGCAAAACTTCATAAAATTTAAGTCGGACCACAATCCCATTGAAATAGAAGCAGCACTGAAGCAGCACACGAAATGGGAAAAGCAAAGTAAGTATCTTTTCTCCGTGAAGTATATTAATGCAGAGGTCATTCTCAGTCACCTGACTAGTTACAACTGGAATGACCTGCAAGAAAAGCCAGTAGACGAAGCTTTAGAAATGATAACTAAAAAGCTATACCAAACAGCATTGGAAGGAGCAGCAAAAGAAATCAAAATATCTGAGAGAACAAAAGAATGGTTTAACCCACAACTGAAAGCAAGTTTCCTCAGGAAGCAAAAACTGTATAGAAAATGGCAAAGAACGGGTCACCCTGCCGATCACATTCGTTATAAGAAAGAAAGAGCACATTTCATCAAAGCAAAACGACAGGCACACTGCAGTGTTGTTCATAATAAACTAAAAAGAGCAAAAAGAATTACTAGCAATATAAATAGCACAGAGAATATGACCGAATGCATTTTCAAGGAATGGGCTAATAACACTTTTAGTAACCTGCATGGACTGAATCAAATTGAGAACACTGATAATGGTAACAAAATTTTTGAATTCCTGAAAGATTTAAACAAGCGAAACTATTCGGCAATAGAGGAACCAACAAGACCTCCTTTGAGTGAAATACAAATCACCAAAGAGAGCGTAATGAAAGCAATCAACGATCTGCCCAATAAGGCCACTGTTGGACCAGACAAATTTCCAATGTTCATCCTTAAGATAAGTAGCCCATTTATAATAGATCTATTACTGCACATCTATCAGGAAATCATTAGGTCAGGAGCTTTCCCGCAAGCCTGGAAAAATTACATTGTAACCCCAATACCGAAGATTAAACACCCAAAATTGGCTAAGGATTACAGACCAATTTCTGTTAGTTGCACCCTACAGAAGGTATTCGAAAAAGCACTGCTTCCCACCATCAATCAACACTGCTTCAGCCATAGACCACCACATTTGTACTCAGTTATTTCGGGTAGATCAACAATAACAAACTTACTGGAAACCCTTTTTCGCGTGCAGAAAGCACTAAATGAGAAAAAGCAAATTGATATTATTTTTTTGGATATCTCCGCAGCCTACGACAACGTCTCAATTCCAGCGCTCATTGCGATTTTAAGGAATTATTTTAATGTAAGAGGAAATTTGTTATATAATAACCAGCTGCTAGAACATAGAAAACTTATTGTTAAGCACCAAAAGCTACAATCTTGCTTTACCATCTCGCAAGGAGTGCCACAAGGGGGAGTTCTTTCGGCTACTCTCTTCGCGGCCGCCCTGGAGCCGTTTCTTGCACGGTACTACAATTTTATAACATATGCTGACGATGTAAAATTCTTCATCACTTCCAAAGACCATGAATCAGCAGAAGGTATTTGTCAGATGGCAAATAGCACAATCCGAGAATTTGAGAGCTACCTGGATTGCATCGGGCTCCGTATTAATGCACAGAAGTCTGCCCAAATGACCATAACTTACAAGCAGAATAAAAATGACATCTCGATCTCTGTGAACGGGTCTAGTGTTGAAAAAGTGCACTCTCACCTGGACCTGGGTCTTAAGTGGGATGACAAACTCACCTTTGCTCAACACTTCGCCCATATGAAGACAAAAATATTCGCCGCTTTATGGGCTACTAGACAGGAGCTGGTAGGAATTAGGGATCCTCAGCTAGCGACCAAGTACATTTTAATGTGTGTCCTGCCAATTGCAATGTATGCCTCGCAAATCTGGTCTTCAGCTCCAGATTCACATTATAAGTCCGTCCTTGGGATCGAGTACTGGTTCTTGCGATGGCTTAACAGAGTTGCTGGCCACCCTTTTACTATCTCAAGGGCCATTCTCTACTCAAACCTTAACATCACACCCTGGATGCAGCGGACAATTAACAGGAACATACACACTCTCGCACAAATGCTCACAGGCAGAGTGGATGCTCCAGTCCTGGATAATATTCTAGTTAAACCGCGTGCCACTGCTAGACGTTGCGGAGAAGTAAATAATCCCCTGCGTTCAGTCCTGAACAATCTTAGTAGCCTGCAAAGATTCTTCCCATCAAATGCAGCGAAAATATTTAACTCACTACACATAGATGCCGAAAAACTGTGTGAGGATGCAGCATACCGGAAAGAGATCTTCCAGGATTCGTACAGACTTACCGAAATATGAATCGGCTGCAAAGTACCAAAGAATTGTGAATAAAAGTGAAACTTTCTGCGTTAAGAACAATAATAATTTGTGAAAATATACCTTCTGTAACAGTTATGTTAATATGTAAGTTATAGATGGAATTATTAGTGAATTGTAAATATATGAGTTGTATAATGTATGTACAGAATCATTAATGTGTAAATACTGTATATATTAAACATAAAATGTGTATATAATATTTCGGGACGAGACTACGTGTTCAGTATATGTAACCCACTGCACGTAGTATCTCGTACCCTGATACGTACTTAGCACCCTCCTGGCACTTTGCCGTCCCGGGGTGGTTTCCTTATGGAAATAAACAGATAATAATAATAATAATAATAATAATAATAATAATAATATGTTCAGTCCAGTGTACTAACTAGCGGCTGGCCTGCGAACACCGTTTTATAACTGAACCCTCGAAATGTAAGGAAGAATGGATCTCGCCATGATGTTTGATCGCCTAGTTCGACACGATAAGTAGGATTTCCTATAGATGTCTTCTTCATTATCAAGGTGATATTGGCAGGTGGCATTCCGATGGTTCGATACGATGTTCGATTATAAGTAGCTACAATGTTAGGAAGAATGTCAACATATTTCTTACATTTAGAATAAGTTATCCATTAAATATTTTTTCTTTAAGAGTCTGGATGAAACGCAAAGCTTTGGCTGCCTTTTTTCTGACATAGTAGTATTGAAATGAATGCTGAGAGACTTAAATAATGCTCTCCCATCTTTATTTGTAAATTCTTTACCCTGATCACCGTTTACATTGAAATGTGTTTCTTCCTTGAAAATTGATTTGAATGCCTTTCATTGCTTTGACGTTTTATTTGTAAGATTTCTCACCCAGACGTATCTTGAAAATGCATTTAGACAAATGAACATATAGCATATTCCTCCCTTCTCTTTAGAGAGTTTGGAAACTTCTGCAAAGTTGCACTGAAATTTATGGTGGAGTCCCGGAACTATTATCTGGTTCCTAGGAAAATTAACTCTTTGCGTCTTGTGGCTCACATAAACAGGTTGAGATGCCAAATACTCTTTCACGACAAGCCTGGGCAACTTTATGTGATTTTGTAATCCATTAACACCACTGAAACTGCCCACTACACTTGGGTCGTTGTAATCTTGTAACATATTGTGATTTTCCAGATGGCGAGATTTTAAAAACAAGATGCACAGGAGTATTGGTGGCGGTTATAAGGCTAGTTCTTGGAGGGCTTTATGAGGTGGTGAGGCTGGAACTGGAGAAAATGAGAGAAATTAAATAATCGCTAGGGGAGTAAATGTGTCCATGACCCCCCTCATTGTAATTTTTTTGTTTATATATATATATATATATATATATGTTTCTTGAGTAGACTGGGGTTTGATCCCGTAACCACCGGATGCGGAAAGATCAGGGAATGACCACCGCATATCCCAGGAGCAATATGGCCTTAGTTACTAATGCATTTTTTCTTTTTGTATCAATAAAAAAAACTATTTTTGTAAATATTGTGCCTGTCATTTTTTAGTTACTAGAGAAAGTAACATTTTAAAAATTTAAAACTAATCAATAGCGTTTTAAAATTTTGAAACAACTTTGGGAAATTACTTTTTAAGAATGTAAAACTTTATATTTCAATATAAAGGAAAAACAAATTAAAAAAATAAACTTAAGATTTTAGAATAAGAAAGAAAAATCATTTTCAGCTTGCAGAAAGGACCGATAAATAGAGCCGCCACCATGATTAATTTAATGGGAAAAAATATTTTAGTCACTAAACAATACAAAAAAAAATCTTTACTTTCAGGTTTTCGTCAACAAAGTAGACTAATAATAACATATTATATACTCCCAATAGTACTAACATAGGAAATTTAAAAAAAATATACGTTTTTTACAGGTACCTCCTATCAGAAAAAATAGCAACGCAATTGATCTCGGCGCCAGTCCCTGCATAGCAGAACTCCGATCCCACTATTCATTGCAGAACACAATTCAAAATCTTGATGTCACACACACACACACACACACACTGCTATCAATAATAACCACATTTACACACTTTCATGTAACTAAACGTGTCATTCAATGGATAAGTGCCAGCCAGCTAATACACAAAACTGTGGTTCAAACTCCAGCTTTAAAAGAAATAAATGGAAAATAGAAAAAATACACGCGACGCCATCTAGGGACTAAAATAACAACTAAACTACGTTTTTTCCCTCTGAACACAACCTTCAATGATGTCACACCCCTAGGTGCAAGTCACTCCCAACCCATTTCAACTCCCTGGATCACCAGACAGCACATATGACGTCACAACGGCCGCCATTACACTTGTTATTATCACCTCCCTAACTATTTGTACTCAGTATGGGTGATCACCTTACATCCTGCGGGGATCTGAGGCACGGTGGCATCATTGACATTTTCTATAGTTTCTGTTATTAATTACCTTGTCTTGGATGGCGAGTATAAATCCTTCAGTATCGGGGAAGAGCGTCCCATTCGTGAGCATTGGAAACAATTTTATCTATGTGATCTTGAGGGAGATTGTTGTGTGTCTGCCGGGGTGGCGCTACTGTTCATTCCCTGTGTTGCAACGATGCTTAAAGTGTTCCCATAAAATACGGATTCTACTTTGGATTATCAATTCCCTGGACTGTGACAACCATTTCAGTAGATGCAGCATCGCTTCCTCTACCTGCAGGTAAAATTTTATCATTTTATTTGATGTGGGAAGGCCATTTTACAAGCAAGTGAATATATCGTTGTATGTTCCCTATGGAAACCCACGTGGTCGCGGTAGCGATAGTGTCGCTGAGGCAGTGAAACCTGTAAACTGTGAAACTGACTGGGAGCGGAGTTCTCCCAGGAAACTTTTAAACTGGTCACCTCACATACAACGTCTTTATTTTAGATCCGAGCAGTTTATTTTACCTTTTACCATGTTTATCGCCAGTCTCCTTTGTTAGCCACCATATTGTTTCACTTAGCGAACCTGCCACAGCTACTGTCACCACCACTAATCTGGCACCCAGGAAGACACTGCTCCCTACCCCACACTTCGTGGTTCTCAAACCTACAACCACGGACACTCTTAAAACTAGTGAAGAGGTCAAGAAAAAGGTCATTGACTCCCTAACTCAAAAGTTTAGAACGGCTAAAATCAGAGCCATTAGGAAGACACGAAACACAGGGGTCATAATTGAGACCGAAAACAAACGTGATGCAGTTCTCATCATCAATAAGTCCAAGATTCCGACGCTTGGACTCTCTGCTGAGCTGCCCAGAGAAAAAGACCCCTCCATTGTCATATTTGATATCGACAAAGACCTGTCTCCTACTGCCATATGTGAGGAGATATATATATATATATACGCAACCTCCAGCAAGACTTACCCGACAGAGATCATACTACCCTACTAATGCCCAAGCACCAAACCAAGAGTAGGAATGACAACCTGACAAACTGGGTGGTCGGATTGGCCCCCGATGCATGGAAACTCATAACAAAACAAGAGAGAATATACATAAATTGGAGCTCACATCGCTTCAGGGAGCACATTGCCATGCCAAAGTGCTTCCGGTGTTGCCGATTTGGCCATACTACCCACACATGTGCTGACCGGGAGGCAAACAGCGGACACTGTGCTGAGAAAGGGCACAACTTTGGAAACTGCTCTAACAGAGAAAATGATCCAGTCTGTCCAAATTGCAAGTGGCAAAAGCTTCCCCACACACATTAAACCAGAGATAACAAATGCCCTGTTTATATTAAAGCAAGAAGTGCCCAACAACTAAGAATCCATTATGGCGACTCTGCCTAAAAGACATAACACTAATTGCATTACATTCCTACAACTTAACGCACAGCGAGCAATTGCTGTAGCTGGACAGATCAGACAGAAGGCTGAGGAAGAAAACCTCGACATCCTCCTGCTACAGGAACCCTACACCTGTGCGGGTGCTGTCCGGGGATATACGCCTAACTACAAGATCGTCCAGGTGGATGGCGCAACCCCTTGGGCTGCGGTGGTGGTCAGGAATCCGGATAAAGCGGTCACTAGAATCTCGCAACTGTGCTTCGAGTGGGCCCCCCTGTTCACACATCGTCTCCTCCTTAGGGGAACTCTATGCGATTTCACTATACTGCCATCCAGGGGAGGACATCCTTCCAGCAATTCAGTACTTACAACAAGTCCAAACAGAACTTTCGGGAGCAAACATTCTTGTCTCTGCTGACCTCAACTGCCGCTCACCCCTGCGGCATAGCGAGACGCCGGAGCGTAGAGGTTCTAGAAACGGCCAGCATATGGAGGAGTTCCTGGCAAACAGCAGCTTTGTTGTTATTAATCATCCTAACAACCTTCCCACATTCAGCTCAACCCTATGGGAGGCTACTCTCGATGCCACCATGACTACCAGAACCCTTGCCGGCCACTTGACAGACTGGATGGTGCAGGAGGACTGGACCAGCTCTGACCATAGGGCCATCACCTTTGCCATGCAAAGATCACTCTATCGAGCTCCAATAAACAGCCTCAAACAGAACAGATATGCAGTTAAAAAAGCAAACTGGGATGCGTTCAAAGTCGCCATCATGAACAATGCACACAATCTAATAGCCGACCAGCTACAGAACCAAACCCTGGATCAACACCAACGTGTAGTCACAAATGCCATTGTAAGTGCAGCCAATCAAACAATCAAGAAGAGGATTCCGATGCCAGGTGCTGTCCCATGGTGGTCACGAGAACTCGACCTGCTCAGAAGAACCATGAATCAGAAGAGGCGTGCCTTCCAAAGAGCCAGACGGATTTGGCCTCCCATGAGGTAGAGTTCCTCAGACATCAGTACAGGGAGGCTAGAAACACATGCACTGCAATGATCAGGCAGCCAAAAAAGCTGTCCTGGGAGCATTTGGTCTCCACTGTGGGCAACTCTGGCCCATGGAGCATCATTTACCGAATAACTACAAATAAGCTGCCCAGGGGAGAGGTGGTACCCTCCACCATCAACCCCCAAGGTGCCATGACCAACAACTGGCAGGACACCATCAATAATACTTTAAATGCCAATTTCAAACCTGTAGAAGGAGACAACACCCACGAACAACAACAGATATGCCAGGACAATGACGCCTACCAGTCCCCACAGGTACAGGATCCATTTACTCACCTACTCACCAAACTGCCATAAACAAAATTAGAAACAAAAGAATCCCTGGACTCGACATGCTTGAGCCAGAACTGGTCTAGAAGGTGGCCGAATTTACCCCGGACCTGATCTTGGAACTGTACAATCACTCTCTCCACTCTGCACATTCCCCTCGGATTGGAAAGTTGCTAGCCTAAAATTAATCCTCAAAAATCCAACTAAACAGCCACACATACCAGAATCCTACAGACCAATTGCACTCCTCTCTGTGCTGAGTAAAGCGCTAGAACAACTGCTCAAACAGAGAATCGAAATACACTACTCTGCAGCAAATCTTTCTGCAAACGGCCTCAAGTCAGGAAAATTCGCTCTGGACCCACTGGAGCGCATCCTGAACATGGCAGAAAACTGTCCACAGAAATATCTACTTCCCATCTCTATCGACTTTGCGGGGGCGTTCGATGCCCTTTTGTGGCCGAGTGTCCTCGCAAGACTCAGGGCAGCTCACCTGCCGATAAATCTCTACAGCTGCATAAAAAGCTACCTAAGCGGAAGAAGGGTCTTGATTCAGGTCCCTTACTGCAAGGTCGAGCGCCAAGTATACCGGGGATGGCCGCAGGGCTCTGTATTGGATCCCCTCCTGTGGAACTATGTGTTGGACGAGTTACTCCACCTCGACCTAGGGGATGTACAAGCACTGGCGTACGCTGACGACCTTTCCCTGGTCCTAACCGCAGACTCAAGAGCTCAATTGGAAATTCGTGCAAACACAGCGCTAACCAAACTCCGAGAATGGACAGAAAGGCATCGTCTCACAATTTCACCCACCAAAACTCAATCCATCCTACTGAAGGGTTATCTAACCCCAACTAGACCACTATAGATTAGAATCCAAGACAGAACCATCAAACTAGTTACTGAATTGAAAAACTGAATTGAAGTTATCTTGGATCGGAACCGATCGTTCACTCCACACCTAAAGTACATGCAGAATAAGATTAAAAATTATGCAGCCATGCTCGCCTTAGTTACACGCCGAGACTGGGGGCTGAAAAGGCGCACCCTGGCGATCTATAAAGCAGCTATCATCCCAGTAATCACATATGCGTCTGGTGCATGGTTCCACAAGGCCTCAACCGTGGTAAATCGCCGACGGCTCGAAATTATACATAGACCCATCTTATTGACCCTCACCCGAGCATGCAAAACAGTGTCGACCCACGCACTGCAAGTGATTACAAGGGCTCTCCCCCCCTCGACCTTGAGGTCACCCGTACAGGCATGCTGCAGCAGCTTGGACGGGGAAAGGTCACAACATATCTGGACCACACAACAAATCCGATAAGCAATTGGAAAGCCGAGAAGAACGAGCTTCAAATCTACCTGCGATCAATCTGGCAACAACGCTGGACAAACTCTGACAAAGGGGAAGTCACGCGAAAGTTCCTTCCAAATCTGGAGCAAGTGTAGCCTATATTTCCGACATGGTTTTGCCCAGGACTGCATGTCACCTGCCTCCTTACAGGACATGGAGCGATCCGTCACAAGCTTCATCTCCTTGGAATCACAGACAACCCTGCATGTGCTTGTGGCTCCCCCGGGACCTGGGATCACCAGATGCATGAGTGTGAACTATATCTTCAAATAGGCCTATCTGGCTGGGAATTTCCATACTATAATAATTAATGATAAACACCAGCCAAGAAATTGAATTGAAAATTTACTATAAAATAAAATAACATACAGTGAAATGTGATGAAAATAAAAACACTGATTAAATTATATTGTAACTATAATTTAATCAGTGTTTTTATTTTCATCACATTTCACTGTATATTATTTTATTTTATAGTAAATTTTCAGTTCAATTTCTTGGCTGGTGTTTATCATTAATTATTATAGTATGACTGTGAACTGTATGATGATCTAAATGTTCAGCTGATCGCAAGAGTGCATTGCAACCCTAAAGACCAGGAGCACCACCTGCTGGAGGATGGGACAACCTACAAAACCTTAACTGAATTTGCTCAGAGCCTATACGCTAGACGACTAGCCCTTCCACTGCCTACAACCACGAACAACAAGGACAAATTTAGTACTACCATTAAATATCCCAACTCATCACCAATTATAATCAAACGGAACACGTATCACAGGTAGAGTATTGGGGAGAACCTCTCAGTTACTCCTGTTGATTACGCTGGATATCATGGCAGAACTGGAACTCACCTCAACTATACTCAATTACTTTCCACCGCAAATTGACTCATGGACGAGACATGGCTCCCAAGGGCAACCTCCAAAGGAAAGAGCAAGCACAGCCTCAGTGCACAATATACCATCCGGACTTGCATTCTGCTTGCCAGCTCCATTCTCCCAAACGACAAAGGAATCCACCCTAATGGCGAATAAATCCTACTCTTCCAAATATCCATGGACGGGACATGGTTCCCATGATCGACTACTCAACAAATTGCTGCATTAACTGCACTGTATTGACTTGGACTTATTGATCCTACATTTCCAGCATGAAATGGACCTGGACACTTGCTTCTAGAATACTCAATCCTGACCTTCAGACGGAGTATGCACCAAAAACGGCAAGCAGCCCTCTATACATTATTCTATGGATGCTAATATATGATTTAACTGCACGGGTCCCAGTTCCAATGAGCGACCGCCAAATTGGCGGCAAAACTTGGGCCACACAGACATCAGAGAAGAGGAGTTAAATCCTAAAAGAGACTCAATCCTAATATAAGAGACTCAATCCTCTATACCAAATGCCACATGGACAAATCCCAGTCTCTGTACGCAGCGCCGTATTGGCGACCTGAGCCAGCTCTCTTGTCTGGCTCACCTTTTCCACCCTCCCCGGCGGTGGGGGAGTGTGACGGTTCCACCGTCCCCCCAACGCGCCACCCGCATTCTTACTCTCTGGTGGGGCATGGGCATGCCCCACTGAAAATTGGAGCTGTCTTCTCTATCGGCTCCATGTCTCTGCCTTCCCTCCCCAGTCTTCAATCTACTCCCCCACTCTACCTGCACGCAAGTGAATGCCCCACACAGTCTAAATTAAACTATCTAAAATCACCTTCGCCCACTACTTTCGGCCTCTCATTCCTAGCGCCTCCCTTCCACGCGAGCGCATAAAGGGTAGATACATATATATTTAATAAATTAATAATCTCCTCTTATTAATTTACTAATATTATTTTATCAACGTAGAACATATTGAGTATTACAGCTCTGCTTCATACTATCTAATATATATTTAAATAATGGCTTAAAAGTTTAACATAAAATAAGAAAATAAATAAATAAATATTAAGCTATCATTAGAAGCAGCAAAATGCAACTCCTCCACATGAAGCCCAGATATATCCAATAATTCAAAATAAAACAACATAAAACATAAGCTAGTAGTATGGCAAAAAATGTAGAGCGAAAAATTAACATAAAAATAACGTAAAAATAAACAAACAGGGAGGGGGGGGAAGTAAAGGTAAGAAGTAAACAGTAGCCGATAGTCCCCTATATAATTTAGCACTTTAATTCCAATTAATAAGACCGATATAAAATTTAAAATAATGCCAATTGTAATATGATTTAGCGGTTCCCACCTCGAAGGCACCAGTTCCGCAAAACGTGAAATATCACCAAAAAGGGGTTAAAAGAACTACTGAAAGAAAAACAAAATATCACGTTTATTTCATGTTTTTCGGAACTGGTACCTTTTAGGAGGGTATCGCTAAGTCATATTACAATTGGCATTATTTTGAGCTCCTCCGTAGCCAGGTGGGAAGGAACAGCAGTGTATAGCACACGCTTCTTGATTAGACCGGCGTTCGAGCCCGTCACCACCGGATGCGGAAAGGTCATGGAATGACCACCGCATATCCCGGAGCAATATGGCCTTAGTTGCTAATGCTCCTAAAAACCAAACAAACAAACAAGCATTATTTTAAAATTTATATCGGTCATATTAATTGGAATTAAAGTGCTAAATTATATAGGGGACTATCGGCTACTGTTTACTTCCCCCTCCCTGTTTGTTTATTTTTATGTTAATTTTTCGCTCTACATTTTTTGCTATACTACTGGCTTATGTTGTTTTATTTTGAATTATCGGATATATATATATATATATATATATATATTTTTTTTTTTTTTTTTTTTTTTAAGGTCCTAGCGACTGAAATCTTAGGAAATTAGGTGGCAGGACCTGCCAGAGTAAATCTTTGCCTTCACGGGGCGAAAGTGGGGCAACGTTGGGCCTCAGTAGGGGGTCCAGCGGCTAAATGACCAGATGAACAACGGTACACGACACTACACATGTACAATATCCATACACTTTTGAATCTCTGGCATTTCCAGTAAACTGGCACACCCATCACAATGCAAGCAACGAGGAGATGGGGGAAACCCCTGGTGCCGCTTGACACTAAACACACTTTAACCTCGCACACCAACGGTACACGAGACTACACATATATAAAATCCATACACTTTTAAACCTCTGGCATTGACAGTGTTCTTTTTCAAATTCACAATGTATAGTATGCGGAGATGGGGGAAACCCCTGGTGCTATTTGACACTAAACACTCTACTCTACAACCTCGTGCACGTGCTTGACTGTGCAATACATGACCACGCACGGCATCGTTTGTTGTTCCATTGTAATGTCAGCTGATGAAGGGACCGATATAGTTTGTATATTTGTAAATAGTTTAGTATTTTGTAAATAGTTTAGTATTTTGTAAATATTCGAGTATTTTGTAAATATTTTAGTATTTTGTAAATATTTTAAGTATTGTATAATTTGTAAATATTTCAGTTAAATGTTTTACTGATGCTCATTCCGACGCATCTATATTCCTCATGCATTACGGAACACGAAGCAAATGGCCTTTTCCTAAGTGACCTATGTAAACGCAGGTAAATAATTACATAGTGATATTTATTCCATTGAGAATGCCGCGTGGTGGGGTAGCCAACGCATCCGTCTTCTCTCGTTGGGGTAGCCAACGAGAGAAGAGGGATGCGGGTCACGTGTTGCAATTGGGCGGGGCAGTTAAGTCACTACAAATGCACAGGTAAATAATGACACAGGTCATTTCCTGATTCGAAATCGATCATAGTGGCATTGTGTTCAGTACGCTTGTGATGAATAGAGAATCTCTGTAAAAGCCAGAAAAGTGCATGTGTTTGCATGTATAATTTAGCTTTGGATTCTGTTGTTTGTGCTGCCTTCTTGGCTTCAGAGCCCCTAGTAGAACTTCACGTTGATCACCACAGGGAGGTGATCCAGGCTGTCCACAGTACTCTGGCTGCTTTCCATCAGGGGCCGCCTGAGCTTCCTGACG
Organism: Mastigoproctus giganteus; assembly: GCF_048544385.1. Classification (NCBI taxonomy): domain Eukaryota; kingdom Metazoa; phylum Arthropoda; class Arachnida; order Uropygi; family Thelyphonidae; genus Mastigoproctus; species Mastigoproctus giganteus. The sequence goes on from NC_143577.1 coordinate 141,346,596, forward strand.
GCGAAAAAGAGAAAAAAAAAAAACATGCGTGAGGGAGATAGCTGAAGGATGGGAATAAAAAAATGGGGAAAAACATCAGTGCGTTTCGACAGGTGTATCTTTTACGTAAAAAAGATTTGACTTACTCCATCATACCTCTACATTTGATATAGAAAAACGTGCACGGGGGTTGGCGAGCAGGGGCGAAGCCCTCTAGTTATTATTAGTATTAATGATTTTTTGCAGTTCCTAGGATTTCCCCATTTGCCGCTTTCGCATCTTATAGCGAGGTAAGTGCCTTGGCCGGCCGTTTGTGTGTAGTTTTGGAATATGTGAAGGCAGGATTGGACGCATAATCCAGAGGGTATACGCTGTATACTCTCTGTTTTTTTTTTTTTTTTTAGGTGAATAGCGTATGCCTTCTATTTTTTGAAGGACTTGAAAAAACAAATACTGTATTATTAATATATTTACTGAAAATTAAAAAATGAATTTATTAGAATTTGATTCTTAGGCAATATTTGTAGTTTTATGCGACTTCTATGTGACATAAGCGAATTCGATTAATAAGCCTGATATACGCAGTATACGCTCTGCTTTTCCAAACATTCATAGAGTACACTGAGTGGACAGAAATTATGGGATACCTAACTAGTAACGGGTATGCCTACCTTTCGCCCGGATAAGGGCAGTCACACGACGAGGCACTGAGTCCACTAGTTCACGAAATGATCTACAGGTATTTTCATCCAGGCTTGCTGCACCGCTGTCCATAATTCCATCGCATTACTGGGTGGAGCATCCAAAGCTCGAATGGACTTTTCCACAGCATCCCAAAGATGCTCCACAGCGTTTATATCCGGTGATCGAGGAGGCCATTCCACGGTGGTAAAATCTGCGGAATGCTCTTCGAACCATGTCTTGTCACCACGGCTCTGTGGGGAGGCGCATTGTCTTGCTGGAAGAGTCGATTGCCCCGTGGGTGCACGATTACCATGAAGGGATGCAAATGTTCTGCAAAGATGGACACATAACCTGGACCGTTCAGAGCTGCGTCTAGACGTACAAGAGTTCCCAACGTGTGCCAGATGAACACGCCTTAGACCATTACCGACCGTCCACCTGCCTAAACAGTTCTTTGTTAACATGACGGGTGCATACCTTCGTGCAGTTTTCGCCAGATACTCACCCTCCCGTCCGTTCGAAATAACTGGAAATGGGACTCATCGGACCAGGAGACCCGTCTGCAATCATCCAAGGTCCAGTGGCGATGTTCTTTCGCCCAGTTGAGGCGTGGAGTCCTGTGTCGTGATGATCGCAATCGGACTCTGGTGGGTCAACGGCTCCCATAACCTATTGCGGCTAATGATCGCCTGTTGGTCTTGGGGGAGATGTTTCTGGCACCTCCCTCGTTAAAGTCAGCGGTGATTTGTGCCACTGTCGCTCTCCATTGTCAATGCGAGACAGACGTCGACAGCCACGTTCCTCCACCACCTTTCTCCGCCCACAGCGCTTTCCACGATGAGATGTTATTCCGGAAATGGAGTATTCCCGAAACACGCTTGATACTGTCGAACGGGGATAGTGAAATTTCTGTACAATCTCCGGGATAGAGTGATCCATACGTCGGGCATCCACTATCATCCCTCTTTAAAAGTCGGTTAACTCAGGACGTTTATCCATACTGACTTCGAATTACCGTCTACGCGAATGCAGTGTACCTATATACCTGCGAAGCGGTGGGTTCGTCCACTAGAGAGAGGGGTGACAGCATTGCATTGCCCAGGAACCAGGTATCCCATGAATTCTGCTCTTTCAGTGCATACCTTCTTCTAATTTACGATAACAACACTGTGTGAGGGTATGGTGTTTTGTTGTGTTGAATGGTCGGCATCAGGCGATTTAGCAACCAGGGTGCGACAAACACGAGTTTGATTGTGCCCCTGTCTCTCGACTCCAGCTGTGCAGAGGTAAGCGAGATTCATCTATTAGCTCCTGTTGGGCGGTCCCAGAACCGAGGGTGTGGAGAAGCCGTTATACGTTATGTAAAATGGCATTAGGTTAATGAGAAATTAGCTGGGACTAACCACATAGGACGTTATAAATTGTTGGGACGTTAAAAAGAGAGTCGCCATAAAGAGCTTCGACTGTATTTATTTTGCTTGCTAGTATAATAATAATTATTATTATTATTAACAGCTATAAAACAGCAAACAACGTGCTGAGGGTGCAGCTACAAAGAATTATTACATAGCTTCAAAGCAGAAGCTTGGAGTATACATTTCCCAAAGTAAAGAAAAAAGTAAATGTACAGATAAAATAAAACTAAATAAATAAAAGTAGGACTCATCCGTCCTATTTAAGTGAACAGGCAGAGCACTGGTATTTCTTCACACACATTACACAATCAGAGTCTTAGAACTTAAAAGAAGAGTCCATTTTAAGTCAGGTACCGGATGAGGTTAGCAATTTCAGTTGCCTCTTGAAGTGTCCGGGGGTATCAAATATCTCAATATTTGCATTGTTCATTGATCTTGCAGTCCTGTTGTAGAAGTTGTAGTATCCATAATTTGTTCTCGCATAGGATTGTTTCAGCAGTGGATGGTTTCTTAACGCTCTTGTCGGAGCGTTGAAATTTATTTGTGAGACGAGATGAGGGCAATTCAGGGTACCATTTAACAGCTGGTTAAGAAGGAGTAAGTCAGCTTTATCTCTTCTTTTTTCCAGCGTTTCGAGTCCAAAGAATACACACCACTCTTGGTAGGATTTCTCATAGTATTCAAGGCCACTTTTAAAGCAAACGTACTGGATTGCTCTCTTTTGAATATTTTCAATTTCTAATTTTTGGTAAGCAACATGCGGGGACCAGACCTGTGAGGCAAATTCTAGGGCTGGCCTAACATAGATTTTGTAAAGAAAGATGAAAAGTGCCAACTGATTGAAGTCTCGGTTAATTCTTTTCAGGAAACCTAGTTTTTTGCTAGCTGCCTTCACCATGTTAGAGACATGGACATCAAAGGAAAATGATTCTTTAATAAAGATACCTAAATTTTTGGCTGTACTAACTTTTTTTTATTGCCTTGTTGTTGATACAATAAGAAAAATTAAGTTTGTTTTTCTTGTGTGCATTAGCAAAGCTCATCAGCTCACACTTGTTTTCATTGACTGCCATTTTGTTCTCCTTCAGCCACTGAATAACTCGTTGAAGAGCTTCGTTTAGGATGATGCAGTCATTGGTACTGCGAATTGCTTTATAGATATAAAATACAGATATAAATATAGATATAAAAGCATTAATATTAAATTTATTAAAATCTAAAAATATATTATAATTTTTTAAATTATATAATATAATTTATATGTATAAACATCATACTTTTGTATGAATAACCTCTACTTTATTGTTTCTTTTCTAATTAATTTTTAATTTATACTTTTTATTAGTTGGGATTATGTAGATTTCGTTGTCAATAACTATGATAGTATTACTTGTGTGATTAATTATCATCATATGACAAAAAGCACAACAAAATATATAAATATTTTTGAGGAGGGGGAACGCCAAATTTCTATTGGCACCCAAGCGCCACATTTCCTAGATGCGCCCCTGGGCCAGAAACAAGTAAACAACACTGCACCAACATAACAATACACTTCTGGTCGTTTTACAGAGTTCTTTGTCAACACAAATTTCCTGGACGGAGTGGAACTAACGTTTCGGAGCCATCGTACATAAAATCCTATACGTGTGTATAATACCGGCAGTATTAGCAAGGTGATCTAAGTAAAACGAAAAAAAAGTTACCCATTTCATTCACCTGTCCCTTTTAAGTTTATTCAAACTTCTACAACACTTGGTGGATATTTCTCCCGACATTCAGTTACTCCACCTGAAGCCAAACTAGTCGGCAATCTGTAAATCGAAGCTGTGCTGCTATACAGATTGTGCTGCTATGCTGCTCAATAAGCACGTCGAGTACTCGAAAATGAGAAACAGCAAAGAATGTAGCGACTGAAAGCAAAATTTCACTAAATTGCTAACGAGATGTTCAATTTGACAAGCTTCTCGGAAACTTTTCTAAAACAACACACACACACACACACACATAGGATTATTTTACATGGGGTTACCGAAAACACAAAACTCATCGAAAGAATGATAGATATATAATTTTGTCTTAACCTGTGTTCATGTAAAGAGAAACGTTAAGTACACGGTGTGTTATGAAACAACTGAGTAAACAAGCACAACCTTAACGAAGTAAATGTTATATTTCTCCTCGCAAATTGTTGAAATTGTCAAGGAAAAAAAAAAAAAAGGAAAAAGAAAAAGGTTTTAAATTATATACTGCAATTCAATGTCTTTTTTAGGCATTTCAAACTGGTTAAACATAATGCAATATGATTATAGATATGGATATTTATAGGATTATCAGAATAATAATAATTATTACCATGATGTATGAATATTAATTTCTTTAAAATTAAGAAACAGACTTTTAAGAATTTCGTATGATTCGCTTTCTGTATACTAACGCTTTAATGGGTGACTGTACAGGGTAATAAATGCGTAGTGTCGTTTCGATTTACGTTAAAACGAGAGAAGTCGAAAATACTTCCTCCTTCTTGGGATGTATTTTCGTCCCAAGTATTGCAACAACAGGGTACCTGCCGACCCACCGATAACTAAGTCAACAAGCTACGAAACGGTGCCGTCTGGGTGGTGATATCCGCCCAGAATAAGTAACATTAGGCTTCTCCAATGGCGAAGGGTTACTTATTCAAAACAGTGCAATACCTCTGCAACTCGTTGTGAAGGGGATTACAATATGAGATACAAATAAACGATGCATTCACACTACCTGGGTTGTTTTTTTTTTTTTTTTTTTTTTAGGAGCATTAGCAACTAAGACCATATTGCTTCGGGATATGCGGTGGTCATTCCCTTACCTTTCCGCATCCTCCGTATTTGGTGGTGACGGGCTCGAACCCCGGTCTACCTGGGTTGTAGAAACGATGGAAGTGCAGTACCCATGCATAATCCAACTCTTTCAATATTTGCCCTTAACCCGGAGAAGACTGCTCAAATGTCCTAGAGGAAAGAACTGAAAAGACTGAAGGTAGGCATTAATGTAAAGTGACCAGACGTCCCGGATTTCAGTCGTTTGCCCCGCATTGTAAACTGTCCCGGAAAATGTCCCGGATTGGACATGTAGCCTCCATACTTAATGGCAAATATAATGCAAATCATTTGCATTGTGTTTGCTGGGAACGAATGGTACAACGGAAAGAGTTTTTTCGGTACTAAATAAGTTGTTTGTTTGTTATTTGGTTTTTAGGAGCATTAGCAACTAAGGCCATATTGTTCCCTGACCTTTCCGCATCCTCCATGTTTGGTCGTCACGGGATCGAACCCTGGTCTAATTAAGAAGCGTGTGCAACACACTGCTGCTCCTGCCCACCTGGTTACGGAGGCGCCTAAATAAGTTGTGGACGTCAACAAAAACACAATTGACCGCTGCAAGCAGTACAGTGTTAAGCGAAATTTTGCTAATTCTTGTGAAGAATTTTACGAAGAAATAGCAAATAATGAAGAATTATTAAGAAAAATTCACTCAGCAGAAAAATATATTTAATTATATTATTTAATTTCTCTTGTTTTTATTGTTAAAAGAAGTATGCATTATTATTATTATTATTATTACTATTATTTCACAGAAAACACATAACCTTTTTTCACTAAACAAAAATGAAAATCGATTAAAAACATGACCCCTCTAATAAGAAATACTGCTATAGGTTTAGGCCCAAATGGATGTCAGATGAACCAATGAGACTCGTGGCGGAGAAGAAAAATGCATGGGTTGCACATAAATTGTCAGGCGACACAGAAGGCTATGGTAGATACAAACAAGTCTGTAATCAAGTCACAAAGGAAGTTAGGCAAGCGAAGGCAGATTATGAAAAATCTTTCGTAAAGGATGCAAAGAAAAACAGCAAAGACTTCTTTACCTATATAAACTCTAAAAGGAAGGGGATGAATCGATTTGTCCACTTGATATCAATGGTTTGACTGTAGAGGATCATTCTCAGATAGCTGCCGAACAAAATAGGTATTTTGCATTTCCATTCACACCCGAGGAGTTATTCAAGGAGGAGAGGGACAGATGTTTATCAAATTATAACAGGGATTAAACGATTTTTAATAACCGAGAGCAAAGTGGAGGAGAAATTGTTGAAGTTAAACATAAGAAAGGTACCTTGGGTGGATGAGATCTATCCAGTTTTATTAAAGGAGGTGGAAAAAGGAAGTAAGCAAACCCTTAGCCATAATTATGAGAGCATCCTTGGACTCGGGGGAAGTCCCCACGGACTGAAGATGTGCAAATGTATCTCCAATTCACAAAGGAGTATCAAAGGGTGACATAACTAATTACAGACCTGTTAGTTTTACTTCTGTTCCAGTGAAAATAATGGAGACACTGGTTAAAGAAACATTGCAGGATCATCTAAACAAGACTGCAGTAATAAGTCAGACACAGGTTTGTCAAGGGGAAGTCTTGTCTGACCAATTTGATCAGATACTATGATGTAGTCACAAAGGAACTAGATGCAAAAAATAATTTTGATATCATATACAGTAATTTTGATATCATATACAGTACTTGGATTTCAGGAAAGCTTTTGATACTGTTGCACATGGAAGATTACTGTACAAATTGGAGCAGTATGGCATTAAAGGTGCTCTCTCTCTCTCTCTCTCTCTCTCTCTCTCAAATATTGGCTAGATGGGGTTATCTGGAAAGTTTGGCCTTGAAATTTGGAATAGATAATGAAAGCTTGAAAGAGAGAAATAGAGGTTTAGGGGGGTCACTAACTGAATATATTGCAATAATTACAGGTTTTAGGCGCACTGGTAAACTATACAGTGAGGTCGTTAAAAATGGTGTTAAGGAAAATAACATAACTATTTATGACAGCTATGCAAAGAAGAATATTAAGCTTAGAAATAATGTACTTCTGATGAGGCCTGAGCATGATTTTAACTTAAGTCTAGCATGGATGTAGAAAACGCGGTCTCTAAAATAATGGAAATTTCGCTTAAAAGGGTACGAATTAGGAGAATACGAAGACTACCTGGCTAGGGTATGGCGATGAGACTGAGTCAAACAAGAGGCTTGTAGATATTAGGCCAAATGACCTCATAAAGGAATTGAGATTAAATATCACTAAACCGAAGAAACCTGCTTTAAAAATAATATTTAAATATTTAAAAATAATATAATATTTAATTAAATTATATTAAAAAATAATATTTAATATTTAAAAATTATATTAAAAATAATATTTAATATTAAAAATAATATTTAATATTAAAAAATAATATTTAATATTAAAAAATAATATTTAATATTTTAAAATAATATTATATGATGTAATTAAGGGCATAAATAAAGATGAATGAAACGTAATACATATAGGTCTATGCAGAGATGATGTCAATGATGAGGTGAAAATACGTTTTTCTAATGAAATCAAAAATAAAAACCGAATTAACTGGAGCTTGGAAATATCATGTTGATTTAAAAAGTCTATTGATAAAGAAATACGAATCCTACAAGTAAAAGGAATTTCATTTAGTTGCTATTTGTTATAATTGTCAGAGGTACTGACACATGTATAAGTGCCAGTACCTCTGACAATTATAACCCGCCATTAAAAATAAAAACAAACCTCAGTGTTCCAATTGTAGTGCGAAAAATAGGTCTTCTGCTCATTCGGTTAAAGATAAGGAGAGTGCTGAATACAGTACATATTTACACTGAAAGTTACTGAGGAAAGAAAGTATTCTGCGTTTTATGGTAACGAGCAGTAGCACCCTTACCCATATGTACGGTGAACTTAAGGGTCTCTAAGCGTGCAAGATCTGTAGCAGTTGAACTAAGATTAGGTTGTGAACGTGAAAGGATTGACATTGTTTGTGTTCAAGAACCTTATATTTATAGAGGGCGGCTAACTGAATATCCCGACTCTATTAGAATTGTCTCAAAGAAGTGTGACAAACTAAGGGCTGCTATACTAATTTTCAGAACTGATCTGGTTGTGACCAGGATTGATTCCTTATGTACATCACATGCAGTCTTGTTGGTTGGGGACAATTTTTCATTATATCTATGTACTGTCAGTCTGATGCGGATCTTCACTGCTCTCTTAGCTATTGGGAAGAGGCGTTATTCAGATTGAAAGGCAGAAAAGTGATTATCTATCTGGATTCAAATGTTAAAAACATTTTATGGCATTCTAGATTTACGGATGCCAGACGCAGATTATTGGAAGAGATCATATCCTCATCTAAACTTGAGATCATTAATAAGCCTGGTAATGAGCCAACGTCTTGGACTATTAATGGTGAGTCTAACATAGACGTAACATTAGCCAATAGTACGGCCTTCAATTTCATATCTAATTGGCAAGTTAAACCAGATTGGATTAACAGCGATTACTTTCAACTTAGGCTGTGCTAGAAGTAGATTTATTGAGCTTCATTCGTTAACTTGGAAGATTTGTGATTAAGCACGCTGAATGGGGTTAGTTTGGCAGATTTGTTAGGACAATTTTTAGTGAAATGTCGTTAGCTGAGGTGGATAGGATTAATGCATTTGATTTGGTTCAACTATTAAAACATAGGTTATTTGATGCCTCGAGAGAGTCAATGAAATTAAAGCAAAGTAAACGTTTTCCAGAGCAATGATTGCTCTTTGATTTTAGCGATCTTCGGATTGAGGTCAATAGGGCGTGTAAGAAGTTCCAACGTCAGAAATTGTGGGATAATAAAGCTAGGTTGAAAACTGAGTATCAATTGATCAAAAGAAAATATACCGGTTTAATAGCTAAAAGAAAATTTTATATATGGAAAAACTTAGTACAAACAGCTGGTAATGAGGATCACTGGGTTATTGTTTATTAGTTGTTTTGCACAAATCAAGGCCATCTGGAGATTTGATAAGTTCTATGAGTTGTGTAGACTTTGAAACTGTAGATTGTCTCGGCATTATTAATGTTATACTTGATCACCTAGTCAATGGATCTCATCATCATATGAATGAGGCGGAGCATTCTGATAGTACTGATTGGTTAGATTGTGGTTGTGTTTGCGATATTCCAGAGGAATCATTTTCAATGGAAGATTTTAATTCAGCTGTTAACAAAATTCGGAATCTAGTATGGACCTAATTGAAGTGGGTGTTATTCAGCCTTTCTTCAAATTGTTTCCTGAACATCTTCTTGTTTTCAACAAATGCCAGCTTGAAGGAATTTTTCCCTCGCCTTTGAAGGATGCTCTTCTTAAGATCATTTTGAAGTCACCTGACACACCTAAAACTGAACCCGCTTCTTATCGTCCAATTGCACTTCTTCCGGATTTGGGCAATGTCTATTAACGCATGCTTTCACATTGACTGTTGCAATATTCGCAAGAAAATTTGGGGATTCTCAAATAAAGAATATGCCTTTACTCATGGTCGTGGTACAGAGGATGCTTTAAAATCTTTGGTTAAATTGATTAGAGATTCATTTGCAAAATATGTTTTTGGCATTTTCGTTGATTTTGAAGGGGCTTTTGATAATATCTCTTGGGAGAGTGTGTTATTGATGCTTCGCCACGCAAAATGTTCCCATCAGCTTTCTAGCATCATAGTGAATTAATTTAAAGAACGATCTTATACAGTTAAGTCTAGTTGGAATTCTGTAGGAATTCGAGGATGTCCTCAGGGATCTGTTTTTGGGCCACTAATGTGGAAATTGGTATTAGAGGATTGGTTACTGTAGTAATATCGTCATGTTCATATGATTGCATATGAGGATGACCTGTTGAATGCTCTTCACGGCTACAAATTTAACGACGATCTAGTGAAATAATAAATGATTTGAATACTTGGTGTGACTTCCATAAATTAACAATATCCAGGTCAAAAACTAAAATATTATTGATAAACCTATCTGTTTGTAGAGATTTCATTGACAGAAATCTTAGATTTGACACCCATATCAAATTTCTATCTGAAAATGTTGAAAAATTTGTTAAGACGATATCAAGAATTACTCGGAAAGATTGGGGTATTAGAGGTAGGGCACTATCCCTTTTTTATTACTGTGTTTTCCTTCCTATTGTTTCTTATCGTGTCTCAGCTTGGATAGACTATGTTAATTAAAAAAAAAATATATATAAGAAATCTGTATTCAATTCAGCTCCTGAATATGGCTCTAGTTTATAGAACTATCTCCAGTGATGCACTACAGATTGTCATAAGGAAAATGCCAATTGACCTCTTTCTGATTTACAGAGCAACGACTTTCAACATTCGGCGTGGAACTCCTTTTATTATTCGTGATCTTGAGTTGGATTTGGCTAATGATCCTAAGAATGAGGCCAATCGAATCTTATATATCTTAATGACTCTTTGGAATCATAGATGTGCTAATTCAATATAAAGGTGAAATAACTCGTAGGTTCTTTCCTTCTGCTGTTGATGTGAACAGAAAAATGGTTTGTGCCTGATCTACAAACTATGTTTTTATTAACCTGTCTTAACTCATTTTTCGCAAAACCGAAGCTCCATATTTCGGAAAGGTCGCAGTGTCACTTTACAGCTCTGGAGACATGGAGTCATGTTTTATATTATTGCCATGAGTACTTGGATCTCAGAAATGAATTTTTATTTGCTAGTCCTAATCTTACTGACTTGACTGAGGGCGATGAGGCTCAATTAATTAACACCGAGGAAGATTTTCAGGCTTTTCAAAAATTTTCCAAGAAATTATTCCAGAGAAGATTAGTGCTGTTTGACCTTGAGGAAAGAACAGTAGAAGGCTTTAGAATATTGGCATGAATTTTGTGTAACGTTTAAAGATGCTGAAAGAAATAGTGTAATTGATCTGGTAGTTAATAATCATCGTGTTCCTTTCTAAACAGGCTATTCTTCTTATTGGACAATTTTTGTAGTTACTTGTGACCATATTGTTATTTGCCTTCATCTCATATTGGCTTCTTAAGGTCAGTGGCTCTTTGCGTCACGTTTGGTCATATTCATGTCATATGGCTCATTGTGCCATGTGCTTGTTCTGTGGTTCCTTTTGCCGCAATATATACTTCTGTATATCATATGAATTTTGTATATATCTGTATATTATATGAATTTTGTATATATCTGTATATCATATGAATTTGTATATATCTGTATATCATATAAACCTGATATTATCTGTATATCATATGAATCTATATATTATCTGTATATCATATGTATCTGTATATTTTTTGTTCCCAAAGATAAAGGATGCTCTTCTTGGCAGAAGGTTTCCTAGAGAACAAGCAGCTGCTTCTGCCATTTACCAGTGGGCCGGACGTACCTCCAAAGAAAGCTTTGCCACAGCCTTCACAACTTTGAAGAACAGGTGAAAAATTTGTGCAACATAGGAGGATATGTTTAATAGTGAGGCTAGTGTCACTTCTGTATCTTGTCTACTTTATGAGAAATAAATTTAGAGACCTGAAGGAACCTGGAGACTTGAACGAACCTGGTACATATCTCGTGAGCAGTGATGCAATTTTTGCGGGAAGAGAGTAACTGTGTCGTACAGGGGGAACTGCTCCATACGTGCCTCGGCCTTCAATGTAAATGAACATTTAAACTGCATTAGATAGCAATTTTCGAGGATTCCTAATTCTGGCTATTTACTCAGCTTACTCGAAAATCTTCTACTGGGTAGAGAAAGTGCATCTAACGCAGTTAATTCGTCGTAACATTTCGTTTAGCTCTCCTTGCTTTATGTAATTTGTTCATGGTTGCTTTCAGCTTTCGGTTTTGAATTGTAACTCTCAGTGAAGAAGAAAGTTCAAAGCTGCTGTATAGATATTTCAATGTTAATCAAGAGAATACAGAGAAAGTAAGACAAAGAGAAAGTGGAGAAAAAAGAATGATGATATTTCTAAGTAGGAATAAATTAAGGTTGATTAAGATGAAGTAACCGTTTCGCAAATGTGGCGGTTTTAAAGAATATGTATCGCTCATGGTCATGAAAACTGAGACCGATGATAAAGTCTTCGACAACCGTCAGTAACTTTTAACTCATCATTTAGAAAGTAAGACTGGAAATCAATAACAAGAAAAATGTTAACAGAAATGTCTGAAAAGTTAGTCATCTTTCTTTTTGGAAAATATTAAGTCTGAATTATACATCCATGTTTTTTCATTCTTTCATAAGAATAAATTATTAAACTATAAAGGCAGTGTGATAATTTATATCAGAAATAACAGTTTCACAAAAAATTATTTTTATGATTGTTCGTAATAACTATACTGAATGTGTTAAATTTATTTATTTGTCTTTTCTTATGAAGATATAGGTGAAAAGAAAAATTACCATAAATATATTTTATGTAAATATCCATTCATATGGAAAGTAAATAAAAAGTTACCGTAATTTATCATCATGTCATTTAATAGCATAAGAAAGCATAATAAATAACAATAAAATAAATAAATAATGTTCACAAAAGAAATGCAGATATGCTCGGTAATACATATAATCATGACGACACATTTTCATTTAATTTAATAGCATACCTTCAAGTCTTTATTTGACAGTTCACTGAAATTCCCTTTCGCTGCACGCCCCCTGGGAGTTCTGATCGTGTGTTGCATGTACAATGCGTTTTTATTGTTTAACCACTCTATTCTGACCTCTGTAAAAGCGCTGATTAACTTTTCTAACGTTCATTATTCTGTCCAAGTGATTATTAAATGGATATCCATTAATCACTAAATTGGGCTGTTGTCAAGCACGCCTTTAGATCAGCTGAGAACTCCCAACTAAGATTGATAGTTAAACAGGAGTGGCTAACCTTTTCCTGTAGCGGATAACGTATTACGTTTAAAATGTGTCATAGGTCCGGAAGCTGCCTGAATAAATATTAATAATATAAATTAATAAGCAAAACGTGGCCTACTAGATGTGGAATAACGGTTTCTAATTTTTTAGCCAGTGAATGCAGAAACCGTTACTTTTTATCTAATCCAGCTACCTTTCGCTCGAATTACAGCCCATACACGCGGCATGGAATCCATTGGGTGTCTGTGGAAGTCTCGTTGTTGATTTGACCATTCTTCCATCAAGTGATTTGTTTACTGTTGTATTGTGGTCGATAGAGCTACGAAACCGACTGCCATTCCCAACACACTCAGATATTACAGTTGATTCATATCTGGAGAATTCGGCAGTCAGATATTGGAAATATTTGGAAAGTTTCTCGAACCATTTAGATATAATTTATTCATGGTGAATAGTTACGTTGTTGTCTTTCTTAAGATGATTGAAGTACAGAACAATTTCAGGTCTCCTTCTTGTTGTAGTTACGTCCCTTACTTTGTGAAAATATGTAATAATAGTTGACCTGCCCCCATTACTTTTCCTCCTCCCCTCGAAAAAATCGAGGTTAGGCTCATCTGTAAGCCTGTTAAACAGTAGATTAAAGTTCACATAAGATTGTTTCCCAGCCCATCACTACAGTTAATAAATTAAACGAAAATGATATGAAGTACAAGACAGAAATTATACAAAAAGTTTTTAGAGGACAAACCTCTCGTTATAGCGGGCATGGAGAAGTATATCCGATAACTCTTCTTTTTTGCTTTAAAAATCAGGATCAGGAGGTGAATACATTTTATCTCCCTGGATCGGTACGGAATATCCTTGTTCTGGTGTCTATTTTGTTGTTTTTTATTATTCTGTAAAGGTGATTTCGGCCGACTGCTACCGTACTTAATAAAGTAAATCAGCGTAGTGGTGTCCATGTCTAGTGTAATGTAGTTAGTGTCTTCATATATTGTTCACGTTGAATGATTGGCCTTTTATTCCAAATGACAGCAGAAACTGCCATCATCTCGCTTCCGTTCCTGCCCAGTGAAGACGGGTCATTACTAGCATTATCTACTTCCTAGCATTTCTAAATTCAACGAACTCATACTTCATTAGGATGACACCCACCCGAATCCCAGAATACAAGGTACAACCCATGAATACAAGGTAAATTATATGCGAAAAAAAGACATAGAAAGGAAAGCTAAAAAAAGAGAAAATACAGAGAAGCAACAGAGTGGGAATTTTTATTTTTAAAAAATTGAACAACATAATGCCGATTGCTGAGATGAATTCAATCACCATAGCAAACCCTAAGACTCATTCAGATGAAATAAATTCTGTTCGAACAGCACATGAACTGTGTATCAAGTCACGTCCAGTCAATAACATAATGAGTCCGATAAATAAACTCAATAAACCAAAGAAGTCCAAATCCGACCTGCAGTAATAAACACACAGAAAAAATTACATGTCTGTAATGCAATATCGAAAACCTGTAGGCTTTAGTATGAAGAAAGATCCGAAATATGTACAAACACAAAGTATATAGTCGACAAAGCCGACTTAAACTAGTTGTCTCATTACAGCGTTTGTAACAATAAAACGTGCGCAATATAGTCCGAGCCAGATAATCAAGAAGTTCCGTCACTAAGTGAGGAGGCACAATCTGAAACCTGGTACGTACTGTCCTACTCATAGAGATTTATTTGCAAGTAATATGAATCCAAAGTCGAAGAAAAAGAAAAGCACTATCACTTCTCAATAATGATTGCGCAGGTAAAGTCCATGAGTAGGTCCATTACAGATCCATTAACATTCAAGATGGGCGAACGCAGTAATATACTTTAAATTTCATCAAAAGTCATCTCTTTCATAACATCGCGTGTTACGAAACCATCCAATTTTACACATGAAATATTATTCATTTTATTCAAGGAAGGTCAATAAAATGATCTTAGATCCGTTACTGCAAGCAAGAAATCCGTTCCGGCAATGCTCATCAAATTACCTACTCTTTAGTAAATAAAATAGATAAAATAATATAATACACAACTCGATTCTCTAGTTTGTAATACACACGAAAATCTCAAGTTAGAGAAAAGAAAAAACTCCCTCTAGTAAGCATAAAAGACAGTGTACATAGTGTAGTGTTTGGGGTAAGGGGTAACCAGTGGTTTCCCATAATTGTGCCATTTGGTAGTCTTATAAAGAAAACAGTATTCTGTAAATGTCAGAAATGTGTGTGTGTTTGTTATTTGGTTTTTAGGAGCATTAGCAACTAAGGCCATATTGCTCCGGGGGATATGCGGTGCTCATTCCCTGATCTTTCCGCATCCTCCGTATTTGGTGGTCACGGGCTTGAACCCCGATCTAATCAAGAAGCGTGTGCAACGCGCTGCTGCTCCTGCCCACCTGCCCACGGAGGCGCCGTATGTGTGTGTGTGAGAGAGAGGGAGAGAGAGATTAAATAGTAACAGTAGTAATAATGGAGAACGATGCAAGCAAGCTTATTTAGCATCAGCAAAAAAAAAAAAAATGCAGTTCACCCATCCGTACCCTCTTCACCCATCCATCTCCACCACAGATGTAAGCAAGTTCCAACAATCAATCACCCTCTGGCCGAAGGTAAACTTCCGCACATCTATCCTGCAACCATCGTTCCTCAACTTGAATTTATGTGTGTGTGTGTGTGTGTGTGTGTGTGTGTGTGTGTGTGTGTGTGTGTGTGTGTGTGTGGTCTCAGCAAGTGAAAGAATACCATAAACATCAGCTTACTCAATCTATTCAAAGTTTTAAACGTCTCTCCAGATCTCCCCGCAGGCGTATTTTCTCGAGACGCTTCAATTTGCAGAACTGAAGCCTTTCTAGAGGAAGAGCGCTGTTTTGTCCCCATTCACCAATCGGGTTACCCTTCTCTGCACGCGTTCCAGCAGATCTGCATCCTTCCTAAAGTGAGGTCACCAGAACTGTGTACAGTGTGGACATGTATTTTTGTAAAGGGCGGCTCCTAGAACGTCAGTTCAACTCATATCTTTATGAAGAACAGTTCTACTGCAAAAGGACCTGATATGTGAGTAATGTAGGTTGATATTTATTATGTGCGTGTTCTGTTGTTGTTGTGTCTGGCCATGGGAGCCCACGGGGAGCCCACTCCAGAGGAATCTGGCCCGAAAAAAAAGAAGTTCCTGTGGTGTGTTTATAAAAAAGAAAGAAATAAAGAAAGAAGAGGCTTCTGGTGGCAAAACCAGGAGGAGAGAAAAAAAAAAACAAAACCCGCGTGTACCCTGTAAGGTGGTAGATGACTTTCATCAACCGCTGAAATACCACCACTTTGCTTATTGGAGGCTTGAAGTGGTGAAACCCATGTTTAGTCTCTAGAGCAAAGTTTCTGGCATCCCCCTCCCCCATACTTCTCCTTCAACCCATGCACTGTACTAAGTACTATAGGTTTTGATACTTTTCGTGTTTGGGGGTTTTCATAAAAAAAAAAAAAACTCTCTAACGAGAGTTTCTAACGAGAGTTTGAAAGGATATTTAAGAAAAATTATTTCTGTTCTGTATGATGCATTTGCGATCGTCTGTGGTTCGACTACACAAAGAAACCAGCTGCTAAAGATACACCATTAATATGCACTGCATGTTGACGTCGACGGCATAGCTGTAGAGGATCACTTGAAAACAAGGATCTTAAGTTTTATCCGACGGCCAGTGATACTTACGACGGTGGTCTATATTTCTCCTAACAGTGACATACAAGATATAGAAGAAGAAGAAGAAGTCTTTATTATATACAGAAAGCACATTGCTGTTTATAACTCCCTTCACGGCTACAAGTCAGGGGTTTACTTAAAAGAAATCACACAACAAAATAAACACAAAAGAAAAAAAAAAGTGCATTATGATTCCTGAAAGGTTTGAACACTGGGACGATGGATTCAAGGCAGTGATGAATAGGTCCCCGGGAGCAGGTTCTAATGTTCTCTGACGTGGTCCTGGGAAGGAAGTCGACCGAGTACTTTCTGCCTATATTCCTTGTCGACTGCGAATTTGTAGAGGTCGCCGTCCAAGGACTGTATGTCTTGCAGCATTTGCACGGGTAGGAACCGATCAGTTAGCTTCAACCGGTTTGGAATGGCCTGTAGGATTGGATTAGCCCTAAGGCTTGGGACCGGGATCCTCCATCCGCAGTTAGCCCAGAAATCTGGCACTGAAATAATGCCGACCATCATTTTGATGGCAAAGACGAGTCTTCTTCCGTGAATGATGGCAGGAAGACGTCTGATGTTGAGAGCTGCCGCCATCTGGGTTGTCCTTGGTGTAGGGGGGAAGCCGAAATTTCCATACGGCCCACTTCAGTAGCCAGAATTCCCCCGCGAAAATCCGTCTAAGATGGGCCGTAGTAGTTGAAGTCCAGACTTCGGCGACATAGAGTATGACCGGATAAACACATGTCTTAATGTATATCTGCACCCAACAGCCTGGTCATGGACGTGCATTAGTTGTTGTTTAATCATCCACCGGAATTGACAGAACTTTATTTGCAAGTGGTCTATGTGCGGTAGAAAAATAACGCCCAGATCTGTATGTTGTTGGACGGCAGAAATCACGCATCCTCTTAAAATGGGTTGTACTATTGCTGTGCTCCGTTTGAAAGAGAAAGTCAACTGTTTTGACTTCTCGCGATTGATTTGAAGTCCGAAACCGGAGAGGAAGGCCTCAAGGTTCCGGATTTTCTGAAGGATTAAGGTATTGATGTATTCAGCAGTGTCTCCAGGGTGTTGATGGGAGTAAACAGTTTTATGTCATCGTCAAAGGTGAGGATGTCAGTTCGGCCTGTCAAAAATGGCACGAGAACAGCTGAGAACAAGATTCCGGACAGGACCCCGCCTTGTGGGACTCCAGCTGTAATAGTCCTGGTATAGCGCAGATTGCCATCGCGAACAATAATGGTCCTGTTCTCCAACACTGTGTGAATAACCAGAACACGTCTCCACCAATGAGGTAATACTCGCGTAGTAGCCTTGCCAATGCGTGAACGGATATGGAATCAAATGCTGCCTGGACGTCAATATACGTAACGGCGATTTCCGATCGGTGCTCAAATGCCTCGAGGATCTTGGTAGTGGTGGTGACTAGATTTGTAGCGGTGGATCTTGACCGGGTCGCATAGTGGATCTGCGGTAGCTGTTGTGGCATAATTTGGATGGTTAATGTTCTTAGAAGAGATTTCTCAAAGAGAAATCTCTTCTAAAAACATTAGGCTTGATGCAGAGGAAATTGGACGAAAGTGATTGGGCTGAGAAGCAGAGCGTGTTTTCGGCAGCGATCTTACTAGATAGACGTGCCACATAGGAGGAAAAAAAATTTTGATTAAGGATCTTGTTAAATAACGACAGGATAGGAGCAACAACAAATGGATTAGCAGAGGGCAATGGACGAGCCGCTCAACAAATTTATGGAGAACGCTTCCCAGACAGACACGTACCGAACCACCGTATGTTTGCGCGTGTGCATCAAAATTTGTGCGATTATGGGTCATTTTGAGGTAACACGAGTAGTGCGAGCAGACCACGTTCGACGCGACATCCCGCCATGGAAGAAAGTGTGTTGAATGCCGTCCAGAATAATCCTACTACCAGCACACGCGCCGTTGCCTCTGCCTTAGGAGTGTCTCGTTTCGGTGTACAGCGTGTATAGCACGACGATTCCTTGCACCCCTTTCATCTCCAAAGGGTTCAGTTACTGCTCCCCCAAGATCATCCTGCACGTGTGGCTTTTGCGCTGTGGTTTCTCCAAGAAAGTGTTCAAGACTTGAATTTTCCAGCCGATGTTTTGTTCACGGATGAGGCTTATTTCACTCGGCACAATCAGCACAATGCTCATGTGTGGTCTCACGACAACCAACACAGTGTGCGTTCTCATGCGGCACAACATCGCTTCGCAATAAATGTGTGGGCAGGTATAGTCGGTGACTGCTTAGTCGGCCCATACTTGTTACCATTCCGCATGAACTCCGCTAAATATCGGATCTTTCTTGAACAAGTTCTACCAGGGTTACTTGACGATGTTCCAGCAAATGTGAGACGCAATATTGGTTTCAATATAACGGGGCGCCTGCCCATTATGGAAGGTGTGTTCGTGACCATTTGAACAGGCGTGTTGGGCGTCGATGGATTGGCCGTGGTGGACCTCGAATCTATCGTATATGAATCGCCTGTGGAGATGGAAATGGATCTCGTGGCGAGACTCGTCTGCGCTGCTGCTACTGTCAAAGAAACTCCAGGTGTGTTCGACAGTGTGTCCACCAATCCATGCTGCGTCTCATGGTGGAACCTTCGAGCATCTGTTGTAACATCATGAAATGCATCCATCTCGTACTGCATTGTTAATATTATGTCAAATAAATGTTTGCCACTAATTACCGTCTTGTGTCATTTCTGCTTCTTGTGCCACTGCTACTACTTTCCCATGATTTCCGGTTAAGGGTTCCTATGCGATTCACATTCCTTTAGATGTTACCTACCTCCCCTAAACGTTTGTACCAATATTTTTGAGACACCCTGTATATATATATATATATATATATATATATATATATATATATATATATATATATACAGTATATATATATATATATTTTTTTTTTTTTTTTTTTTGAGAACCCATGTTCAAAAATTAACAGTGGTTGTTACTTCTTAGTCCAGCTTGACGCAGAAACATCACTATCCTTTTCATGTTATTATTTGAAGATATTTGGACTCATTGACGTAAAAATAACAACAAAATGGACTCTTACTGCTGCCTTTATATTTTCTTTCATTTGGTTCCAAAGAAATCTTGTTTCATACTCATTATACTTATACTAAGAATATAAAAGAAACCGACGTGCCATATCTAGTAATGTTAATTGATCATGGTTTTTTGCCCTTTCACAGACGCATTTTAGGTTTTATGCGCCTCACTCGCAGTAAGAAGCTGGTGTTACTTAAGTTATTACAAAACATCAGAAAATGCGTTACCAAAAGAACTTGAAGAACTGCTTGGATTTTAGAAGAAAAACAAAACAAACAAAAAAACTTTTCTGAAGGATTTCAAAATAGAAAAACTGTTATCCTTAACGATTTTTTATTTTTATTATTTCCAGGAGTGGTCATGAAAATAAGATTACGTTATCAATAAAGTAATCTTATTTTCATGAACAATGTTGCAGTTGTTGATTCCTTAAAGTATGGAAGAAGATAAAAATACTACCTGCTTATGTTTTTTTTTTTAGCTGTATGTGTTCACACTCCTGTAAGGTGCCGATTACCTTCACCATACCCGTAGTAATAATTGCATTTCCAAGATAAAAAAGAAATTTTACAATTAAAAAGGTTTATCGAGCCACCTAAATTTCTAAATTATCGGATATATAGAAATCTGGCAACTGCTATTCCTTTCCCCCCATATATATCTTTCCTTTCTGCTATTCCTTTCCCCCCATATAAAATTAAATAGAGAGGTAAAAAGTAAAAGTAGTAAAAATAGTAGAAAAGCTAACAACAGCGGCAGCAGAAAAGCACAATCCACTACATGTTGCTTATGATAAGCTAAAATAGGATATTTGCCAGTAGCATGGCAACTAAATAATAAAAGTAAAATGTGGGGTTGGGGGAGAATAAAGAAGAAGAGGGTACTGTTGAAGCAACGTTCCTAAAATAATTTAGAAAATACCAGCCAATTCAAAGGAAATTTAGTGGCGCCCCCCCGACCCGTTTCCGAATGCGAAACGCGGCTCTGTATATATGGAATATGAGGAATTGAAATAGAAAAAGAGTATCAGAACAAATTAATGCCATCAAAATATGCAATAAAGAGTTCTTCTTCTAAAATAATGATTGAATCAGTCTGTATATAACCTTATTTTTTTATTTTTTAAACTTAATACCAACTGGATAAATTGGAGAATTTGCATACAACTGGAGAAATTTAATAAGAATTTAGAATATAAGTATTAGGGGTGAAACTATACCCATGATGAGATCAAAGGGCCAAGTATTTAGGTAACCTAAGTTGGACTTCTTTGTTGTACCCTATAAATAAACGCCTAGATTATAATAGAATAGTAAAATTAAAATGATGATGATGCAGCTAATTATTGATAACTGGATACATTGAATGGAACATTAAGTAGGGCTAGCTCCACTCAATATATCCCATCAATCATTGGCTGAGGTTATCTGTTTCTGTTTGCCATCTGCCAGTTTCTGTTTTCCACTGGCAAATGACAAACAGAAACAGATAGCCTCAGCTAATTATTGATGGGATATATTGAGTGGAACTAGTTCTAGTAGGTAACGTTCCGTTCAATGTATCCAAATACAACAGACTCTCGATTAACCTGGATCGGTTAATCGGGAAGCGGATTAACCGGGACACTTAAAAACTCCAAATTAAAAAAAAAAAAAAAAAACGACCAGAAATCGTAAACTTCAAGTAATAACCAGAATAGATATAAACAGATGTTTTGCAAGTCGTAATGTGGACATGCGTGCGTAAGACACAACATATGTTGTGTCTTACGCACGAGATTAGTGTGCCTATTATTTTGCAATCCCCGCTGTCTTCACATCCGCCGCTCAAAAAAAAAAAAAAAAAAGAGACCAAATATTTAGTGTGTATTAGTGCGTCGTATCGATTGTGTTCCATCTCACCACAAAAAGATAAATCTTGTTCCGTTATTTATGTCAGGGATGTCTGATTTATTTATTATTTATTTTTTTTTATTTAGAAATTGCGAAAATGATGGGCAAACGCAAGAGTTGTCTTGCGTTTGCAAGTGCTTTCAATTAAACAAAAACTTAAAATTATTCAAAAGTTTGAAAACTGTGCATCTGCTAAATCTCTAAGGAACCATTATAATGTTGGTGACCAAACCATACGCGACATTGTAAAAATAAAGGAAAGCATCGTATTGGACACGCGGATAGTGCGTGGTAAGTTTCAGCATTTTTTTTTTTTTTTATCACCGTACTGTTTATGTAGGTTCCTGAACATTTTTCGATACAGTAAGTCCCCGACTTACGTAACTTCGGACTTACGATGGTTATTTATTTATTTTTTTTCTATGACTGAAGATTTCAGTGAAGGGGACACACACTTCACCATAATAACGTAAAAACCCACAGAATTCCAGCTATCGGTATTATCGGAAATGCAATAAAATCGAGTTTACTACCCGTTCATAATAGATTGCATTAACAGAAAAGCCCAGTAACCCAGAAAGTACAAATTGTTTTATGGTAGTGACCTCCAGAAATGAGTTTTAGTAAAATGTGAGTTTTCGGCTTAAGAGTTAACCCTGTGAAAATCATAATTTCTCTCCTCTTTTTTTGGTGATTCCCTCGTACTTCTCTCTCTCTCTCTCTCTCTCTCTCTCTCTCTCTCTCTCTCTCTCTCTCTCTCTCTCTCTCTCTCAGGGTACTCAAATTGTTTTTTGGCTGGTGCAGCATAAGCCTCAGGCTTCCTTGCACCATAAGGTTAATAATAACAATAATAATAATAATAACACGAACCTGAGACATGAGATCAAGGAGATGTGGCATATGCAAGAAGTATCAACCATCCCAATCATTGTGTCAACTGGTATGGTACCAAAGACTCTACATAGCAGCCTAACAGCAATAGGTCTCCCAGAGAACACCTACAAGGAACTCCAGAAAGTCGCAATCCTGAACACCTATAGGATAGTCAGAGATTTCCTCGACCGACAGTAACACCAGACATTACAACCACCCTGTGTACTTGGTAGCAGTACCTGTCATGGAGTGGAATCCCCCAATCAGGAATAATAATAATAATGGGGCGCGATGGCCCAGTGGTTAAGACACTAGACTACCAGCCTGATGTACCCAGGCTCGAATCCCGCATTGCTGGAAGCGAACGCGGCTCTATTATGCTGGGAGAGCGATATAATAATATTAAAAGATAAAAAAAAAAAAAAAAAATACCGCAAAAGTTAACCCCATTGGACTTACCTTCCCCAAGGTCGGAGTGGCGGCTGAGGCAGGTAGTGGCGTCATCTGGTGTCACTCGCGAGAACTAAATAAAATAAATAAACCACTGGGCATAAGCCGAAGCTAAACAAATCCGCTTCCATAGATGGAAGATGTCGCAGATAAATATTATTCATACTGCATCGAGTGTGGAGCAGGATAAAGTCACTCGCGTTCAGGCCTTAGGCAGAGGGATCGGTTTGAAAAGTTGGAGACAGTCTCCCGAGCAAGACAGTGGAGCAAGTGGCGCTGTCCCCATAAGGCTACCACAAGAGAAGGGTAAGACCATCCAGCCCCATCAACTGGAAGTGTTTCCTGCACAACTCCAATGCATGAAGTGCAGCATTGAAATGAATACGTACATCATGCGAGCATATTATGAAATAACCAGGCTAGAAACCGATATGACAATGTACAGGTCGCGACTACATACCAAGTAGCTGGAACGATACCCGGATATTCAGGTCACCGAACAGCGATTAGCAGACCAAAGAAGGACCATCGTCACGAAGAACCTAATAGCGCTTGCCATCTTGGAAAAAATCAAACAGGATGTCAGCGATCTGCTACAAAGCACAAAGAATATGGTCAATATGGAACCAGAGGAGGAACGGCAAGAAGAAATGCAACGCAGAGTAGCTGAAGTGGAAAGAGACGAAGTCGTGCTATCCAGAATAGAATATGAGTGGAAGAAGGCCTAATAGAATTCGAAGGAATGGATCCCACAAGAACCCACGTGATACCTAAGCAGATGCCAAATAAAATCCTGGGGAGAGTAACAGATCACCACAATCGGCAAATAATGACACATTACTTTGACAAAAATGGTGCAACGCTGGAGGCTATCCACACAGCCGTATACTGTGCTGCCATAGCAGCCACTAGGATAATGGAAAAGAAACGATAGACCAGCAGCAAAAGAACCGAAAACAGAAGGAACCGCCAACTTGGGAAAGAAGACTTCAGCAGAAGATAGAGGAATTAAGAGTCAAGATAGGTCAGTTGACCCAGTACCAACAGAGTAATAGAAATAAGAAATTTATTGGAAAGGTGAAGAGCATCCTCAACAGAGACAGCACACACAGCAAACATGAGACCAGAAATCAGAGAATAGGAAAATACTCGGACACACTGAACCAGAACCTCCTCGCACTCAGCAAGAGACTACACCGATACAAAGAGAGCTCCCAGAGGAAAATAAACAATCGAATCTTCGATGAGGACCAAAGAGCCTTCTACAGGAAACTGGTTGAAGATGAGAAAGCAGGAAATGGACCACCCGAGAAGAAGACGATCGAGGAGTTCTGGGGAAATATCTGGAGCAGTGAAGTAAGACATAACAGCAGAGCACCCTGGATAGAAGTAGAATGGAAGAAAATCAAGAACATACAAGAGATAAGACAGTGGGAGATTCGAGAAGAAGAAGTAAAGCAGTAAATCAGGAACACCCAGAACTGGCGAATCCCGGGAATTGATAACATCGACAACTACTGGTACAAGAAGCTCACCTGCACACACACAAGCACCTAGCAGAGCAGTTCGCTCGAATGATAAGGCACCCGGAGACAATGCTGAAGTTTCTTTCTGAAGGAGTCACATATCTGAAGCCTAAAAATGAAGATACAAGAAACCCGGCGAAATGCAGGCCAATCACATGCCTCCCAACTATGTACAAGATCCTGACCAGCTGCATAACCAAGAAGATATCAGACCACTTAGAGAGTCAGAACATAATGGCCGAACAGCGGAAAGGATGCAAGTGGAGGAGCAAAGGATGCAAGGAGCAATCAACCATAGATGCCGCAGTTATGGAGCGTGCCTTCAAGAAGCACTGCAACCTATACACGGCCTACATCGATTACCCCGAGGCCTTCGACTCCGTACCTCATTTCTGACTAATAGAGACCCTGAAGATCTACAAAGTCAATCCGATAGTGACAAACTTCCTAGGAGCAACAATGGCGAAAAGGAGTACGACCCTTAAGTTCGAGAACATCACAACCAGGACGATCCCCATTACAGGAGGAATCTTTCAGGAAGATGCTCTGAGCCCACTATGGTTCTGTCTAGCACTCAACCTGCTATCCACCATACTCAACGGCAGCAACTATGGATATAACCTCAAAGAAGGAAGAAAGAAGCTGGACATCCTCACCCACCTGATGTGCATGGATGACATCAAGCTCTAGGCGGCAACCGATAACTCCGGTAACTCTGGAGCAACAGCCAGGTCCATCGAATTCGATTTACTCTAGCTTTACTACTGTTGATGAAGGAACTGAAAAACGTGAATTATCACATGTCCAAGATGTTGATCTTCCAATTCCATTAGAAACACTAGGTGCAAATGAAGCAAATTCGGATGAAGAGGAAAGTGAAGATCACAATAGTGGTATTCAACTAATGCTCATCTCAGATGCCCAAATTATTCGTTGTATGATTCCTTTCGCCTCAAATGTGGTACTTTTGCATATGTCCGTTCCGATATTCCCTGTCAGTGACCTCGCAATTTGGAATCTCCTCTCTTCGATCTTCTCTGGCTTGAAATCTCTCTGCCTCATTGTGTCAAATTCATCTGTTGCCTCTACCGTGCTCGCAACTCCACTAATCACTTGGAGCTCTTTGACTTCCTCTCTTTGCAGCTTGACTTTCTCCAGTCCAACTTTCCTAACAGTGAGGTAATTTTCCTTGGTGATTTTAATGTTCACAACTCCAGATGGCTTCGTTTTCTAGTCACACCAACCCAGATGGTCGAGATTCTGAGGCTTTTGCAATTATTAATGACCTTGTACAGATTCTTCATTTACATACAAGAATACCGGACAATCTTAATCATACAGCCAATACGCTTGATTTTTTTTTTCACAAACAACCCTTCTAAGTACACAATCGAAGTGAGAGGTCCTTTAGGCACTTCAGATCACAACATGGAGATTGTCTCTCTTCTCCAATGGAACTTTTATCTCATGACTATTCCTAATCTCGTGTTGTTTGGTATTACAAGAATGCAAAATGGGATGACCTGCGAGACTTCTTTTCTTATTTTCCTTGGTCGGATTACTGTTTCAAAAATTCTGATGTCGACGTTTGCTCAGATCGTGTCAGTGAAATTATTCTTGCAGGAATGAAATCCTTTATCGCACACTCCACTTTAAAATCTCGTCCTTTATGTAAACCTTGGTTTGCCAATAAATGTGCTAAGGCTGTTAAAGAGAAGAACATTGCATATCGTAATTGGCTTGTTTATAATTCTTCAGTTTCACTTTCTGCCTATACCAAAGCTCGCAACAATTATAAAGCAGTTGTTAATCAGTCTAAACTAGAGTTTCAACAGGCTAAGAGTAGAAAACTTGCTTCTTGCCCTAATGGTAGCCGAGAATTCTGGTCTCTTGCCAAAGCTATTGGCTGCAACTTTTGCCCATCTCTGTTCCCACCTCTGTCCAAATCAGATAGTTCTGTTGTCACTTCAGCCAAGGATAAAGCTGACCTGCGAGCATCCCATTTTTCTTCCAACTGATGCATTAATGATCTTCGTAAAACATTCTCAACACGCTCCATTCAATGCCTCCTGTGGTCTTCCGTCAAAATGATGTCAGAAGGATTTTGACGAATCTTGATGCTAAGAAAGCTCCAGGTCCGGTTGGTATTTCTCCACTTGTTTTCAAAATCTGTGCTCTTCAACTTACTCCTATTCTTTGCCGCCTTTTTTCACTCTCTTATTCCAAAGGTGTTTTTACTTCTGCTTGGAAATTTGCTCATATCCAGCCAGTTCCTAAAAAGGGTGACAAATCTCTCCCATCCAATTATCGTCCCATTGCAATTACTTCTACTCTTTCTAAAGTAATAGAAAAATCAATTAACCGCCAACTCTTAAACTACCTAGAAACCTTCCGTCTGATCAACTATCCCCAGTATGGATTCCATCAGTGTCGATCCACTGGTGATATTCTGGCTTATGTTACCCATGTATGGACTAATTCAATGGAAAGGTTCGGTGAAACACAAGTAGTTGCTCTGGACATCTCAAAGACTCGATCGTGTTTGGCATAAAGGTCTTCTAAACAAGCTATCATCTTATGGTTTGCCAACTGTTTTTAGTAATTGGTTATCCAGTTTTCTCTCTGATCGCTCACTGAGGGTGATGGTAGATGGCTCTCTGTCTTCTAACTTCTCCACTAATGCCGGTGTCCTCCAAGGTTCAGTTCTTTCCCCCACTATTTTCCTCTTGTATATTAATGACCTTCTTCCATTGACCGGAAATCTTATCCATAGTTTTGCCGATGATAGCACATTGTATTCCACTTTCCATTTTGAGTAACCTTCCCTGCTCAATCAGCTTCAACTTCTCGAAAATCTGCTACCAATTCCTAAAATGCCGATCTTCTGGTAATTCTCGTGGGGCAAAGACAACTTAATTGATTTCAACCTTTCTAAAATTCAGTCTTGTCTTATATCTCGCAAAAATAATTCTTCTACTCCTATGCTTATCTTTGGTGACACTCCGATTTCTAGGCAAAATGATATATCTCTTTTGGGGATTATTCTGACTTCTAATCTCTCTTGGCACAAGCACATTACAAATATTGCTTCGTCTCCATCTAAAAAACTTGGTTTTCTCTTTCGCTCTCTGCGTTACTTTTCTTTCAAACAGCTGCTCACTCTGTATAAATCGCAAATTCGCCTTACCATGGAATATTTTTCCCACATCTGGGGGTGGTGCCCCGAAAACCTCTCTCAGGCTTCTTGATTCCATTCAGAAGAGGGCAGTTATGTTAATTAATGATTCATCTCTAACAGAGTCTCTCCACTCGCTTTCTCATAGACGCACTGTTTCTGCTACATGCCTCTTCTACAGACACTTCCATGGGCACTGTTCTTCTGAATTGGCGTCTATAATTCCCGCTCTCTCTTTCAAAACAGTCCGAACACGTGCCGCCACCAGCCAACATCCATTTACTGTCCAACTTCAAACCCACAGAACCAACTTTTCATCTTCCTCATTTATTCATTCAACTGCCGTTTTCTGGAACAACCTTCCTTCATACGTATATCCTGAAAATTACAATCTACAGAAGTTCAAGTCCAATATCAACAAATATCTTCTTTCGTCTTCTCAACCTCCAACCCAAGCACAATACTAAGTACTATAGGTTCTAATACCTCTCGTGTTTGGGGTTTACATAAAAAAAAAAAAAAAATACAAGAAAACTAATTTCACTTAGTGATCCCGGTAAATTGCCACAAATTTTAAATAATAAAATAAGAATGATGTTAATTGAAAACAAAACAAGAACAGTTAAAAAGTTTTGATTTTCCAAAAGAAAAAGATAATAATAAAAGAAACTTTTCTGTTGAATATTACACTAAAAATTACAAAACGGTGAATCATTTTCGCCTAGTTGGTTATTGCATTCGATTTCGCAAAATGCTGTCTTTTGTTATAATTGTAAATTATTTTTAAATTTTTCTGTTTCAGTTCCACTTGTAAACGGCGGATTCAAAGATTGGCAACATTTAACAAGGCAGTTGAATATTCACTAAAAAAAAAAAAAAAAAAAAAAGAAAGCAATATGCATGTGAATGCACTAACAAATTAATTAATTTGGGTAAAAACTTAGAATTACAAAATACAATAGATACACATCATCAAAGTCTGATAAATCAAGAAAAAATAAGATGGTAATCAGTCTTAAAGAGAATTATTCTTTGCATTCAATATTTGGAAAACAAAATTTGGCCTTAAGGGGTACTAATTCAAAATTATTCGATAACAATAATGGAAACTTTTTGCAATTAATACAAATGATTGCCAAAATTTGATTCCATTTTATCGGAACACATCCAACGTATTCATATTGATAAATTTCACTTGCCACATTATTTAGGAGACAAAATTAAAAATGATATTTTAAATATAATAGGAAATAGCATAAGGACAAAAATTTTAGATCAGTTACAGGAGCCTAAATATTATTCTTTGATTTTAGATTGTACACCTGATGCCAGTCATCAGGAACAATTAACAATTATTTTAATATTTGTAATTTGACAATACGAAATTTTTAGAAATCTTCAAGTACCGTGTTAATAGACTAGAAAAGAATAGCGAAAGCTTAAAAAGCGGTACTCACCTTGAAATTAATCTGCGATGGTTTACTTAGGTAGCGTGGTTAGTGTTTACGTTGAATTGTTAAATCGAAAAATTAAAAGGGAGGGAAGTAAGTAAAAGTTGACTGAGTTAAATGGGCGCAAGGAAACAGAAGTGTACACATCCAATCCTTGGTTGTCATCGAAATAAAAAAAAGAAGAATAATTAAAAACTATGTAAGTGAATCCGGTGAAGCCAATAGTCTTTACGAGGACTTTCGTTAGTTAAAGAACGTCTTCAGTTGGCAATGTGTGGGGAGAGAACGCGTATGGTATTTTAAGAATAAAAAATTATACTCTCGTGATGCCTTTTTTGACATGTGGGAACTTTAATCTCGAGAGGTTCCAAATTGGGGAAAGATTGAAGGGGAGTTTAGAATTTAGAATTTGGAGGTTAGAGTGGTGCTTGTACCATTCAATAACTAGAGCTTCATATTGAAGTATTCTGTAGCTGGATTTTAGTTTAATGATGGAAATGGCAGAATCGATGAGCGGGTTGTGGTTGTGAGTCTGGGCATGAGTTGTAAGTTCTGTGACAGATTGGTTAGACGTGAGACTATGGAAATGGTAGTATGCACGGGTGTTGGATGTTTTTGATGAGCCAAATTTGGTAGTGGTACTTCCGATATAACATGTGTTGCAGTTTGGTTGACAATTAATGAGGTATATAATATTATTAAGGTCGTTTGTAGAATATTTGTATGTGTCTTTATAGGTGCTGAAGAAGGATCCTAATTTGTTGTAGGTGGAAAAAACAAGGGAGATATCAGTGTTGTTAAATAGGCTTTGGAACTGTCCTGCTAGTTCATTGTGGTAAGGGAGGACTATGCGGATGTTAGTTTTATTTTTGTCTTTGGTTGGGATGTTAGATTTAATTTTATTTTTAGCGTTAAGGATTGTATTTAAAATGAGTTGGTGGGGGTAACCTCTGGATATAAATTTGTCGGTAATATACTGTATTTCATTGTGAAGGTCGGTGGGTGAGGAACTGTACTTTAGTGCATTGTGAATTTGGTTATATAAAACTGCCTTTTTAGAGTTTAGAGGGTGATGAGAAGCAAAATGTAAGTATTTACCGGTGTTTGTATTTTTCCTGAAAATTTTCGTATTTAATTTTGTGCCTGTTATATAGATGGTGAGATTAAGGAAATTTATCTGATTGTTCTGTCCAATTTCAAGGGTAAATTTAAGTCTATCATGTACAGAGTTAAGTTTTACGAAGAGGTTATTAATAATGGATCTGTTGCCTACTACAAGAATGTCATCGGCATAGCGCATGTATAATTTTAGTTCAGGGGGAAAGGGGTGTAGGATTTGGCTTTCAATGGCGGCTAGGTAGATTTCGGACAATGGGGCCGAAATCCCCAGTCCCATTGGTAAGCCATATATTTGTTGGAAGATTTTTTCGTTGAATCTAAAAAATCTTGCTTCTAATAGAAGGGTGGTGAGTTCAAGGATATGGTCTATAGAAAGGGGGGTACGTTTTGTTAAGGTATCGTCTGTTTCTAAGAACTTGCGTAAGGCTTGTAAAGTAAATGGAATATGGACATTTGTGTAAAGAGAAGTAACGTCATAGGAAGCTAGGATGTTTATATCGGATATTGTGATGTTATTAATTTTTTGAAAAGCTTGATTGGTGTTATTGATCTTGAATGTGGAAAATTTTGTAAGGGGGGTTATAATTTTTCATCATTATTAATATTTGTAATTTATAATGATGAAACAAAAAAATTTAAATTAGGGAACATTTTTTAGGTTTCTGTAAAATTGAAAATATCACTGGTATGGGCTAACTACATTCATTTTAGAACTTTTGGAAAAATATAACATATAACATGTACCTTGCGCTGCACATACTTTGAATTTAGTGGTGAATGATGCGGCAAAAATTTCTTTTGAGACTTTTTTTTTTTTTTTTTTTGGAATTATACATGAGCTGTGTGCATAGTGTGCATAGTATTAGGGTCAGGCGCCACCTGTGGTTTCCCACATCTGCGCCATATGTTCGCTGTGAAGGAATACAGTACTACTGTAAATGCCAGAAAAGTGTTGAGTGTTGTATATGACATATTGCGTTAGGTTCTGTTGTGTGTCCTGGCATTTGGCCGCAGGGCCCCTAGTGGGACTCCACGTTGCCCGCACACACCACTAGGAGGTAGCCAGTCTGCCCATTATTCTCTGGCTTGTCTCCGCCAGGGTCGCCAGAGCTTCCTGGACGGAGACAAAAAAAAAAAAAAAAAGGTAGAGTTGGGGAAGTACAGAGTGTACGCAAGAAAGGAGGGTATAGCTAGAAATATGGAGGATGTAGGCGAAGGTATCCTCCAGGTTATCAATGGAGCAATAAGCGCCATCAGTTGAAAGGGGAACCCGGGAAGGACAATAAATAAGGCAGCAAGAGAGCCGTGTGCAATTTGCCACTGAGGAATGAGATGGTCCATACGTCAGTTGATCCTATCCAGGTTAAGATCGGTTGGCCAGTTAGGTTAGGATCAGATGTTTGGGTTGTTCCTATTTTGTGTTGGCAATAGGGTGCTCCGTCTTGTGAAGAGGGCTTGTGCAAACTTGGTAAACTCATAGTAGTAGTTTTCTTCTGTGATGAATAAGTGTTCGTTTCCTTGAGGGTTATCTTGTATACGAGTAAACAGGATGCTGCGGAGGTCCTCATAGTGTTGGCAGGTATATACTAGATGGTTCCAGTCTTCTATTTCACCACATGCACAGTAGGGGTTGTCAATGATTCCCATGGATGTTAATTTATGGTTTATTGATCCGTGTCCAGTGATGAGGTAGGTGGTATGAAGACCAGGAGAAAACCAAGTTGGAGATTTAGGAAATACGGCATTCACATAAGGTATAAATTTCTTGGTGATTGGGCCCTTGTCGGTAGCAGTCCATCTGTCCTGCCAGGTCTGAAGTAGTAGGATGGCAATTTTTTTCTTTTCCTGCCTGATTTCATTCAGGTTATTGATGGAGTGTCCAAGGATAGTTGCTGGTATACCCCTGGATAGACAGTAGTGGAGGCCCCTTCGAATAACCTCCAGATCAAGCGGAAGGACGCCCGCAAGAACCTGAAGGGCTGGGTTGCTAACTGTGCAGCATGCCCTTGTAATAGTAAGAAGGATGGTGCGCTGGATGGTTCCCAGTTTACGTTTGTTGTTGTAAAGAGTTGCCCTGCGAAACCAGACCCCTGATCCATACGTTATGAAGGGAAGGAAGATTGATTTGTACAGAATCTTAAGGGTGCGTCGGTTCAATCCCCAATCGCGACGACTCACCCGTGCGATGAGAGCAGTGTAGTTTCTCACTTTCGCGTGGAGGTGTGCAAGATGCGGAGAGAAAGTGAGCTTAGAGTCAAGTACTATTCCCAGTAGTTTTAACGTAGAAACTAGCTTGACGGTTTGGCCTAGAAGTTTGATAGTGGGGTTTCTAGTAGGCTGCAGTGATCCCTTCAGGAGAATGGATTGTGTCTTTTGGGGTGAGAGTCTTAGTTTGTGTAGGGCTGCCCAGTTCTGAAGGATTTGAAGTGCCTGGTTTCCTCTGGCTTCCAGAGAAGCTCTGCTGTCAGCCTCAATCGAAATGGTCACATCATCAGCAAAGGCTTGTATACCTACAGGACCTAGGTCCAGTCCAAGGAGCTCATCCAGGACAATGTTCCACAAAAAAGGACCAAGGACTGAACCCTGGGGGCAACCTCTGTAGATTGACCTGGTAATTCTTCGGTACGTTGAGGAGATTGTAATTTTCCTATTTGATAAGTAGTTTTCGATGCATTTGTATAAATTTAATGGTATATTTGCTTGCCTAAGTCTGCGAAGGATACTTGCCCACCAGAGCCTGTCAAATGCTCCTGCGAAATCTATTGCTATTAGTAGGTAGTATTTGGAGGTAGAAGTTGAGACTGCAGAGATGATCCTTTGCAGTGCGTCTTCTGTGCAACGCCCCGGTCGAAATCCAAACTGGAAGTTGGACTGGAGCCCAGCTTTGGTGTAATGGTCTTGGAGCCGTACTAGGAGTAGTCGTTCAAACAGTTTACTGACCATGGATAAAAGGGCAATGGGTCGGTATGACTCTGGTTGTTGGAGTGGTTTAGACGGATTTTTTATGATCAGTTTTACATTGGCGTTTTTCCATTCTTCTGGGAAAGATCCATGGGACAAGCACTTATTGAAGAGGTCGAGTAGAAACTGGATGTTAATTTGGGCGGTCTTTTTAAGGACTTCGGGTTCAATGAGATCTGGTCCGGGACATTTCCTCTCTTTCATTTTGGTAAGAGCCTGCTGCAGTTCATCTGTGGTAAATTGGTCTTCTACAGCATTGTTGAAGTACATGTTGTTTGCCTGGCATATTTCTTGCTGTTGTACTGTCAGAGGATCAGTATCTGTACCAAAAAGTGTGTCCAGAATATTGGCCATAGACTGCTCCCACGATGTAGTCATAGTGCCGTTTGGTGTGAGAGTGGATTGGATAACTTCGCCCCTCGGGAGCTTGTTGGTGGTGATGCGGTACACCACCCCCCAGGGTTCAGTATTGCCAGTCGTTTTGACGAGTCGTTCCCAAGATGATCTTTTACACTGCCTTATAAGGGAGGTGTAGTCGTTTCTGACTCTTCGATATTCTTCACGGAGGGTGTTGACCTCATTTGGGGGCCAAGAGGTACGAGCTCTCTGAAAGGCTTTTCTTTTGGAGTGTACAATTCGGCGAAGGTGCTCCAGCTCTGGGGACCACCATGGGACGGCATTAGGCATTGGTCTTTTCTTTCTAATTGATTGATTGCAGGCCTGGATGATGATTTCTGTTGTGAGCTTTTGATGTTGGTTGTGGTCCAGTGCTGGAAGATCAGAAGAGTTGTGGTTCTGGATCATGGTCTGCAGCGTGGAGCAAAAGATTTCCCAATTGGCCTTGTTAATGGCATAGCGACTAATATTGTAGTGAGGTGGTGGAGTTGGATCAATGGATCTTGTAAGTTGAAATGTAATAGCTCTGTGATCTGAGGTGGTCCAGGCCTCATTGACCTGCCACCCAGAAATTTTGCTGGAAATGGATCGTGTAGCTATGGAGATATCTATTGTGGATTCCCACAGAGTGCTGGAATAGGTAGGCAGGTTATTGGGCTTGTTCAGAACCAGGAAGGGAGAAGTGGCCAGGAAATCTTCAAGAAGCTGCCCATTGTGGCACCCAGAGCGATCAGTGGTCAGGCTGTACCAGGTAGGAGAGCGGCAATTTACATCTGCCCCAAGGATAATCTTGCTGTTGGGAAGTGTAGCAAGGACTGTACGTAGATAATTTATATACATGAGCTATAATTTTATTTTTAGTAGTACTAAAAGGAAGCAATATTAGAAAACAAAGTTTCAAATAATCCTCTGATACTTTTATTGTCTGCAGCCAAAGCAGTTTAATGTATTTTCCTTATTTTATTTTATTTTATTTTAACATACTTACTTCATGTACCATAATACAAATATGTTATTTTGTGTTTAAAAAAATAAAATTATATATAATTTTTGAATTTTTAAATTAAAAAAAATTCATATAAGAAAAACGACCGTGTGGGGGGGGATAGGGGCATCAATAAGAAGTTTGCACCAGGGCGGCTATATATCCAGGCGCGGCCCTGTACATATATATAATTTCTTTCATTGGGTTTTCTTTTCCCTTGAGACAACTGATTTTTAACCTAGAAGTATATTTCTCACTCACTCAGTTGAGTGAGTGAGTGAGAAATTTTGATAAAAGGAAGATACTGGGCGTGATTTAATTCATGCACCTTTGCGTTTCATAGGCGTTAAGTGCCTAAGTGCTTTCAGAGGTAATGTCTCCGAAATCCTTGCCGTTTGCGCCTTTCCGACAGCTGCTACCCTGACGGCGGAATAGTGTTTATTTATTTATTCTTTTGTTTGATTGGTCAATATATGAGGCATGGAAGGGATGAGGAAATGTTTCAGTCTATTGTTTCTACTTTCTAAGCGACAATTAGTATTGATTTATTGTTTCCTCGTGGAAGATGTTTATTTTTGATCCACAGTGCTTTTTTGAGTGTCATTTGAGAGTTAAATAAAAATAGTTTATATTTTATTATTTAATTCTTTGTAGTTATTCAACCCATCACAATTATGTCAAGTGCTGGAATGAAAAAGTATCAACAATATCTGGATGAATATCTAGTTTATGATCTTATTGAAAGCCCATTCGACTCAAGACGACCAATGCATCTTATGTGTAATAGTGCTTTTTCAAATGAGGCTATGAAAGCATCAAGACTTTTAGATCACTTAAAAAGGAACCATCCTAATAAAGTTGGTAAACATAACGAATATTTTAAAAATTTAAAACAGAATTTTGAGCAACGTAACGCTGTTACTTCCTTATTTAAGAAGAACATGCGAACAAATGACGATGGAATGATGGAACAGTCCCTGTCAATCAATTCGGCCCTGGAAAGATTGTGCAGGGCTCAAGGGGTAGAATTTTTTTCAGCCTGGTCTGTACTTGTTAACAGGAGAGACTGCTTCTACAGGGATGGGATACACTTAAATAGAAAGGGTGCAAGAATGTTTGCTGATGCTATCGAGGCAATGTTAGGTGGGTCGGAAAACTGCTAGATTGGGGGGATACAAGGACTAATAGATTAACAGTAGCCACTGGCAGAGGTGAAAGTGATTCTTGCACTGCTTCTATTGGAATGAGCCGCAGCCTGGAAAATAAGATGCAGGATATTTCAGAGACTGCTGGGAATCATTGGGGTACAAGTAAACACATGGGTTGTGTTAGGGTAGCTAAGAAAAAGAACAGGTGCATGTATACTTGTGTGTACACCAATGCTAGGAGTTTAGTAAATAAATTTGATGAATTTGAGGTATTGCTCAAAACATCAAAGGCAGATATTGTGGGGATTTCAGAGACGTGGTGTCACACAGATATAAGAAATGCAGAACTGGAATTTGGGGAGTACAATGTCTACAGAAAGGATAGACAGGATAGGAAGGGAGGAGGGGTTATGCTATTAGTTAAAAAACACATAAAATCCAAGGAAGTGAAGCCAGTCGACATCGCTGGACAGTGCAGTGTCGAGTCAGTTTGGTGTGACATAAGCATTGGGAGATCAAAATTGAGAGTAGGAGTGTGCTATAGGCCTAATGACTCTGATGAGTATAATAAGAAACTGTTCGGAGAAATAGAGTGGGCCAGTAAATCAGAGAGTCTTATAATGGGGGATTTTAATTTCCCAGATATTGACTGGAATTTGGGGGCTGGTCACTCACACAGTAGCAAGGCTTTTGTGGATTTATTGGATGATTGTTTTCTACATCAGCATGTTCGGGAGGCAACTAGAGGGAGTAATACTCTTGATTTGATTATCAGTAGTGATTCTTCATGCATTAAGAATCTGCAGATAAATGAACCACTTGGTGGCAGTGATCACAGTGTGCTGAAGTGGGAGTTACTCAAAGAGGTAACTACCATTAGGGGTAAAGGGAAGGGGTATTGCTTTCGTAAAGGCGACTACAATGGACTGAGACAGTATTTAAATTCTATACAGTGGGATCAACTGATGATATTGCCAACAGCAAATTCAAAATGGGAAGCATTCAAAGAACTTATTGTGGAAGCTACTAGGCTTTACATACCAACTAAGAAATATTGTTCAAGGTTTAGGCCTAAATGGTTGTCAGATGAACTAATGAGGCATATGGCAGAGAAGAAAAATGCATGGGATACATACAAATTAACACGTGACACGGATGCCTATGATAGATACAAGTTGATCTGTAACCAAGTTACAAAGGAGGTTAGGCAGGCGAAGGCAGATTACGAGAGATCCTTGGCAAGGGATGCGAAGAAAAACAGCAAAGAGTTCTTTACTTATGTAAACTCTAGAAGGAAGGGGATGAATCAGATTGGTCCACTTGAGATCGATGGGTCAACTGTTGATGACCCTGCTCGGGTAGCTAACAAACTAAATGAATATTTTGCATCGACATTCACACATGAGGAGTTATTCAGCGAGGGGAATGCCAGAGGTGTATTCAACTCTAGCAGTAAGCTAGAGAATCTTGTAATAACTGAGAGCAAAGTGGAGGAGAAATTGTTGAAGATAAACACAAGAAAGGCACCTGGGGTGGATGGGATCTATCCAGTTATATTAAAGGAGGCAGCAAAGGAGGTAAGCAAACCCTTAGCCATAATTATGAGAGCTTCCTTGGACTCAGGGGAGGTACCCATTGACTGGAGATGTGCAAATGTGACCCCAATTCACAAAGGGGGATCAAAGGCTGACACAAGTAATTATAGACCTGTGAGTTTAACTTCTGTTCCCGGAAAATTAATGGAGGCACTGGTGAAAGAAGCACTGCAGGATCATCTAGACAAGACTTCAGTTATAGCTAGGACACAGCATGGTTTTGTTAAGGGGAAGTCTTGCCTGACCAATTTGATTGGATACTATGATGCAGTCACAAAAGAACTGGATGCAGGGAATAACTTTGATATTATATACTTGGATCTTAGAAAGGCTTTTGATACTGTTGCACATGGAAGACTGCTGCACAAATTGGAGCAGTGTGGCATTGGAGGCAAGTTGCTGCTATGGATAAAGGGGTGGTTGAGGGGGAGAAGACAGAGAGTGGTAATCAATGGACACTGCTCATCGTGGACTAATGTTATTAGTGGAGTCCCTCAGGGTTCAGTATTGGGGCCTTTATTGTTTTCTGTATTTATAAATGATATTGATGATGGTATATCAGGCTTAATGTCCAAGTTTGCAGACGATACGAAGGTTGGCAGGGTTGTCAAGGACACTACTGACACTATGCTGCTGCAACAGGATTTGGAAAGGTTGAGCAGATGGGCTTCGAGGTGGCAAATGAAGTTTAACATTGACAAATGTAAAGTACTACATATGGGAAACAGCAACCCCAGAGCAACGTATCAACTCTGTGGTACTACACTGACAGTGGTAGAGAATGAAAGGGACCTGGGGGTGGTGGTGCAGGCAGATATGAAGTTCTCTGAGCAGTGCAGACGAGCTGCAAGAGTAGCTCATGGTGTATTGTCAATGATATATAGGAATTTTTCTAGCAGGGATAAGGAGGTGATTATTCCCTTGTATAAGGCAATGGTCAGGCCACACCTAGAGTACTGTATACAGGCCTGGAGGCCTCATTTCAGGAAGGATGTAGAGCTGCTGGAACGAGTACAGAGAAGGGCAACTAGATTGGTGAATGGGACAAAGGGGTTCTCTTACGAAGAAAGGCTTAAGTTTTGCAAATTACAGTGTCTGGAAACTAGGCACCAGCGGGGTGATCTGATAGAGGTGTACAAAGCCTTGAATGGTTTGAGCATGCTCAATGCTGATGGGATTCTTCCTCTAGCTCAGAAAAATCACCTGAGAGGGCATAAATTCAAATTGAGGAAAGACAGATGTAGGATAGATGTGCGGAAATTTGCCTTTAGCCAGCGGGTGGTTGGTGGGTGGAACAGACTTCCATCCCTTGTCGTGGAAGTTGATAGCCTAAATAAGTTTAAGGCTCAGCTGGACAGGTATTTCGAACGAACAGAGGGGTGAAGTGGAAGTGGTTATTTTTATTTATTTATGTTACTTTTTTTTTTTTTTTTTTTTTTTTGGCTGATGCTGCATAAGCTTGCTTTCTTGCATCAAATGCCTCTACTAATGCTAATGCTAATGCTAATGCTAACAGTGATGCATCAAAATCCTTCCACTATTTTAAAAGCATTGCCATTGAGCAACGATTCAATTTGAAAACGAATCGATGAGATTGACACACTAAAAACGAGAAAAATTTCTATTCACATTGATGAATCCACAGTTACTGACAATAAAGCCCTTCTAATTATATATGTTCGTTATTTCGATGATGATTGTAAATTGAAAGAAGAGATGTTATTTGTAAAATCTATAGAAACTGACTGTATTGGAGCATCCATTTTTGCTGCTGTAAAAACATGGTTTAACGAAAAATAAGAACCATTGAAAAATTTGGTATCCTGTTACACTGATGGTGCTACCTCCGTGTTTTTTTTTTTTTTTTTTTTTTTTTATGTAAACCCCAAACACGAGAGGTATAAGAACCTATAATACTTAGTGCCGTGCTTGGGTTGGAGGTTGAGAAGACGAAAGAAGATATTTGTTGACATTGGACTTGAACTTGTGGGGGGGGGTTTAATGTTTGTGTTTATATTTATAGATTATTTATATTATTTCCCTATTAAGATTAATCCCCTTTATAATATCTCCCCACTTGCGCATCTGACTTTACTTCTCAGAAAATTCTAAGTTCATAGGGGAGAAACTCTTATATATGTTTAATTCCCATTGGTTAGGCTTGTGTCCAGTACAACAAATAATTACACAAATGTTATACAAAAAAATAAGTTTATTATGCATATTTACAGTTAAATCACAACACATCTCATTAAGGATAGAATTTCACTGTTTCTACACCAAGGTACTTACAACATATCCAGTCTCTTCCTGTCTAACAGGCTCCTTTACAGACTTGACCCTTTTTTTTTATCTCACCTTTCTCATTACGCATACACAGGTTAAATAGTTACACTCTTTATATGCTCACCTTATTTCTGCTCCTATTACAACACAATCAAATCATACATCATAGGTGTCAATAACATTTTTTTTATCATTAAAGTTAAATATATCATTGATCATATTACTTTTATGCATCATCATAACTACCAATTTATTCTTTAATTCCCTATTCCTCTTTCTTATATATTTCTTTAACCATTGTCAGTTACAGAACTTGATCACCAAAATACAATATTACATTCAAACACACCTTTAAGGGTTGGCAATATACATAAATTTTATCTCCACACATTTAATATTTCTATTTTTACTACAATTCCTTCCGTTCACTTTCTCATCTACATTACTATCCTCCTTATTCCAAATTATTGCCTAAACCAACCATAATTGCCTTAGAGTAGAATTTACTCCTATTTGGTTCACCCATCTAATCTTATCTTTATCATTAAAATCCCCAAATATCGCACTACAGTCCTTTCTCTAGCAGTTAACTTACAGTATTCTCAATTTAACTTTCACTTACTTAATTTCTGTGATCCGGTGTCTTCATAAGGGCCTTCTATCCTATCCTTATCCAGAGCTGCTATCTTCTGCTATCCAGGGCTATATCTTACAGCTTCCAGGGCATTATCATACGGCATTCACAACTGCTACTCCGCTTTCAGGATCTGCTACTTTTCCTGTCAGGACGGCTACCTTTGCCTTTCAAAACTATATCAGGATATTATCGGCTTCCTCGGTGGACTGGGTGTTCTAAGGGAACCTTCTTCTCTCATTCTCACTGTTTGCAGAACTTCCTTTTACTACCCTTTTCCAGTTCGTCTCCTAATTTCTCACTCACTACATTACTGATAACCCCACTTCGACTTTTTTCGTCGGCTATTTCTTCATCATCTTTCAAGCAACTCTACCCGACTCACCCTTTCACTAGCACCGCTCAAAAAATTCTCCCCTCTCCTTCTCTTCCTTTTTCACTCTCCCTCTTGTGTCCATATCCATCCACAATTTTTTTTCCAGGACTTTTCCACGCCTCCCCACAGTGTTTTCTTCCAATCACTCTTTCTTTTTCATTTTGTTTCTTTTCATTTGTTGGAAGGCCTAATTCAGCCTGCCCCGTAGCACGTGATTTCTCTATTCCACTTTCTTTACAACCTGTTGACATCCGTTGAGTTCTTTGATGTCGGCCGAATACTTCAAAACAACTCTTTCTGTCTCATAACAGCTTGTCTCTATTGCACTCAAAAAAACCCCACAAATTGTGACACTGGAGACATAGCGTCTATTTTTAGAAACTAGTGTGTGTTGTTCAGAATACGTTTCCGGTGTGTGACCCCTCATAAACCTTAAGTTGTTTTTGTAGCGCCGGACCCCCTGCTGGGTTTGTCATAGTGTCAGTTCCCTGTCTTAACGGAAGTAAAGCTAATGGCTCTGTTTTCGTTCCTACTACTCTTTTAATTTTTATACCTCTTTCCAGAATAATTCTTATTTCTGAAACTGCATATATTACACATTTATCCTATTAATGGCAAGAATCAAAGGAAAACTAACTTTCAAAGTCTTAATAAAAAATATTTTATTTTTGTAAGATTTTCAAATCTTACAAACTTCTGTAGACTGTAATTTTCAGAAAATACGTATGAAGGAAGGTTGTTCCAGAAAACGGCAGTTGAATGAATAAACGAGGAAGATGAAAAGTTGGTTCTGTGGGTTTGAAGTTGGACAGTAAATGGATGTTGGCTGGTGGCTGCACGTGTTCGGACTGTTTTGAAAGAGAGAGAGAGCGGCAATTATAGAAGCCAATTCAGAAGAACAGTGCCCATGGAGGTATCTGTAGAAGAGGCATGCAGCAGAAACAGTACATCTATGAGACAGCTAGTGGAGAGACTCTGTTAAAGATGAATCATTAATTAGCCTAACTGACCTCTTCTGAATGGAACCAAGAAGCCTGAGAGAGGTTTTGGGGGCACCACCCCACATGTGGGAAAATATTCAATGGCAGGACGGATTTGCGATTTATACAGAGTGAGCAGCTGTTTGGAAGAAGAGTAACGCCCAGAGCGAAAGAGAAAACCAAGTTTTTAGATGCAGAGGAAGCAATTTTTGTAATGTGCTTGTGCCAAGAGAGATTAGAAGTCAGGGTAATCCCCAAAGGAGATATATCATTTTGCCTAGAAATCGGAGTGTCACCAAAGATAAGAATAGGAGCAGAAGAATCCTTTTTGCGAGATATAAGACAAGGCTGAGTTTTAGAAGGGTTGAAATCAACTAAGTTGTCTTTGCCCCACTGGAGAATTACCTAAGGATCGGCATTTAAGGAATTGGTAACAAATTTTCGAGAAGTTGAAGCTGATTGAGCAGGACAAGATTTCTCAAAATGGAAAGTGGAATGCAATGTGCTATCATCGGCAAAACTATGGATAAGATTTCCAGTCAATGGAAGAAGGTCATTAATATACAAGAGGAAAAGAGTGGGGGAAAGAACTGAACCTTGGGAGACACCGGCATTAGTGAAGAAGTTAGAAGACAGAGAGCCATCTACCATCACCCTCAGTGAGCGATCAGAGAGAAAACTGGATAACCAATTACTAAAAACAGTTGGCAAACCATAAGATGATAGCTTGTTTAGAAGACCTTTATGCCAAACACGATCGAGTCTTTGAGATGTCCAGAGCAACTACTTGTGTTTCACCGAACCTTTCCATTGAATTAGTCCATAAATGGGTAACATAAGCCAGAATATCACCAGTGGATCGACACTGACGGAATCCATACTGGCGATCGTTGATCAGACGGAAGGTTTCTAGGTAGTTTAAGAGTTGGCGGTTTATTGATTTTTCCATTACTTTAGAAAGAGTAGAAGTAATTGCAATGGGACGATAATTAGATGGGAGAGATTTTTCACCCTTTTTAGGAACTGGCTGGATATGAGCAAATTTCCAAGCAGAAGGAAAAACACCTTTGGAATAAGAAAGTGATAAAAGGCGGCAAAGAACAGGAGTAAGTTCAGTAGCACAGGTTTTGAGAACAAGTGGAGAAATACCATCAGGACCTGGAGCTTTCTTAGCATCAAGATTCGTCAAAATCCTTCTGACATCCTTTTCATGGAAGATCACAGGAGGCATTGAATGGAGCGTGTTGGGAATGGTAGGAAATGTTTTACCAAGATCATTAATACATGATCATTAATACAAACAGAACCATCTGGTTTGGAGAAAGGTGGGAGCAGAGATGGGCAAAAGTTGCGGCCAATAACTTTGGAAAGAGACCAGAATGCTCGGCTACCATTAGGGCAAGAAGCAAGTTTTGTACTCTTAGCCTGCTCAAACTCTAGTTTGGACTGATTAATAACTGCTTTACAATTGTTGCGAGCTTTGGTGTAGGCAGAAAATAAACTGAAGAATTATAAACAAGCCAATTACGATATGCAACATTCTTCTCTTGAAGAGCCTTAGCACATTTATTGGAAAACCAAGGTTTAGATAAAGGACGAGATTTTAAAGTGGAGTGTGGGATAAAGGATTTCATTCATGCGAGAATAGTTTTACTGACACGATCTGAGCAAACGTTGACATCAGAAGTTTTGAAACAGTAATCCGACCAAGGAAAAGAAGAAAAAATATATCGGAGGTCATCCCATTTTGCATTCTTGTAATGCCAAACAACACGAGGTTGGGAATAGTCATGAGATAAAAGTTCCATTGGAGAAGAGACAATCACCAAGTTGTGATCTGA
Organism: Mastigoproctus giganteus; assembly: GCF_048544385.1. Classification (NCBI taxonomy): domain Eukaryota; kingdom Metazoa; phylum Arthropoda; class Arachnida; order Uropygi; family Thelyphonidae; genus Mastigoproctus; species Mastigoproctus giganteus. The sequence goes on from NC_143577.1 coordinate 141,389,976, forward strand.
AGTGCCTAAAGGACGTTTCTCTTCGACCGTGTACTTAGAAGGGTTGTTTGTGAGAAAAAGATCAAGCGTATTGGCTGTATGATTAAGATTGTCCGGTATTCTTTTATGTAAATGAACAATCTGTGCAAGGTCATTAGTAATTGCAAAAGCCTCGGCATCTCGACCAGCTGGGTCAGTGTGACTAGAAAACGGAAGCTAGCTGGAGTTGTGAACATTAAAATCACAAAGGAAAATTACCTCATTGTTAGGAAAGTTGGACTGCAGAAATTCAATTTGCAAAGAGAGGAAGTCAAAGAGCTCCAAGTGATTGGTGGAGTTGGGAGAACGGTAGAGACAACATATGAATGTGACACAATGAGGTAGAGAGATTTTAAGCCAGAGAACATCAAAAAGAGGAGATTCAAAATTGTCAAGACTCTGACACGGAATATCAGAATGGACATATGCACAAGTATCACCTTTGAGGCGAAAGGAATCGTACAGTGAATAATTTGGGCATTGAGATGAGCAGTAGTTGAATCAACCGATAACTGAGATTCTGTCAGAAAAAGTATATGGGGTTTGGCAGACTGCAAGTGGAAATGGACATCGTTGAGATTAGAATTGAGACTACGTATATTTGTGAAATGAATTAGGAAGTCCTTCGGAGGTTTAGATCTTTTCGCAGATAAGCTTGCTCTATTAGTTTGACAATTCATGGTGTATTCAATAATAAGAAAAAGTGGTTGGGACATGCTGTATGAAGTAATGAAATTTTTGGATATGGCGTACATGTGGTAAGAATATACCCAGATCCTTGACATAACGTGGCCTCGACAATGCTCCCCGCATACACACTACTCGGACTCCCTCCAGTCACTATCTGGCAGAGTAGAGGCAGCAAGATTATACACTAGCTGATCCAGAAGCCTCCTAGAGAGTTACCAATAGGTTCGGTCCGGTGTACTAACTAGCGGCCGGCCTGCGAACATCGTTTTAGAGTTGTCCTCGAAATGTAAGGAATATTGGATCTCTCCACGATGTTCATCATAACCTCAAAAGTCATCAATCATACTGCATGATGGAAGAGATAGGGAAGGGTTGACCGGAACTTATCTCTAGAGACTAAACATGGGTTCCACCACTTCAAGCCTCCAATAAGCAAAGTGGTGGTATTACACCGGTTGATGAGAGTCATCTACCACCTAGTACTGCCTGGTAACATAGAGGGGCGGCGTTCCTCCATGTGGTATGGGCGCCATACCTCGACCCCTGCTTACGTTGATTCACACCTGAGTGGTCACCCACCACTTGTACATGGAGGTTATACCCAGGATTACTAACAGTCCCACCATCGTGAAGGTGCAAGCAGAGGATTTGGCTGTCACAGACCGTCCGGACTTCGGCGAATTTGGGTCCACTTGACTTGAGTGTCACCCGAATATCAGTTCTATCAGCGTTTTAGACTCCCAGGTAGCAAGTGCAGCTTGTCTGGCATATCTGAGAGAATGTCTGTGACATTCTCTCAGATATACCATTCTCTCAGACATTCTATCAGATACTCCTCAACTTTGGAAGACATAAAGGTTTTATAGCCCACCTAAAGGAAAAAAAAATGTTCTTGTTTATTCTCCGACACAACCACCAGGTCAGTGAAGTTCACAATAAATCGAACAATACAAATTTTAATCGTATTTAGTAGTCACGAGCTTGAACCCCGATCCACTCAAACAGCGTGTGCTATTGCACTCGCGGGTCATACGTAGCCGAGTGGTCATAGCGTGTGCTATGACCACTCGGCTACGTATAACCCGAAGTGAAGCTTGCAATGCGCTGCATGATGCACCGACATCGTCCGGTTGCAAAAATATTAGTCCAGTTCTTTATCAGTAAAGTAAAGTTATTAAAACCATTAATAAAATAAAGTCACACAGCAAATCTGATCGCCTTTTCAGAAAATTTTGTGTTGATAATGAAAGATAGTATGTGAGGCTTCTTTTACATACAGAAGTCAGAGGACTTTCTAAAGGAAATTGTCTAACAAGATTTGTAAACCGTTTTGATACGATATTAGTTTTTTAGAAAGTGAAGGAGACAGATTTAGCAAAAGAGATCAGCAAACACAAAAACAACTTATACAATGTGGCTTGGATTTTTCGAAAACTTAATGAAGTATCACTTCAACTTCTAGGGAAATTAATTGCGGTGATGACAACAAACGCGATTAAAAGCCTTCACTGAAAAACTGGAAATATTTGAAAACAATTTCATGGTATGTAAGAGTTAGCTGAAATCAATGAATCTCTCACCGAGAATGATCTTAAGAATTATTCAGATCATTTGTATTCTTTAAAACGTGACATGAAAAATAGATTTTCAGATTTATTTTCTTTTTAAGTGAATCCATGGATGTTAATTCCAATTGGATGTGATTTGGGTCTGCTAGTGAAGAAATTCATTAAATGAAAATTTAACGAAGAATGCAAATATATATTCGAAAAACGTGGAATGACTGAATTGTGGGGATCAAAAACAACTAAACTTCTTTATCCAACAATGTGGTCTGAAATGACCGAAATACTTTTTGTTTTCCAACGTCTTATATCGTTGAAAGTGGTTTTAGTTCAGTAAATAAAATATTAACAAAGGAAAGAAACAGAATTTATATATGTTCAAGAGGAGACTGAATTAAACTTTCTAACATCATACCAAACATTGAACTTTCAGCTAAGAACCGTCAGGCTCAAGGATCCTATTGAATAAAAGGAGAAAGTTTTAAGTAAGTTTTTAAGGTATAAATATGTTCTTGTTTAAATTTTCATGTGGGGGGTATGGGGGCATCAATAAGAAATTTGCACCAGGGCGGCTATATATCCTGGCGCGGCCCTGTATATATATATAATTTCTTTCATTGGGTTTTCTTTTCCCTTGAGACAACTGATTTTTAACCTAGAAGTATATTTCTCACTCACTCAGTTGAGTGAGTGACTGTGAAATTTTGATAAAAGGAAGATACTGGGCGTGATTTAATTCATGCACCTTTGCGTTTCATAGGCGTTAAGTGCCTAAGTGCTTTCAGAGGAAATGTCTCCGAAATCCTTGCGATTAGGAAAAAAAATTGTCTAAAAAAAGCCCTTTAGGAGGCGATAGTTTAAAAAAATAGGGTTAAGAAACACTTCTCTTATGAGTACAACGAACAATTGTACAGAGAAATAGAATGGGCCAGTAAATCAAATTGTGTTATAATGGAGTATTTTTACTTTCCAGATATTGACTGGAATTTGTGGGTTGGTCACCAGCCCACTAGCAAGACTTTTGTGCATTTATTGATAATGTTTTGCTGCAGCAGCAGCAGCATGTTCGAGAGGCTACCAGAGAGTGTAATACTCTTGATCTGGTTATTAGGAGTGATTATTCGTGCATTAAGAATTTACAGATAAAGGAACCACTAGGTAGCAGTGATTATAGCGTACTGATGTGGGATTTACTTAAAGATATAATTACCATCAGGGGTAAAGGGAAGGGTTTTAATTCCGCAAAGGTGACTACAGTGGTCTCAGACAGTTTTTAAATTCTGTACAGTAGGACCAACTGACGATGTTACCAACAGCAAATTCTAAGTGCGAAGCATTCAAGAAAGTAATCGTGGAAGCTACTAGCTTTTCATACCGATTAAGAAATATTGTTTAAGGATGAGACCTAAATGGATGTCAGATGAGCTAATGAGACTCGTGGCAGAGAAGAAATATGCATATAAATTATCAGGCGACACAGAAGCCTATGGTAGATACAAGCAAGTACAAATCAAGTCACAAAGGAGATTAGGCAAGCGAAGGCAGATTACGAGAAATCTTTGGTAAAGGATGCTAAGAAAAGCAGCAAGGACTTATTTACATATAAACTCTAGAAGGAAGGGAGTGAATCAGATTGGTCCACTTGTATCGATGGAACGACTGTTGATGATCCTGCACAGATAGCTGATAATCTGAATGAGTATTTTGCATCTACATTCACAAATGAGGAGTTATTAAGGGAGGAAAATGACGGAAGTTTATCAAACTGTAACATGGTGCTTAATGATTTTGAAATAACTAAGAGCAAAGTGGAGGAGAAGTTAAACATAAAAATGGCACCTGGGGTAGATGAAATCTATCTAATTATATTGGAGGCGACAAAGGAAGTAAGCAAACCCTCAGCCATAATTATGAGAGCATCCTTGGACTCAGGGGAAGTCCCCACGGACTGGAGATGTGCAAATGTATCCCTAATTCACCAAGGGAGATCTAGAGTGACACGAATAATTGCACGCCAGTTAGTTTAACTTCCGTTCAGGGGAAAATAATGGAGTATCTGGTTAAAAATGCATCGCAGGATCATCTAGACAAGACTGCAGTAATAATTCAGACACAGCATGGGTTTGTTAAGAGAAAGTCTTGTCTGACAAATTTGATTGGATACTATGATGTGGTTACAAAGGAACTGGATGCAAAAAATAATTTTGATATCATATACTTCCATTTCAGGAAAGCTTTTGACACTGTTGCGCATGGAAGAATACTGTACAAATTGAAGCAGTATGGTATTAATGGTAAGTTGCTATAATGGATAAAAGGGTTGTTGAGTGGAAGAAGACAGATAGTAGTAATCAATGGACGCTGCTCTTCGTGGACTAATGTTATTAGTGGAGTCCCCCAGGGTTCGGTGTTGGGCCTACTGTTTTTTTGTATATTTATCAATGATATTGATGAAGGTATATATTTTGGCTTAATGCCGAAGTTTGCAGATGATACAAAGGTTGGCAGGGTTATTAATGACAATAATGGCAGTGTGCTACTGCAACAGGATCTAGAAAATTTCGGCAGATGGGCTGAGAAGTGTCAACTGAAATTTAACATTGACAAATGCAAAGTACTGCATGTGGGTAGAAATAACCCCAGAGTGTGGTACTATACTTAGGGTGGTAGAAAATGAAAAAGATCTGGGATTAATTGTGCAGTTAGTTATGAAGTTTTCTGAGCAATGCAGACAGGCTGCCACAGAAGATCATGGAGTACTGTCAATGATATACAGAAATTTTGCTAGTAGGGATAACGAGGTGATTGTCCCCTTGTATAAAGGATGTAGAGCTGCTGGAACGAGTACAGAGAAGGACAACAAGATTATTGAATGGAACAAACGGTTTCTCTTATGAAGAAAGGCTTAAGTTTTTTGTTGTTGGATTTATGGTGCAAGGGTTACTAAGGCCATAATGCACCTATTACAATCTTATTTCGTACATGATACTTAAGTTTTGCAAACTACAGTGTCTGGAGACTAGGCACCTGCGAGGTGATCTAATTCAGGTGTATAAAGCCTTGAATGGTTTGAGCATGCTCAATGCTGATGGGATTCTTCCTCTTGCTCAGAATAATCACCTGAGAGGTCATAAATTCAAATTTAGGAAACACAGTTGTGCAGACGTTTGCCTTTAGTAGCCAGCGGGTGGTTGATAATTGGAACAAACTTCCATCTGTCATAATGGAGGACGACAATCTAAATAAGTTCAAAGCAGAACTAGACAAGCATTTGGAGTGAATGTGCGATAGTAGACAAGGATGGGTGAAATGGGAAGGGTTTTTTTTTTTTTTTTTCCCTTGGATGATGCTATATATAAGCTTGCTGTGTTGCATAATATTCCTCTACTAATGCTAATAACAGTTTCTGCCAACTTTTTCAGGCAATGAAATATAGATTGGTGGCCACTTACTGTAAATGCATGTTTTTTAAATTTTTTCCCAAAACAAGCATTACAATTGAAATAATTGCTTTTCTAACCTCAATTATTTTGCACTGGTTCAAAAGGATTCTGCATTTTATTGATAAGAAATGAGATTAAAGAAAATTGTGCAAATATGATAGCTCGTCTCCGAGTAACAATAATTGAGAAAATGGAAAAAGCACTCAGTATTTGGATTGACGATAGCAGTAAAAAACGGATCCCATTAGACGGCAATGTAATTAAACAAAAAGTACTAAAATTTATAACCATTTAAAAAAGTGGATAATCTTCTGTTACCCCGAGTTTTTTGACAGTAAAGTTTGGTTTGAGCGATTTAAAAACCGCTTCTCATTACATAACATAAGAATTCAAGGAAAGTGCATCGGCTGATAATGAAGCTACAAAGAATCATGCAGAGGAATTTCAAAAAATTATTGAAGAGCACGGATAAACACCACATCAAGTTTGCAATGCCGATGACACAGGTCTTTGGTGGAAAAAAGAATGCCTAACAGAACGTTAATTTCAAAGAAAGAGAAAACTGCACCAGGTTTTAAGGCATCAAAACATCGGGTAACGTTACTTATGCGCAGTAACGCATCAGGAGGTTACATGATGAAACCTATACTGGTTTATAAATCCTTTAATCATCGTGCAATTTATTTATTTCGAATGAATTTCTTGTCAGGAAATGCATTCGAAATAAATAAATTGGATTTGACTTGCTAATAGCAGCTAGCCTTGAGGCTGACTAACTCAAGTTACTGATGAGGAAATCCACGACTACCGACAGCCGGTCTCGAGCTCCGCACACTCTACGCAGTACAGCCTGGCGCTTTTACTAACTAGGCTTCCCGGGTCTCAATCCTCGTACACTGAAAAATTGTAAACAACGCGTTACCGGTATATTGGAAAGCGAATAAATAAGCTTGGGTAACTGCCGATTTATTTAATTAAAGAATGGTTTCTAAATTGTTTTATACCAGCCGTGGAAAACTGTTTAAAGCGGAAAAATCTAGGTTTCAAAGTTTTATTAGGATTGGATAACGAGCCAGGCCATCCAAAATATTTAAGTCATCTAAACATTCTTAACGTTCCTATCACCTAATACAACTGCTTTAATTCAGCCATTAGATCAAGGCATTATATCTACCTTTAAAATTCACTGCATCAGAAAATTGTTACAATGGATTTCGGAAAAAATTGATTCCGAATTATTGCATAGAAATATTTTTCAGTCGTGGACTGTATCGGACTTTAGCGCTCAAAAGAATTTAACACATAAAACGTCAATGCGTTTTATGTGTTAAATGCGTTTTAAGCGTTAAATCAATGCGTTAAATCAATGCGTTTCATGGTTCATTCAGTAAATATGGTCGGTTCGACCATATTTCTGAATGAACCATGGATGCGATAGCAGAACTTGCTAATTCGGTAGTAGGGGGTGATTTTGATGATATGACTAGGAAGACATTCAAGAATTACTGGTAGAAAAAAAGCTGGCGAAGCGGATTTGGTGGAAATGGCATCGGAGGTAAACCAAATCAATTCGGAGGATGATAGCGCAAATGAAAATTCTGACTTTCTAAATTTTACACTATAAAGCATGCGGAAAGGCATAAACTTAGCCGAGAAATTAGGATCTTATTTTTTTAATGCAGATCTTTCGACTAAAAGGAGCAAAAAGTTCAAAAGGGAGCCTCAAAAATGATTGGCTCCATTCCATGAAATTTACAAAGATCTATCAATCAAAAGCGAACAAACCCAGATTACCGATGTTTTAAAGAAAGCAGAGGATACTCGAAATCTAGATGTTGCAGAAGAAAGTTCAGAAAGTGAAGATATTTTGAAAACGAAAAGACGTTCTCGTTTGATTGTACTTGGTAATGAGTTTAATGAACAGAATGTTAAGCAATTAGGAATCCTCAGTTTAAAAATGTTTCCCATAGACAGAGAGTAAAATATTTATAAATTCTGAAATAGTACTTAAAAATGATCTTTAACTTATGTACCTTTTCATTTTTATTTGTGTAGTTAATATTTCATACCCTTAAAGTCATTTTCCCTTCTAAGGAGTTTTCTCTCGTAAGAAGTTCTTGGAAAATTTCTTATTCGGGTTCTACTGTACTTTATAATATTTAAATACCAAACGGCCAACACTAGCAAGTTTGTATTTTATCGGTTATATCTGATCTGGCTATATAATTTAAAATCGAAGCTGATAATATTATTCTTCGTAACATATTTGTGCCCACATTGTTTTCTGCATAATTTTATGCAAAATTAATTATAGTTTTTATTTTTTTTTCCTGTAATCTGCAACCTCATATTTGCATTCATTCCGTAATTTTTTTATTCATAACTGGCATATGTATTAATTTTCCCTCTTTAAATTATTGAAATAAGAAATGAATCCATTCTGGGTAACAGAAATAAAAATTAACCACGTTTATAAACAGAGAGAAAATATAACAAAAAACTTTATCTGACTACTTCTATATAATTTTTGTAGCAAAAAATGTATTTCTATATCACTAATCGATATTGAAGGGCGCAATTGAAACTTTTGGCGCCATGAAAGCTTGTGCCAGTACTGATTACTATTAGTATTAGTAGTCAGTAATTATTATTAGTATAGTGGTAAATAATGCAAGAAAGCGGGCTTATAGAACATCAGCCAAAACAAAAAAGAAAAAAAAAAAAATACCCACATCACCCTCCATCTCCTCTAAGAATTTATTTAATTCTTTCTTGAATTTATTCAAATTACTCACTTACGAAACAACAGATGGAAGTTTATTCCAACAATCAACAGCCCATTGGCTGAAAGCAAACTTCCGCACATCTATCCTGCAATCATTCTTCCTCAATTTGAATTTCTGCTCCCTCATTGTGTGTATTCTCAACAAGAGGAAGAATGCCATCAACGTTGAGCTTGCCATGAAAGGCTTTAAAAACCGCAATCAGATCTCCTCGCAGGTGCCTAGTCTCCAGACACTGCAATTTGCAGAACTGAAGCCTTTCTTGGTAAAAGTATTCTTCTATTCCCCTCACCAATCTCGGTGCTCTTCTCTGCAACCATAGACCATATCTATTTTTTTTACATTAGGTCTTATTGTTTTCTGGTTGCCCCCATTTGTACTGATTGATAATGGTTAAAAAAGGTTATACTAGTGAAAAGTACAAAAATAATAATAATAAGAAGAAGAATAGTTTATTCCTTTTCATCTAAATTTAAGTAGCCTCTCGCTGTTGACGTCATTTGGGCGGCTCAACGATCAGAAATTCTGGCCAATAGCGAGAGACTTATTCTTTAACAGTTGCATACATTTGGCGTCCGAACGCATGAGTGATGCGTCTTCCCCTATTTAACTACCTGCCATTAAATATTTGTTACATGAACTCAGTCGCCCACACTAAATAATCTTCCCTGAAAGAGGAGAAAAATTTATAAAAGGAAGGGAAAAAATCTGCGTAATAAAACAGAAGAGGCTTTGACTGAAGGATACTTATCTACCGAGAGGTAAAACGCTTCGATCTCGGAATGCAGTCAGTCAATGGAGCGATATTGCTTTTAACTGCTTATTTCACAGTAACAGCTGTGGTAAGTACAGGTGAGTAACGTTGCTTCTTTCTTAAGTACATAGGTTCCTCACTTACACTATTTTTCTTCCACTGATAAAATACATTTATTTAATTTTGTATTCTGTGTGCAGTCGGAGAGCGAAATTTTACATTTTTGTTTGGATTAGTTCTCTTTTTAAATTTATTAAAGCGTTCAGAATTATTGTCGTTATTCGACATGTAGGGGCCATTTTTTGAAACTTTTAACTTTAGTAATAAATGCAATAATATTTATTTTTGTTATTTTGCAGTGTCCTATGCTTTACGATTTATTTTGTTATGAGAGAGAGAGAGAGAGAGTATTAGATTTTATGATTGTGTAAGGCTATGCGTGTTGTGGATTCTTGAGCCTAGCAAATGTTAAACTTCCGAAGGAGCAAAAGAAATAGACTGGTTGCAAGGGGAAAAAGTAAGGGTGCTCTAATCTAAATGCGAAGAGAAAGCATAGAAAAAAAATTATATTTATTGAAGTTAATAAAATTAATAAACTTCTTCTTCAAGAGGAGTGTTTCCATTTACAATGGGTTTCTTCAGCCTACAAGTTATTTTTTGGTAGGAATTTTTTCCCGCCATAAAGTGCGGTTCAAGGTGTCTTTGTCAGTTAAACCTCGGGCACTACCGTACTCCATCCATCCATGTCCTCCTAGGTCTTCCTCTTCTCCTTCTTCCAGAAGGTATCCATTCCAGGATAGCCTTTGGATATTTGGTTTCTTGCATTCGTTTTACATGTCCATACCACGTTAAACACTTTTCTTTGATAGTGTCAATAATATTCTTTTTCACTTCCATTTTCTTTCTTATGTCTTCATTCCTTTTTCTGTCTCTTCTAGAAGTTCTTGCTGTACATAACATAAAATCCATTTCTGTGGAGAGCAATTTGATTTTCCTTCGCTTATTCAACGTCAAGGTTTCCGCTCCATACAATAAAAGACTTTGTACAATCGTTTGAAATATAAGTTTCTTTGTTTTATTTAGAATATTTCTGCGTCATAGAACAGAATTTAACATGCCGATAGCCTTTCTGCCGTCTGCAATTCTCTTATTGATCTCTGCTTGGTATGATCCCTCACTTTGTAAGATTGATCCCAAATATTCGAATTAATCGAATTGTTTGATTTTAAAACCTTCAATATTTAGAATGTGTCCTGATCCTGAAGAAAACATTTCAGTCTTGCTAAAATTGATTTTTAGACCCCTTCGTTTATATTCCTCAAACAATTTACGACATGCATAGTCTAGTCTGCATCTTTTAAGTCTTGTACTGTCACCACCTGATCATCTGCAAAAAGTAAATTGTGAATATAGACGATCTTATTGATCGGCAATCCCATCATTTTATTGCATTTTTTTGACCAGGATCTTAGGCAGATTTCGATATAAATTTTGAAAAATGTTGGTGGCATGCAACAGCCTTGTAATGAGCCTTTTGAAGTGTGGAATTCGGGGGATATAGCTGATCCCACTTCTGCAGCTATTATTCCTGTAAATTGTCTTAATAATGTTAATAAATTGTCCACCAATATTTGGCTCTTTCGGTGCTTCCCATAAGAGTTTTCTTGGAACACTTTCATATGCGTTTTCAAGATTAATGAAAATCATAAAGATTTCTTTTCATTTCGATTGGCGTTTTTCAAGGATCTGTCGTACTGTTGAGATATGGTCTATACCTACCGGCTGACAAACCACTTTGTTCTTCTGACACCTCGATTCGGGTTTTCTAAATGGTTCCTTATCCATTTCCAAGAACCTTTAACAGCGGGTTCACTAATATTCCTCTGTAATTTGAACAGCTTTTCCGATCGTCCTTCTTATAAATTGATATAATATTACCCTGTTGTTATTTCTTTCGGTATTTCTTCTCCTCTCAGTATACACCATTTAACAATTTTTTTATCAAAGCGTCCACATTTCAGAAGTTCCATATAAACTCCTCCAGTTCCAGGTGATTTGCCATTCCTCCTTACCTCCTTTATTAAGAGTTCCACTTCCCTAACAGAAACATTTAAACCCGAGTCTTCGCACCGAAATACTCCACCGTCTTGAACTTTTCACGATCTTCTTTTAAAAGTCCTTCATAGTACTTCGTCCAGTCTTTCAAAGCTGTTTTCTCGAGTCTCTAAAGACCTTCCACGATTCAGCTGATCGCTTGAAGCCCACTTTTTTTTTTTTTTTATGAAAACCCGAAAAACGAAAGGAATTAGAACCTATAGTACTAAGTACCGTGCTTGGGTTGGAGGTTAAGAAGACAAAAGAAGATATTTGTTGACATTAGGCTTGAACTTCTGTAGACTAATTTTCAGGAAATATGTATGAAGGAAGGTTGTTCCAGAAAACGGAACAGCTGAATGAATAAACGAGGAAGATAAAAAGTTGGTTCTGTGTGTATGAAGTTGGACAGTAAATGGATGTTGGCTGGCTGCGGAACGTGTTCGGACTGTTTTGAAAGAGAGAGCGGGAATTATAGAAGACAATTCAGAAGAACAGTGCCCATGGAAGTATCTGTAGAAAAGGCATGCAACAGAAACAGTACAACTATGACACAGCGAGTGGAGGGACTCTGTTAGAGAGGAGTCATTAATTAACCTAACTGCCATCATCTGAATGGAATCAAGAAGCCTGAGAGAGAGGTTTTGGGGGACCACCCCAGATGTGGGAACAATATTCCATGGTAGGGGGACGGATTTGCGATTTCTACAGAGTGAACAGCTGTTTGGAAGAAAAGTAACGTCGAGAGCGAAAGAGAAAACCAAGTTTTTTAGATGCAGAGGAAGAAATATTTGTAATGTGCTTATGCCAAGAGAGATTAGAAGTCAGGGTAATCCCCAAAAGAGATATATCATTTTGCCTAGAAATCGGAGTGTCACCAAAGGTAAGCATAGGAGCAAAAGAATCCTTTCTGCGAGATATAAGACAAGACTGAGTTTTAACAGATTTAGAAGGATTTAAATCAACTAAATTGTCTTTGCCCCACTGGAGAATTACCTGGAGATCGGCATTTAACGAATTGGTAGCAGATATTCGAGAAGTTTAAGCTCATTGAGCAGGGCGAGTTTTCTCAAAATGGAAAGTGGAATGCAATGTGCTTTCATCGGCAAAACTATGGATAGGATTTACAGTCAATGGAAGAAGATCATTAATATACAAGAGGAAAAGAGTGGGGGAAAGAATTAAACCTTGGGGACACCAGCATTAGTGGAGAAGTTAGAAGACAGAGCCATTTACCATCACCGGCAGTGAGCGATCAGAGAGAAAAATGGATAGCCAATTACAAAAAAAAAAACAGTTGGCAAACCATAAGATGGAAGTTTGTTTAGAAGGCCATTATGCCAAACACGATCGAAAACCTTTGAGATGCCAAGAGCAACTGCTTTGGTTTTACCGAACTCTTCCATTGAATTTTTCCATAAATGGGATGCTAGTAGGTCATAAGCCAGAATATCATCAGTGAATCGACACTGACGGAATCCAAAACTGGCGATTGTTGATCAGAAGGAAGGTTTCGAGGTAGTTTAAGAGTTGGTGGTTAATTGATTTCTCCATTACTTTAGAAAGATTAGAAGTAATTGCAATGGGACGATAACTGGATGGGAGGGATTTCTCACTCTGTTTAGGAACTGGCTGGATATGAGCAAATTCCCAGGCAGAAGGAAAAACACCTTTGGAATAAGAAAGTGAAAAAAGGCGGCAAAGAACAGGAGTAAGTTCAGGAGCACATGTTTTGAGGACAAATGGAGAAATACCATCAGTATTAGAGCTTTTTTTTTTTTTTTTTTTCTTATGGAAACCCCAAACACGAAAGGTGTCAAAACCTATAGTACTTAGTACCGTGCATGGGTTGAAAGAGAAGTATGGGGGGAATGCCGGAAACTTTGCTCTAGAGACTAAACATGGGTTTCACCACTTCAAGCCTCCAATAAGCAAAGTGGTGGTATTGCACCGGTCGATGAGAGTCATCTACCACCTCTTTCTTAGCATCAAGATTCGTCAAAATCCTTCTGACATCCTTTTGACCGAAGAGCACAGGAGGTATTGAATGGAGCGTGTTGGGAATGGTGGAAGGTGTTTTACCAAGATAATTAGACCTGACGTAGTTGATTAGTCAGGAGCGAGAGTGAATAGCACGCGTTCCTTGAGTGGGCCATCGTTCAAGCCCGTGACTACTAAATACGATAAATATTTAAATTGACGTTTTATTGTAAACTATACTGATCTGGTTGTCGTGCCGGAGTATAAACAGAAAATTTATTTTAACCCCTGGCTTGTAGCCGTGAAGGGTATTGTGTACGGCATCTGCCTCTTGTATGCAATAAAGAATTCTTCTAATACGTGAGTTGGAAGAAAAATGGGATGCTAGTAGGTCAGCTTTATCGTAGGCTGAAGTGACAACAGAACCATTTGGTTTTGACAGAGGTAGGAGCAGAGATGGGTTAATAGCTTTGAAAAATGACCAGAATGCCCGGCTACCATTAGGTCAAGAAGCAAATTTTCTACTCTTAGCCTGTTCAAAATCTAGTTCAGTCTGATTAATAACTGCTTTACAGTTGTTACGAGCTCTGGTGTAGGCAGAAAATAAAATTGAAGAATTGGAAACAAGCCATTTAAGATACGCAACGTTCTTCTCTTGAACAACCTTAGCACATTTATTGAAAAACCAAGATAAAGTTTAGATAAAGGACGAGATTTTAAATTGGAGTGGGGAATAAAGGATTCCATTCTTACAAGAATAATTTCGCTGACACAATCTGAGCAATGTTTGACATCAGAAGTTTTGAAACAGTAATCCGACCAAGGAAAAGAAGAAGAGAAATCTCGCAGGTCATCCCAGTTTGCATTCTTGTAATGCCCAACAACACGAGGTTTGGAATAGTCATGAGATAAAGGCTCCATTGGAGAAGAAACAATTACCAAGTTGTGATCTGAGATGCCTAATTGACCACTCACTTCGACCGTGTACTTAGAAGGGTTGTTTGTGAGAAAAAGATCAAGCGTGTTGGTTGTATGGTTAGGACTGTCCGGTATTCTTGTAGGTAAATGAACAATCTGTGCAAGATCATTAGTAATTGCAAAAGCCTCAGCATCTCGACCAGCTGGATCGGTGTGACTAGTAAACGGAAGTCAGCTGGAGTTGTGAACCTTAAAATCACCAAGAAAAATTAACTCTCTGTTTGGAAAGTTGGACTGGAGAAAGTCAAATTGCAAAGAGAGGAAGTCAAAGAGTTCCAAGTGATTGATGGAGGTGGGAGAACGGTAGAGACAACAGATGAATTTGACACAATGAGGTATAGAGATTTTAAGCCAGAGAAGATCGAAAAGAGGAGACTCTAAATACTTAGTATCTTACAGGGAATATCGGAACGGACATATGCACAAGTACCACCTTTGAGGCGAAAGGAATCATACAGCGAATAATGTGGGCAACTGAGATGAGCAGTAGTTGAATCAACCGATAATTGAGATTCTGTCAGAAAAAGTACATGGGGTTTGGCAGTCTGCAAGTGGAAATGGACATCGTTGAGATTAGAATTGAGACCACGTATATTTGTGAAATGAACTAGGAAGTGTTTGGGAGGTTTACATCTTTTCGCAGATATGCTTACTCTATTAGCTTGAAAATTCATTGTGTATTCAATAGTAAGAAAAAGTGGGGAGTCCCCCACTGTATGAATTAATGAAATTTTTGGATAGGGCGTACACATGGTAAGAATATACCCAGTTCCATGACATAAATTGGCCTCGACAATGCCCTTCGCAAACACTCTACTTGAACTCCCTTCAATCACTATCTGGCAGATTAGAGGTAGTAAGATTATGCACTAGCTGACCCGGAAGCCTCCTAAAGAGTTAACAATAGTTTCGGTCCGGTGTACTAATTAGCGGCCGGCCTGCGAACACCGTTTTAGAGCTGAACCCTCGAAATGTAAGGAAGATTGGATCTCTCCATGATATTCATCATAACGTCAAAAGTCATCAGTCATACTGCAATTTGCTATTAATAGTCGCGCACTTCTTTTCCCATTCTTCATATATTGCTTCTAATTACGAAATTCATAAACTTACTGCCAATTAATTACTAAAAGGATATGCTGAATAGTACTTTACTTTACTGTTCAGTGCATTCTAATAATAATTAGCAGAAGCTGTCCATTTGTGATTACTCTCTGCCAGTATACGCAGGATATGATTGTAGCTCATACTTAGAAATACACTGTTCTACCACTTTATTAGGTACACCTCTGCTGTGCACACAAATGGTTTGTCTCACAACGTTGGAAGTTACATGACCACAGTTGGGGATATAAATGCAGCAGAACAACCTTTCTAGTATCAGTTAAGCGTACAAACCATAGCAAGAATGGGGAAAAGGATTGATCTAACGAACTTCGAACGTGGCATGGTAGTAGGTGCAAGACGTGCTGGACAAAGCATCTCTTAAACATGCAGTTCTCCTGAACTTTTCATGCATCACAGGTTCAAGGGTGTATTATCGAGAATGGTTCAACGAACAGAAAACATCCTCTCAACGGCACTCCTGTAGAAGAAAATCGCTTGTTGATGAGAAAGGTCAGAGGAGGATGGCTAGAATTGTGCAAGCAAACAAACACGATGTCACACATCACGTCAGAATACAACCGTGATTCGCAGAACAAAATATCGTAACGGACCACTAGTCGCACTTTGTCGCGAATGGGCTACAAATGCCGACAGCCACATCGCGTACCTTTGTTATCAATGAAGAACCAGCACTGGACTATCGAGGATTGGAAAACGGTTGCTTGGTCTGACGAGTCGAAGTTCCTGGTGCATCATGTTGATGGAAGGCTCAGAATTTGGCGAAAACAATATGAATCCCTGGATCCCCGTCATGTCTGACGACTACTGTGCAAGGTGGTACGGGCAGTGTTATGGTGTGGGGAATGTTTCCTTGGTACACGTTGGGTCCATTGATACCCATAGATTCACGTATGAATGCCACATCTTACCTATACATCATTGCTGACCAAGTGCATCCGTTCATGTTGACAGTTTACCCTCAGTCAGACGGTTACTTCCAGCAGAATAATGCGCAGTTGCACAAAGCCCGAATCAATATGGAATGGTTCTAGGAACATGACAATGAATTTTATTTGCTGTAGTGGCCCGCTACGTCTGCGGATCTCAATCATATTAAACATCTTTGGGATGAGCTGGAAAGGGCTATTCGCTGCAGGCCTGCACCTCCGTCAAATCTCAAGGAACTGCGTGACATACTCATGTCTTCATGGTACTCCATTCCTGCACAACGTGTTCAGCATCTTGTTCAATCCATGCCTAGACGAGTTCCGGCTATTTTGAAGGCTAAAGGAGGCTCAACACATTCTTAATAATTTCTTACTGGCAGAATAATCTCTAGTCCTAAGGGCTACCGGTTATTATTCTGCCCGTAAATACGAAATTATTGAATCTACAACACACACACATAGCTTCACACAATAATAAAATCTAATCCTTCATATACAGTATTACTATATTACAACCTGATGTATTGTTAGTTAGTTATATCATTAGTTCGATGGCATGAATCAGTTCTGTTAAATGCACTTAACATAACTTTATTATAATTTAAGTATGTTAACTTGTCCCGTTACTCTAGTTAGGTTCATTTTTGTTTTTTATTATATTGACATACTGCACTGAGAAGGAATGTTTAGCATAATAATGAAATAACGTTTACTATGAAAATCGTGAAGAGCACAAAGTTATCATAAGATTAAACTGTTCAAAAAAACTGCTCATAATATTGAACTAAATTAGAAATAGTATTGGCTATGCACCGCAAGGGTGTATGTGCGTTAAGCACCGCAAGGGTGTATGTGCGTTTAGCACCGCACGACTAAGGCTATTGTGTCTGTAAATTGCGTCTTTCTGTATTCTGTGATGGAATTGCTGATTTCTGGATGAAAAATCAAGTTTCCGGGAGAAAAAACATGCCCTCGCATGAAACTAAAGGCCGATCGTACTATAGGTAAATGTCACGGTCATATCAAAGTATACACTAGTGTTCAAAGAAAGTGCATCACCTAGGAATTAATTTCTAACATCACATTTCTAACCCTTTTTCGCGATGGTATGTTACATGAATGACTAGCATCACAAATAAAAAATATAAATAAAAGATATTTATTAATAGTTAAGGCAAAACTAAATAATATTTGACAGGTGCTCTCAAAATATTCCAAAATGAGCATTTGCTACCTTTATACAACAGTTTTGGTAAACACGACAATTACGACTGAAATGTTATCAAAACCCCTCAATTTGCTTCAGTTTATCATTTTAAATGGAAAACTAAATGAAAAAGTTCACCAGGTACAAACTAATATTTAGCTGAACAGCCCTGATGACAGCATTGTCCTTGTCAATGTCGAGACATTGACAAGATCAATTTCTGAAGATAATCAACTGATATTTCGTTGTTCCAAACATGAATTATGGCTTCCCGAAGTTCAAGAACGGTCTTTGGTTCTTTCTGGCAACTGCAGATACCACACGATGCTAACAGTTCTCTATAGGATTCAGGTTCGGGCTGTTTCCTGGTCTGCTAAGAGTTGTAATGGACCGTTCTTCCAACCATTTTTTCACCTGTAACAAATGTAAACACATTACTGTCGAACCTCTAATGCAGAAATGACGCTAAAGTAACTACAGAAGTGCCTACTTACACTTTTTTCCCGATGACAAGGAGCAATGTCGTCCTGAAAGATGAAGTTACTTGGCATGTATTGGAAGGAATGCAAATTGCTGCCAACCATTAGAGACCATTTCAACCTGCCAAGTAACTGCATCTTTCAGGACGACACTGCTCCTTGGCAGGTTGAAATGGTCTCTAATGGTTGGCAGCAATTTGCCTTCCAATATATCCATTGACATTTACGGAATCTTTTATAAACTGCAGGTGACCTACTCAGCGATACGAAATGCACCCCCATATCATTTGGCTGGTAGGGAATTTCACTGTAGACACCATACAATCTGGATGATATTCTTCACCACGTCTATGGTGAATCGTTTGTCTCCCATCAGAGGTTGAATTTCTTCTCATCCGAGAAACTGACTTTCACTGCTCGGGGGTTCCATTTGACAGACAACTTGGGTAGTCGAGACCCGCTAATTTGGATCCATTTGACGTGCTCCTTACGGTCCGCTAGGTGGCGATGAACAGTGAGTTATGGAATTCTGTGCTCCGCTAAAATATTCAAATGTCAAAGTAAACCTGGAATGATTATACACGAATTACATATTGCCAGAGAGCTTATGGTGGCCGGAATCTGGATATAAGAGTCTGCTAAAGGTCCGCTAATTTTTAGGCATGCATACTTCGGTTTTTTGTTGTAATGAACACTCAGTGGACTCAGCAGCGGAACGCAACGTTGGGCCTCAGTAGGGGGTCCAGCGGCTAAATGGCCAGATAAACAACGGTACACGACACTAAATCCAACAATATCCATACACTTAAATCTCTGGCCTTTACAGTGTTCTGTAACACAGACAATGTAGACTACACGGAGATGGGGGGGAACACCTGGTGCCGTTAGACCCTAAACACACTTTACACACCCTCCCCACCCCAACTGCACTTTTCTTCTATTATGCTCAAAGTAAGTTACTGTGCTGTGAGATACAATCGGGCTTTCAGGCATAATAGTTTTTATGTTGGAACCATTACAAGCAATCTCTGTTCCGTTTTCATTAATAACAACACAGTCAGGAGGTTCGGCAGGCGGTAATGACGTGATAAGGGAGCCAGAGCTGCCATATGTTCGGAACCTAATCATTCTGAGGCACTGCCTGCTTCTCCTTTTCCCTAGATCACATGCAGACACTGTTCGAATCTCGGTACAAAACACTGGACAACCGACAATTAAAACTGATAATATTCTTATTCTTCGGGCTTCAGACACCAGTGGGTGCAAAACAAGTGGCGAAGTTAAAAATCTTGTTACTAAGACCTCAAGTCTGACCTTAAGACTGTTAAAATTAAGTCCTTACGCATGATACGAAATAAAGGATTTATTATAGAAACTGCTACCAAGAAAGACTTAGAAAATTTATCTGCTTCTGAGTCTCTTACTTCGGCTGGCGTCTCTCTCGGACACCCACGCATGGGAAACCCATCTTTGCTTCTTTACGACGTTCCAAAGGATTTAACTAAAGAAGAATAATCGAAAAATCTTCATGTGAAAAACTTGAGTGACAATGGATTTTTCTTAGAGGAATGTAAACAGAAAATTGCTCTCAGATTTACTACCCGTGCAAGATCGTCGTCACTTGTGAATTGGGTAATAAACTTCTCGCCAAGAATGTACAAACGCCTTCTGTCACAAGAAACGATTTTCTTATCTTGGAGTTCTCACAAACTTCGTCGGTTTACAATTATAACGAAGGTTATCTATGCTTAGGATATGGGTACACCACACAATTTTGTTCCCACGAATCCCCTTGGTGCGGCCACAGTGCTCGCAGTGGTCACGTTTTCTCTGAGTGCCCTCATAAGGAAGAGGCGGCTTGCTGCGTACACTGCAAGTGACGTAAACGGGAATACAGCCATTCTGTAAGGGGCAGTGAATGTCCTGAATATAAAAGAGCATTAGAAGCCGCAAGAATAAGGACCGCTTATGAGTAATTTGGCTCATCACTCTGTACATGATGTAAACAACTTCTCTACGGTTCTACGCCGGGTTCGTCTGTGAGGGAGACTGGTCGTCTGAGGATTATGCAGATAAACGGGCAGCGATGACTGCCTGTGATCGCTGCCCGCTTAGGCTTTCTGCCGAGACAAATTTTATTGACATTATCACTATACAGGAGCCTTATTTTGCACGCATCCAGTCTGGACCACAGTTTAAAATCCTTGGTTTCACTGTTTAAAATCCTGAGTTACACAGTTTAAAATCCTAGGTTATTATTCTCGTTAAAAACGAGAATAATACGACCAGAATCCTAAATCTTGTATATTAATTCTTAATGACTCTTTAGACGACACGGTTCTTCATGGATTTTGCACTCAGTTCTCTACCTGCGTTCTTGTCACTCACTCCTTAATGAATTTTTACTTAATTTCTCTCTACTGCCCTCCATCGAAGGAGTTGATCACGCTCTCTCTTGCTTACCTTGAGACTGTGATAAATACTTTGGGACCGAATAGTAATATATTGATCTCATCGGACGACAACGCAAAATCAAACTTTTGGAACAGCTCTTCTACAGATACACGTGGCCTTATCTTGGAGGAATTCATAATTAATCGTTGTTTTTCAATTCACCACAAGCCTAATCACCCTCATACTCTTTCAACTTATGCAGGAGAATATAGTGTAGATATAACGATGACAAACTCTCACTTCGATTTGCGGCTTGCTAACTGGACTGTGTATATGGACTGGTGCACCAGTGACCATAGAGTCATCTCTTATGTGCTTTCCCCTGATTCTGCCATTCCATCTTCATACAATTTCTCACAGCCAGAATTAATAAGATTTTCCATCAGAAATATTAACTGGAATGCTTTCGACTCTTCCATTCTTGTGGACCTTGACGAACAGAAACTTACTTCTTTTGAAACCTCACCTATTTCTCATCATGTGAACTATATTCAAAATGCTATAATAAAAGCGTCATATAAGTCTTCTAGGAAAAAGGGAGTTAATCAGAAGACGTGTTCATGGTGGACGGAGGAATTATCCCAGTTAAGAAAGCAAGTTCATCGACCCCGTAGGTATAACCAAAGGCATAGAGACTTTGGTTCAGGAAAAGCTACATGAAGGACATTGCCTCTCAAAAGCGTGAAGCGTGGATGAATTTCGTTCACACCTCTGGAAATGCTAACCCTTGGGGTCTTCTCTACAACGTTGTTAGAGGAAAGGCCTTCGATTTTAACATATTTGGCTCAATTGAGGCGGACTCCGTGTAAACACTAAACTGGCATGATTCTGCAAATGCAATCTTAGATGCCCTTTTTCCGTTGGATAACCGTACCTCAGACTTAGCTGTTCATTCTAAAATCCGATCAGACAATGAACCGAACCTTTTACGTTGGATGAACTGCACGCTTTCTCGCATAAAGTTAATGTTCAGAAGTGCCCAGGACTAGATCTTTTAGAAAATATTTTTATTATCAGAGTGGTGAAATTAAAACCTTATGTTCTTCTAAACTTATTCAACAGATGCCTTCAGAAAGAAGCTTTACCGGAAATTTGGAAGGTCGCTGTAGTTAAGTTGATCAGAAAGCCGGATAAGTCTTCTGCAGAGGTTAGATCGTACAGGCCGATCATTCTGCTGGCAAATTTGGGTAAATTTCTAGGGCGACTAATGGTCATCAGATTGAATAACCTACTTGTAGAACAGGATTTGCTTTCAAGGAGTCAATACGTTGGATTCTTACCAGACGTTCCTGCAAGAATGCTCTTGTGCACTTTGTCTCTTCAGTTCAAAACTAGGTACATAAATATACTGGCCGTTTTCAACGACTTCGAGGGCGCTTTCGACTCCATTTTGTGGGAGAGCGTCTGCGATCGGCTAGGTGCTCCAACCACCGTTACTTTTTAATCTGCAATTACTTTGCCAATAGAACCATAATAGTCAAGGCTAAACATAGCCAAGTATCAAGATCAGTATCTAGAGGGTACCCACAGGGCTCTATTTCGGTCCTTTTACGTGGAACATGGTGCTGCAGCAGTGGCTCACCCGGTCTTTCGATAACGTCAAAATAATAGCGTACGCAGACGATCTCACCATCTTGATAAATGGTAACTCTAGGGCCGATCTTGAAACTACCGCAAATTTTGTTCTCCTGGATCTCTACGATTGGACTGTGACCAATAAACTATAAAATCAGCTTGTCAAAAACAAAGATGATGATTCTTGGCTCAAAGTTGGATATCTCTCGTCCTCCGTTGGTCAAGATGAGCAATATTCGTCTCCCCATAGTTAAAAGAGAACAAGGTTCTAAGAGTAATAATTGATTCCCGTCTCAATTTTATTCCTCACATTATTATTATTATTATTCTTATTATTAGCTATATAGTGCAAGGAAGCCTGAGGCTTATGCTTTACCAGCCAAAAAAAAAAAAAAAAAAAAAATTCCCGAGTTACCCTAAGAGAGAGAGAGAGAGAGAGAGAGAGACGAAAAGTAGTAGGGGAATCACCAAGAAAAAGAAGAATGATGATATCCGCCTCAGGACCCTGGGTGTGCCAAGCCCATACTCACCAGATGTGAGCCCCTGGGGTTAACTTTGACAAAGTTATCATCTAAAATACGTACATTTACTGGTGTAATTGTTAGGCTGTTCTGTGTTGAATGGGGTCCCTCTAGAAAAACTGTAAGGATCTATTACAATGCAGTTTTTCTCCGTCTGGTCACGTATGCTGCCGGTGCGTGGTTTCACAGGGCATATGCAATCACTTCAATGCAAAACTCGCCTCCTTGCAGAGAACCATCTTGCGATGTATAGTTAAGGCATGCAAGACAGTCTCAACGCAGGGTGTGCAGGTACTGGCCGGAACATTACCTTTAGACTTGCACGTTACTTATAAAGGATTTTTATACAGACTGAAAACCAGTTTGAGACCGAATTTCTGGGAATCACCATCAACTTTCAAGATGATACTAAACGAGAAAGAAGGAGACTATGGAACGAGTTAGTTAATGTCTGGCAGTCTCGATGGGATACAGCTCCCGCTGGTCAAACAACGAGAAAATTTATACCAAAGGTTTCATTTCTCCTGGATAAAGGTGTTCGATTGTGGTTCTTGCATTCACATTTTACCTGTTGACAGGACATGGATCGATGAATCAGAGTCTTTTTTGGTTCAATTTATCACAAACAGATCTCTGTTCGTGTGGATCACCAGAAAGTTGGGATCACATCTTGTATCATTGCTCTCTGTATGATGATCTCAGACCTCGTCTTCATGCACTTACTAATTTTCAAATAGGACCGGAGTCGTCTCTGCTTCAAAGCCCAGAGTCCTATCTGATTCTTCAGGCTTTTGCTCAAGGTGTATTTCTTCGAAAGCGTTCAGTGTCGACAGATCTCAACAGGATGCCGCACAATTGCCCTGTTGATGCATAGCTGGTTAGATTTCCTTTAATAATGAATATGTAAATTTAAATCCACAAGAAGTGTAATTTTTCCTCTGGATTAGGTCTGCAGACAAAATTAAGTGCTTTCTTTCTTTTTTTTTTAGCAGCACCACTACTTTCTTTCTTTTATGTATTTATTTATTATTATTTTTTTAGCAGCACCACTACCTTCTTTCTTTTTATTTTACTTATTTATTTTTATTTTATTTATTGTTATTATTATTATTATTTATTTTTTATTGTTATTATTATTATTTATTGTTATTATTGTTTATTTTTATATTGTTATTATTATTATTAATTTTTTATTGTTATCATTATTATTTATTTTTTTATTTTTATTTTATTTATTTATTATTTATTTTTTTATTATTTTATTTTTTATTTATTTTTTTATTATTTTATTTTTTATATATATTTTTATTTATATATATATTTTTTATCTTATTTTTATTCTACATATTTTATTTTATTTCCTTCTACTTTATTTATTATTTCATTTTAATTTCATTTCTTTTCCATATACAGCACTATGGGTGGTCGTCTTTTCTTTTTTCCTTTTTCCTCAAATGAGTCCCCCAGAGGATCCTGGCCTACCTTCTGGCAACACCAGGTGGGTCAGAGTTTCTTTTGAGACAGTACATGCATTACATCGACTAATCCACCTTATTTTTGGACGAGTACCCAGACTCATCTGTTCAGGTGACTGATGCTTCTGGGTAGCCAAGCAGCCAGAACAGAACAACAGAACACACGCATAATACACACAAACCTATGTCATTCACTTTTCTGTCCCTTTTATAGTGTGGTACTATTCTTCACAGAGATATGAGGCGGATTTGAACTGACGCTCTAGGAGCCGCCCTTTACATATACACATGTCCACATGGTCCTTACACCAAATTAATCGGGCCTTTTTAATTTTTTGTATTTACATATTTGTTCTGCATTGTGACAGTTTTATCGCACAGTATTAGGGAGTAAAACTGTAACATGTGATGCCAATTAAGCAAACTAATAATGTAAATATACAGGGCATTTCAAAAGTGATGGTCAATAATTTAAAGGTGAACTGTACAGACTACAATATGCAAAAAAAGCCTAGTAAATATGGGTCCTTAAGTGAATTGTTTTCGAGATATTGCACATTTCTAGTTGGGATCCACCACTGACAAAGTGGACTGAACAGAGTTGGGATCGACCAATGACCTGTTTGTTTAGGTTATATTATGCTCATTCTCTCCCTTTCCCCTCTCTCAACTACGAGACGTAGCAGGCATACTAGTACTTGTCAAAGGATAGTCAACATGGAGAGAGAGATTACAACAACGAAGAGTATGCGGACATGCAGTTTATGTATGGTAAAGCCAACTGCAGTGCACTCGAGGCTGCACGTTTGTACCAAGAAGCATTTCCCCGCCGAAGGCAGTCCAACAGACGCACATTCATCAGGGTACATCAACGCCTTAAAGAACGTGGGCGCTTCGCAAATGGAGTACGAGCAAAAGTGCCCAGAAGCATAACACCTAATGCTGAGGAAAGGGTATTAGAAAGAATAAAAAAAATTCATCTGCCGTGCTGTGTCTTATGTTTGTTAATTGCATGTGTTCTATGGTCGATTTGTCTGTTTTGCTGAACGAAAAACCTTGCTATCTACACCTGAGACCGACTAACTCAGCCACGGAGTGAAAAAATCCCATTAAAGTTCCTCGCGTCATCGACGGGATTCGAACCCGGGCCTTTTCCACCCGTATTGGGAGGACGGTGGCGATACCACTGTGCTACCAGCGCAGACATGTTAGAAAGAATAGAATAAAATCCAGGAATTTCGACAAGGAGGGTTGCTCTGCAAGAGCGTGTAATGCGTCATAGCAGTGTGCGGCGAATTTTACAGCGCTAATTACTGTATCCCTACCATATACAGCTTGTACAAGGGCGCAGCAATACAGACTACCCTCCCAGAGTGCTCCCATAGTCAGTGGCGGAACTTCACAGAAAATGTGCATTATCTCGAAAACAGTTCATTTGCGGCTCGATGTTCACTTTTTTGCTGATGCCTGTTTTGCTTATTTTAGTTTGTACTTTTCACTTTTAAATTATTGACCATCATTTTTGAAACCCCCTGTATGTTAAAAACAAATATATATGCTAAATATCTAATATCTATCTATATAAATTTTTATATGAATAGCATAAGGCAAATGTGATCTTGTTAACCCCCAATATGTATATCAGTTCGTATTTAATATCTTTGATATTTCTTATTCTTGAGAATGTATAAAATTGTATGTTTAAATAAATAATGAATGAACGTTGTTGTAGGATTTTAGGCGCGACTTGGCCGTATTGCAATATGTGTGTAAATTGTGTGTGTTTTGTGGTGGAGTTGCTGTTTGCTAGATGAAAAATCCGAGTTTCTGGCAGTAAAGACCTTGCTTGCCCTCGCTACAGACCCATTAGCTCAGCCACGTTGTGAAAAAGGCAAATAAGAGTTTCTCTCGTCGTTGACGGGATTCGAACTCTGGTTTCTTCCACAAGTGGAGGACGGTGATTATATCAACTATTCTTTTCACCATGGCCAGAGTAGGCTATGCCGCGTGAAACTTTTCGTAGATAGAAAAAAAGAAAAATAGAAAAAACTCCAGCTTTTTATGGAAAAAGATAGAAAGAGAGAAGTTTCCAGTACAGTTTGATAAACATAATACAAGACATAACTTGGGTATTGCAGAATAGCCATTTTAGCTATTTGGTATGTTTTCTATATTGGTGCTAATTACAGCGAAAGAGAAAACAAGAAACATTTCAGAAACTCTTGTTTCCTTATTTACATTACAAAAAACTAGTAAGTTTGCAACGATTATGAGTTGTAGCACGGGCAGAACTTGAAATGTTTGTTTGTACTTTCACACTTTTCCTATTGAAAAATATAAATATACTTATTTATAGACTCACTTTCATTTATAAATAAAAATACACCCATTGCGAGTCAGCAATATTACCATTATGACTATTTTTCCTGTGCTTGCAGTAAAGAATTATTGAAATTTAATTAACTTTAACAGTAAAGAATTAATTAATCAATGAACTTTAATGAAATACTTACATCTGTATTTCTGACCAGGTACTTTCTTTAGTGTGAACAGTAGGACGATTGTGGAAAACGCAAACAAACAGATATCTTCTTCAAAAATGTGGTTTCTATGTATGCTCATGAGTCAGAAAGTTCCTCAATGCAGAAAAGGTATTTTAGGTGTGAAAGTTAAATTATTTTATTTATTATAAATTTATTAATTAATAAACCATCTATAGAAATAAAATAATAAATTATTCTGTCCCTGAGCCATTTTCTGTGTGTTGTGCGTGTGAAACGCCAAAACAATTAAGGCTATGAGGCATCGGACTTTGTAAAATGCGTTAAGTTTAACTAACGAAAAATCCGACTTTTGGAGGAGCCGCTTTGTTTTTACAAAATAATTCTTACTTGTCATTACCAGACAGATTCTAGAAACATTGTTGTCTTGTCTATAATAGGATACATGATAGTAGAGTAGTTATGCTATGCTATGCATAGCATAGCTACTTTAATTAATGAAGTGCGACGTCTTTAATCAAGACGTCACACTTGATTCAAGTGTGACGTCTATTGCTTGCCACAGAGACTGGAGGAACCTTCTATAAAAGTTTTTATCATTCAAGACTGAATTCAGTTTGCCTCCAGAAAACTGTATCCTTCTAGTAATTAGCCATCTTGAGTAATTTGGGAATCTTGTCTTCTCCCTCATATATCATGTATTCTAAAGATTCCTTCGGATATAACTGCAATCTCAGCATGACCCATTTGTTTCTTTGTTTAGTTTGTTCCTGTTAACAAAGGAATTAAGGCTATGAGATGTAAATATATTATCTGTAAATTGGGTGTATTTTATGACAAAGTTGCCTGTTTTTTTTGGATGAAAAAACTCGGTTTCCAGGAGAAGAAATCGAGGAACTCTCACCAGAGAGGAGACTAACTCAACACAGCGAATAAACATTTCACCCAACTTGATAGTATTCAAACTCAGGCCTTTTCTGGATGGTATAGAAGTAGACCAATCATAACCACCGAGCTATCTGCGAGGAAGACGCGTTTTTAGCTCGTTGAAACTCTGCACCATACGAGAGGTGTAGAGCTGCAACGTACCTGTCTCCACTTGGACTGAAAAATCAGCAGTGGTTGCCTTGAACTGTTTGATGAAAAAATTACCTGCTTCAGATGTCCTTGTTGTTTATATCACGAAGAATATTTATCAGACGTGTCAGTGAGTCCTTGGTTGATATCATGATGAAACAAATCGGTGCATGGTGAACGTTAGTGACTTTTTCCATTGGTGCAATAAATCGAAAACATTTAGAAAAATTATGACATCGGATATGG
Organism: Mastigoproctus giganteus; assembly: GCF_048544385.1. Taxonomy (NCBI): domain Eukaryota; kingdom Metazoa; phylum Arthropoda; class Arachnida; order Uropygi; family Thelyphonidae; genus Mastigoproctus; species Mastigoproctus giganteus. The sequence goes on from NC_143577.1 coordinate 141,417,870, forward strand.
CCCCTATTATGGGTTTTCCCACCTCGGCAAGAATTGTTAATTCGCTTGACAGACCTCCAAAATGTGCCATAGTTGTTTTTAATAATGATCTCGTTGTTACCAACATTACGGGTTTATGCACAGACACTGTGACCTGTTTAATGATTTCCACACCCGTCATAAGTTTTTATGTTGCGTCTGTCTACTGTCTGCCAACTGAAGACAGACACTGACTTTCCATCGTTTGGACAATATATTTACTAAATTTGCTTCTAAAATCTTATAATAACAGTGGATCTAAATGCCAAATCCAACTTCTGGCACAGAGGTTTTACCGACCCTAGAGCCGCAAGATCTTAGACGTTTTTCAATGAATAACACTAAATGGAATAAATTCAAAGATTACCTTTCCACTATTTTCATTCCAGATGTTATAAACAGCTTAAACGCTATGATGGCACTGAAATTTACAAATTTTGTCCAGACCCACCTGTTTTTGGAAATTAGCGTTAGTAAAGGCACATGATGCAAGAAAGCAAGCTCATACACTGAGTGATCACTGAATTATGACCACCCCCTATGAAAACTGAATGCGACCAGTTGACCACGTGAGTTACAAGAGTGCGGAGTTAGCCGACCTACGTAGCATAGATAAGGTGTCAGTGGTTCAGTAGGTAGTAAGATTCTCAATTCCGAGCGTGATGGATAAAAGGAAGGATTTATCGGACTTTGATAAAGGACAGATTGTGGGTGCTCGATGATATGGTGCCTTGATTTCCCAAATGGCTGAACTGGTCCGAGAGCCGCCGTAGTTAAAGTGTACTAGGACTGGCGTCGAAATGGTCAAACAACGACCCAACGGCAAAACTGCAAATGTCAGCGAAAGGTTGATGTGAGGTGAGGTGAGGACCGGGTTCGACGACTCGTACAGGCGAGCAGGCGCAATACCGTTGAAGAGTTGACTACCAAATACAACATGGGACAACTCGGAACAATATCTGGCATGACCATGCGTCGCACTCTCACACGTATGGGCTATACCAGCAGACGACCGCTACGGCATCCTCTCCTAACCAAGGTTCATCGGCAAAAAACACTCGCCTGGTTCAAAGAGCATGCAAGTTTGACGTTAGAAGACTGGAAGAAGGTATGCCTTTCGGATGTCGCGTTATTTACTACACATCGTAGATGGTCGTGTACGGATTTGGCGTCAACAACATGAGGCTCTTGATCCATCATGTATGGTATCAAAAGTGCAGGCCGGTGGAGGAACTTAGACTTGCACCAGGGGTCTAAGTTCCTGCCATGTTTCACTGGCAGGAACTTAGACCCCTGGTGCATGTGGAACAACGTATCACTAGTCTCCGCTACCGTCAACTGCTTGCTGACTGTGTACACCCCGCTATGTTACACCTTTTCCCGAATGGCAATGGTGTCCTTCCAAGATGACAATGCGCCGAGCCATCGTGCACTTGTTGTGCAGGAATGGTATGAGGAACACAGTTCTGACTTCCAGTATATCGATTGGCCTCCGAACTCCACCGATATCAATCCCATAGAGCACTTGTGGGACACTATGGAAAGGCATATCAGGCGTCTGGATACACCAGTCATCTCCATACCTGCATTGCTGACCGCATTACACGCAGCTTGGTTGGCCATACCTCCCGAACGCTTCCGACATCTTGATGAATCAATGCCACGTCGGATAGCTGCTGTATTGAGGGCAAAAGGAGGACCTACGAAGTATTAGGTAGGTGGTCATGATTCAGTTATCACTCAGCGTATAGCATTAGCCAAAAAAAAAAAAAAAAAACCTCATTTCACCCATCCACTCGCTCCAAATGTTTGTTTAGTTTTGCCTTGAATCTATTTAAGCTATCAACTTCTACAACGACAGATGGAAGTTTGTTCCAGCATTCAACCACCCGCTGGCTAAAGGCAAACTTCCGCACATCTATCCTACAACTGGCTTTCCTCAGTTTGAATTTATGCTCTCTCAGGCGATTATTCTGAGGAGGAGGAAGAATCCCATCAGCATTGAGCATGCTCAAACCATTCAGGCTTTATATACCTCAATAAGATCACCTCGTAGTGGCGTACTCAACTGAGTACGCAATGGGGTACTCAGCCAAAAGAAATCAGACCAGACGAACTTCTGTTCCTTGGTGGCCTTTAGACTTAAGGAACCTGCGAAAGCAAGTACAATAGGCTAGAAAAGAATTCCAGTGACATAGGCACCTTTCGGCCGATGATATCAGAGCTTATAAGGAAGCTTATAGCAACCTCAAGAAAAACTATCAGAAATCAATAGTCAACTGCAAAGAAACATGTTGGCAAAATTTCTTTACGGAAATTGAATACACAGAACGTGGGGTTTGATTTACCGGATCTCCAGGAACAAATTGGTTTGCTGGGATGTTTATAACACAGTTAAAGTAAATGGACATGAGACTTAAGACTGGATGTGTACGGCGGAGTCCATAATTAACAACCTATTCCCCAAAGATATATCGGATCTAGATTCACCTGAACAAATGCAAACACATCGAGACAATGAAACTTATGTAGAACATCGGACATCGAACCATTTAAGTAGATATGTTGGGGGTTCAAACACATTTACATAAAGTCTAAATGGTTTTAAACTCAATTGCATAATACCTGGAGTGATTTAAACTCAATTGCATACTATACTCCAAGTACAGGTGTGAAAGTGATAGTTAGTTCTCATTTCTCTCCCTAGATGGCGCCACTTGCTTACCGAGTTTTTTTTTTTTTTTTTTATTATCATACCTGAGTCTTTTCTTGTGTGCATGTAAACTTTTTTGAAAATACATTTTATTACAGTATATCTTCTTAAGTTGTGTGTAAACCTTTTTATTGACACATTTCCTAATATCCCAAACTCAAAACACCAAAGAAAATTTCAGCCTTTGATAAAAAGAAAATACATTTTCAATTAGACATACATGTATTTATTCTATCAACAAATGAAAAAAACAATTTCCGACGTACATGTACACTTCAATCAACAAATTAAAAAAGTTCCACCTTTTAACTCGGACGAAACCTCGTCCCCGTCGATTTTATGTAGCTGTCCCGAATTTCAATCTCCACCTGGCAGTTGAGGAATGGTCTACTTCCGATTCCCCACCTATGACGGGGAAAACGCACGTTGTCTCGCTACTTCTTTCTTTTCGCTGTTGTAGGTAGCTGTCCGGAATTTCAATCTCCACCTGGCAGTTGAGGAATGGTCTACTTCCGATTCCCCGCCAATGACGGGGAAAACGCATGTTTTCACAGCGTGGCTCCATGGTACAGACTAGTGGAATTGTAGTTGAGCTGAGACCCGAAAAACGGTGAATGTCACGACAGACTGTACCCAGCTTTTATATAAAACGGTCTACACGTCCTGTGTTGCTAATTTTTTTTTTCTAGGCCACCACACGCATTCTTGTAGGAATATTTGTGTTAATTGTGTAATGTCCCAGCATGATGACTTCCTCCATCACTTTTTATTGATGACTTCCTCCATCACTTTTTATTTACTGAAGCGATAAACATATCAAATAATGTCATCGGAATATTTGTGTTAATTGTGTAATGTCGCAGTAAGAGCCACTTTTTATTTTTAAAAGTGACAAAAAATATTTTCTTTCGCAGTGTCTTCTCATAGATTTAAACCTTTATTGATCCTTTGATAAAAAGAAAACTCATTGTCTTGTCATAGTGTTTATTAACTAAGCCACCTGAGTCTTTTTTTCTTGTGTGTGAGTAAAACTTTTATAGGTTCGTTTCCTTAGAGATTCAATATGAAGATACTTTTTTTAATTAGAGCCTTTTTATTATTATTGTCTTAACTTATGTGTGTTAACCATTTTATTGACTCGTTTCCTTAAATCAAAAACTCAAACACCAAAGAAAACTTCTGCTTTTTAATGAACAATTTTTAAAAAGGTACATCTATGAACAAACAGTAACATTTTCAGATGTGTGGAAGCAGTCCATCCTCCAATCTTCAAGCTGCTGTTCCGAGATAATAATAATCACTATCAGGATGATGACAAATATAAGTAGTGCGATGTCTTCGACACTGTCCATTCCTACCTGTGGAGATAGAGAAATGTTAGCAGACTATTATAATCCTAAAGTAATAGGTAGTTTCAGTTCTATTGATGCTCTTCAAAAACATACTAAATTACCCAGACGTGTTGTTCGCGAATTCCTAGCTAGTCAACCTACTTACGTGAGACATCGACAGCAAAGAATTAATTTTCGGAGAAACCAAATTAAAGTTCCCGGACTTAATCACACTTTTCAATGTGACCTAGGTGACCTGTCGGCTCTCGCCGACTCAAACGATGGATATCGTTACCTTCTGGTTTGTGTGGACTGCTTCTCGCGATATTCTTGGGTCAGAAAACTGAAAAGCAAAAAAGCCAACGAGGTGGTGCAGGCATTCAAATCTATTTTCGAAGAAGAAACACCATTTTGCGTTAACACCGACCAAGGAAAAGAATTCACTAATGCTCCTCTTCGTCGGTTATTCCTTTCCCTTGGTATCAATTTCTATACAACAAGATCAGAAAAGAAGGCAGCTATTGCCGAACGGTTCATACGTACACTCAAAGAAAAAATTTATAAGTGGATTTCTTATTCCAAAAGTCAGAAATATATTCACGTACTCGACGATATTGTGGCTACGTATAATCGTACTACCCATCGTTCTATTGGTATGGCCCCTGTAAAAGTCACACTTGCTAACGAAGAAGAAGTGTATAATAGACTCTACTACAACCGTACCAAAACCCTGAAACCGAAATTTAAAATCGGAGATAGAGTTGTTTTGAGCAGCGGGTCTCACCCTTTTCGCAAAGGTTACTGGGGGAATTGGACGAGAGAAGTGTTTACTATTACACGTGTTTTGAAGCGTAACCCTGTTGTGTACAGTGTGACAGGCCGTGATGGTGATCAGATAGAAGGAACGTTTTACGAAACACAGTTACAGAAAGTTAACTTTGACGATAATGTACCCCCTGACGTCTACCCCATCGAAAAGGTACTTAAACAAAAGACAGTCAGAGGACAACGTCAGTTATTAGTCAAATGGTTAGGCTACCCACAAAGCTTCAATAGCTGGGTCAGCTCACAAGATGTTTTTCCTTACACTTCCCAGTAACGCTAGTATGGATCTACATCCCAGAAATTCTCAGTCACAATTCACAGTGGAACTGCCTAATGCTGTTTCTCTCTCTGGCAAGTGGGAAGTAGCACTTGCCGAAGTACACTTCCCTCTTTCATGGGATAATATCTCCGATGGATGGAACATATTCACTCTGTACCCCAAAAAGAAAAAAGAAGTCAGAGCGATGACAGTATTAAAAGAAATGTATACCAATTCCTCAAAACTTATCGATGATATTAATTCTGTCGACAGTGACATTCAACTGAAAGTGAAAACTGACGGAACGAAAGAACAGTTCACGTTAAGGGTGAAGAACGAGAGTACTGTGAAAATCTCTAAAGCTTTTACACAGGTTATAGGTCTCGATAGGGCATTTAGCGAGGATCAAGGAGGGTTCTATATTTTCCGAAATTATCACGTCGGCGAGTGGCTTTCCAAGAAGGAAATCACATTGCCTAAAGAAGCATCCAATAGAACGATCACATATCGGGGTGTGAAAGCAGAAGCTGTTCAGGTCTGTAAACTGCCACGAGGGAGCTACAAAAGTATACCACAGGTGCTTAACGCCATGATGAAGCTGGCACCCCAACTCGACGCAAAAGTGAACTCCATAGGTATAGTGTCTATCGAAATCGATCCATCGGTTTACCTTCGCTTCCCAAAAACAGGGCTCGGTCAGATGCTAGGTTTCGAAAAACTAGGCAGAGACTTAGAAGGTAGAGTTTACGCTAAGTACCAGGCAGATATATATAGGGGTGTCAGTTCCTATTTCGTCTATTGTAACCTAATTGAGGATCAGGTTGTAGGCGATACGAAAGCGCCACTGTTACGTGTCGTTTCGTTTTCCAATAACGGAGAGTTCTCGCATTTAGATTATTACCCACTCCAGTTAAACACGTTCCATACAGTAACCATCCAAGTGCGTACAGATAGCGGTGAATTCGTACCGTTCAGTGAGGGAAAGACTACAATTAAACTCCATTTCCGTGAACGATGAATGCGTACGTCCATTACTACACAATGCAAGCAGGGGGGAACCCCTACTTCGCTGGGCCCTCCATCCAGAGAGGTCACGGATTAGGAAGCATTTTCCGAACTGCATTCCGCTTTCTCACACCTATACTCAAACCTGCAGCAGCTTTCATCGGTCGACAAGTACTCTCGGCAGGACGAAATATCGTTGATGATGTTATATCAGGTGTTCCACCTAAACGTTCGTTTTTAAATCGTGTATCAGAAGTCGGGCAAGCCATTAAAGACAAGGTGCGTAATCAGAGAGGTGGTAAACGTAGACGTCGCGATATTTTCGATGGAAATTATGATGTCTGAGCTGGATCTTTTCAGTAAACCTGCCACTAATATGTGTGTCGAACGGTCGTCGTATATTACTTTCCTTCCTCTGGCATCTGTAGATAGTGTAGGCCCGATCGAATTCTATATTCCGGGGACTTCGGAAGAGTATCTAGACCTCGGGAAAAGTTATTTGCGGTTGAAGGTGCGAATCACCAGAAGCGATGGAAAAGATCTGGAAGAAAATGATAAAGTAGGAGTCGTTAACAATTTCTTTCACTCTCTATTCAGTCAAGTCGATCTCTTTGTACAAGACAAACTGATTAACCCATCATCGAATACGTACCCTTATCGTGCATACCTGGAAACACTTCTTAACTATGGACGGGAAGCCAAGAATTCGCAACTGACAACTGAGATGTACGTCAAAGATCAGTACACCGATGTTAAACAGATGTTCGAGAAGGACGACAGTGGTATGTACCAACGATTGAAATTCTTCTCAAAATCGAAAACTGCAGAGATGTTAGGAAGACTTCGACTCGATCTGTGTCACCAATCTAAATACATAGTGAATAACGTCTCCCTCCGTTTACGACTGGTAAGAAGTTCCCCCGAATTTTGTTTGCTTTCCAACGATTCGTCGACTGCCAAGTTGAACATTATGGAAGCAACGTTATTCGTACGTAAAGTGAAATTGAATCCTCAGATTCAACTAGCACACATCAATGTTTTAGAGAAGAACCCGATCGTGTACCCTATTAATCGCGTGAACGTGACATACTTTTCTATTCCCAAAGGAATGGTAGATTCCACACGTGATAATATATTCCTAGGACAAATTCCATCGCGCGTGATTGTGGGTTTGGTGTCGAGTGAAGGTTTCAATGGATCGTACTCTCGTAATCCTTTTAACTTCTCTCACTTCAACCTGTGTTACTTACAAGTGACTGCCGATGGCATTCAGTACCCGTCAATACCTCTGACTCCCGACTTCAAGACAGGACAGTATACGAGATCGTATCTGTCACTCTTCTCTTCATTAAATAAATGGACGGAAGACACCGGAAACGATTTGTCATATTCCGAGTATCCACTCGGTAATGTATTGTACGGTTTTGATTTATCGCCAGACGAAAACGCGATTGGTGCACACATTAGTGCTCTGAAACGGGGGAGCGTACGTCTCGAACTGAAATTTTCATCACCATTGCCTGAAAACGTCACGTGCGTCTTGTACAGTGAATTCGAGAACGTGGTTTCGCTGACAAAAGACAGGTCGGTTCTTCTGGATTATGAACACTGAAGAAATAGCACGTTTGTTGGAAAGTGTTGTTAAAGATTACCCCATAAGTGTATGTGCTCGCGACGAACTGGCTACGAACATTCTTAGTAAACCGTTTCTTCTAGTCGTCAACACCGATCCATCCGACAGACCAGGAACCCATTGGATAGCTATTTACCTCGGAGAAGAAGAAGAAGCCGATTACTTCGACACGTTTGCCCGCCCCCCGCCCGAAGATTTTGTGGCGTTTCTGAAAAGGCAAAGTCGCAAGTGGACTCATAACAAGACTGTAATACAACATCGGGAATCTATAGCTTGTGGACTGCATTGTGTTTTCTTTTTAACCCATAGATGTCGCGGTATTACTATGAGACAGATTGTTAACGAATGTTATTGTAAAAATTTGTGGGGCAATGATATCATTGCTACTTTAGATGTAATCGATCACTTAAATAAACAAATTTAAAAAAAAAAAAAATTGTGTACTCACATACTTATCCACTGTATTTTCTTTCCTCTCAAGCGACGGGGAGACGTCAGAATCGACGGCTTCTTCCTTGCACGTTTGGGCGCGCGCTTTTCCCTGGCCGCCGCGGGAGGGAGCACGAGGGCCTCCTCCGGAGGCCCGCTTTTCTTCTTCAGTCCCAGAAAAGCCTGCAATGTTTGAAGGTAGGCCTTCACCTTGGATTCGATCGACATGTCCTGTCTCTTCAGAATCTCGGACATCTCTTCGTCCAGAGAAATCATCCGTTGGTGTTCTGGTGGTGCCAGTAGTAAATATTTTTTGAACGAGTCGTTCATTTTCTTATTAGCGATGTTATCAGTGGAATTATCAGACTGCCCAGTAAGGGAAACAGTGCACCTCCCTGTTGGGTAATAAGTCTCCGTCGCCTTGTGAAGGGAACTGTTTTATCCGCTAGAACACGTAACAGCTTCTTTTTGCGCTGCAGTCTACGAAGTTCTTGTGGAGTGATTGGTATGTTACCTCTTAGTAAATTCTTACACAGTTCGCACAAAACAGTGACCTGAGAGTGCGATGTCTGTCTCAAAATTGTATTTGCTTGCTTGGGGCTGGCACCAGACAAAAACCTGATGAAGTCACTATGTTTTCGGAGTCTTTTAGCCATGAAGGTACATAAGTAATTGACGGGCCGTCCTCCGGTAATATGCACGAGCGCAGACGTAATTGTTCTGGTGTATCTTGTCGAAAGTCCAGTAATAAATATGAGAACGGTTTTTCTGTGGCCTCCTTATAAATATCGACTAGAACACTCGAACGCCCTGGAAATACTTGCGAGGCTAAGTGAGATATTTGTCGGGAATCTCTGGGATTTTTAAAAACGATTAAATAGTGTGAGTTAAGACTGATGGTCCGATATTGACTACCCTGACAGAAAAAATTTTGGGAGAGAAGACAGATACTTGTATTCCTGTGATGGCTTCCTTTAATGAATATTTCAGCGATTTCGGAACTGTCTTTTGCAGCGTGTAGGAGATCGTCGATTATGATTAGATTTCTGACATGTCTATCGACTTCGGGCAGTTTCAAGCCTTTTACGAATTCAACCTGCGGAAACTGTAAGAACCGATCCTGCTCTTCAGAGTAGCAGTAAATTATTCTCTCCGGAGGGGGTGAAATTAACTGTTTGCTGTTTTTAATAAGGGACAGAATGAAGGTTGTTTTACCGCTTTGAGTACCACCGGCCGCGACACATGTGAAGGGGTGGATAAACGAACACATAGTGACAGTGTTATAACCGACGAATCATTTTTGATTGTGTTTTTCACGGAAGTATCCATATGGGAATGTACGGCTGTCCTCTCCAACTATGCGCTTCTTAAATGTGAAACCATACCGCCTAGTTAACGATGTATGGAGTAGCTTACACTGCCATTTGTCACGTTTCACGTTGAACGGTACAGGAAAGAGGCCCAGCACCACCTTTATTTGATATGTTTATAAGAACCAGATCGATTGTGAGAGAGTCTGTTATCAGAAAGTCACTTCGCGACTGATCTACACTGAAAAACGCATCCATAATTCTATCTATTGTCAGTTCTGATATCTTCATAAATGGAAGATTAATCGGTGTTTTTAGGGAGTCGGCGTTTACACATAAACGAACATGGCTAAATTCTCCTCCCTTGTTTACTTGTCCTATAATTAGTTTAAACATTTGTTTGAACAAAAGAAAAAATTGTTCCCCTGCAAGCAAATGTAAGTCTCGGTATTTGCACTTGTACGTTTTATACATAGTTTTATATTTAGAGGAATACTTCTCTGGCTCTTCACTGATTTCGTAGAATCGTTCGTATGTTTCGTCACCACCACCAATTTGAATCTGAAAAGAAATGAAAAAAAAAAAAAATACTTAACGTTTTTGGAATTCGGATTGTAATTCTGCATATGAGATTCTGAATAAGACTTACAGGTCCTTCGTTTGATCCTCCTGCCCTCCCCTCGACACGAGGAGACAATGAAAAGAATTCTGCATTCTGAAAATGAATATTAAGCATTGTTATAAAACTGCATTTTTATCCCGTTTAAAAATAAAGAGGGATAATATAGGAAGAAAGTCACTCACCTCAGTATACAGTACAGTATTCGTATACAATATTTCAGCTTCAATAACTTCTGCAAGACGGACAGCTTCACACTCCAGTGAACTATCATCACACATGTCCATTTTTTTTTTTTCGGTAACGATTCTGTGACTGTGGTCGCTTTTAAAGGCTCTCCAGTAGCTTTATGACATTCTCAGTCATTGATCCTACTATTTCGTCAAAACGAAACTTGTTCGGAAATACTACAGACATCCTGTAAGTGGGTTTTAAGGTCAAAAGGAAAATAGTTTGTCATTCTGTAAGAGCTCCTAATTAGATAATTTCCAATGACACACTTCTTCTTGAGTAATATTCTTAGTCCATATCTGGGTTGAAGGTTGTTTTATTGGGCAATTTCCGATGACACACTTCTTCTTGAGTAATATTATTAGTCACATATCTGGGTTGGGACTGCTTTATATATGACTGTTATACGTTACATTTGCCATTTTTCAGCAACTGCTAAGATGAGTACCGCTCCAAAGAAGAACTATGTGTTTTTTCGTCGCCTCAGTTCACGCACTATTCTACGAGTTCTCCTGCTTGATTTCGAAGTATCGATCGTTTTGGAATGCGCTTCGAGTTATCTAAAACTAACGGTAGATCAGTGGAGTAAGATAGCGTTAAAATGGCCTGAAGTATTACTATTAGTTCGGGGTCGTGCACATGAAACTATTACATTTACAGATGGCTTGGAGATTGAGACAGATGCTGGTCGTGCTACGATTACCAATGGTGAGCTGTGTGATTTTAATCTCGACTTGGATGAATGTGAGTCTCTTTCACAAAAAATACTCTATGTTGACGATTTTGTATCTGTGCTTGGGAACGAAGCTAAACTATTCACGCTGATGCAAGAATCAGTGATGGAAGTACTACACACAGCTCGCGAATGTTTACGACTGCGTCGACAGTTCACCACCACCAGTGATATCACATTTCAAGAAGCCTACGAGTATATGGTTCGACATCTGATTCCGTATAACGTTGTAACAGACTTTACGGCTAGATGTACTTTGCAGCAGAAAGAACCAGAAATTAATCCTTATAATATTCTGCAGGCAGTAGTTGGAATGATATCAGAGTTAAGGAAGCGTTATATTGAACGTTATGCTCATTTATTCCCATTTCATTGAACTGTGTCTTTTGATTGCTTGTGTTCTCGAAATGTTACTGTTTTGTTCATAGATGTACCTTTTTAAAAATGGTCATTAAAAAGCAGAAATTTTCTTTGATGTTTGAGTTTTTTGATTTTAGGAAAAGTGTCAATTAAATGGTTTGTCATCATCCTGATAGTGATTATTATTATCTCGGAGCCGCAGCGTGAAGATAGGAGTATGGACTGTTTCCACACATCTGAAAATGTTACTGTTTGTTCATAGATGTACCTTTTTAAAAATTGTTCATTAAAAAGCAGAAGTTTTCTTTGGTGTTTGAGTTTTTGATTTTAGGAAACGAGTCAATAAAACGGTTAACACACATAAGTTAAGACAATAATAAAGAGTTACAATAATAATAAAAAGGCTCAAATTAAAAAAAATGTATCTTCATATTGAATCTCTAAGGAAACGAACCTATAAAAGTTTTACTCACACACAAGAAAAAAAGACTCAGGTGGCTTAGTTAATAAACACTATGACAAGACAATGAGTTTTCTTTTTATCAAAGGATCAATAAAGGTTTAAATCTATGAGAAGACACTGCGAAAGAAAATATTTTTTGTCACTTTTAAAAATAAAGTGTCTCATACTGCGACATTACACAATTAACACAAATATTCCGATGACATTATTTGATATGTTTATCGCTTCAGTAAATAAAAAGTGATGGAGGAAGTCATCATGCTGGGACATTACACAATTAACACAAATATTCCTACAAGAATGCGTGTTATTCTTCTGGAATTATACAGTTGGGTGGAATTGAAAATGTATTTTCTTTTTATCAAAGGCTGAAATTTTCTTTGGTGTTTGAGTTTTGGATATTAGGAAATGTGTCAATAAAAAGGTTTACGCACAACTTAAGAAGATATACTGTAATAAAATGTATTTTCAAAAAGGTTTACATACACACAAGAAAAGACTCAGGTATGATAAAAAATTAAAAGAGAGAAATATACGTGGTGCCATCTAGGGACAAAAATACGAACTACAAAAAACCCGGTAAGCAGGTGGCGCCATCTAGGGAGAGAAATGAGAACTAAATATCATTTTCACACCTGTACTTGGAGTATAGTATGCAATTGAGTTTAAATTCCTCCAGGTATTATGCAATTGAGTTTAAAACCATTTAGACTTTATGTAAATGTGTTTGAACCCCCAACATATCTACTCATTTACACTCCAGGACTTGGGTTCCCCAGTGGCAAAGCTCAATGGTAAGGAATGTCCAGGTATTGACATGATGGAGATTACAGTCATAGTTAAATGTTTTGAAGTTTTTCCACAAATTCTTTTAAATTTGATGAATAAGTGGTTACTCGAAGGGATATTCCCATCTTTAGGAGAGCTATTTTCCAATGGAAAATAGCTCTCCTAAAGATGCTGCATAAACCTGGGAAATCAACATCAGACCCTTAGGCCTACAGACCTATTTCGCTTTTAGCCAACCTGGGAAAGTTGTTTGAAGGAATGTTAGACCCCAGAATCCAGAAAATGTTAGGAAAACAGTTATTACGTTCAGAAGCATAATACGACTTCAAGAAAGGGCGGCCAATTGAAGACGCTATAAATCTTCTGAACAACTGTCTCCAACTCACCTGATGAATATGTACTTGCTGTGTTTGTGGACTTTTAAGGCGCGTTTGACACTTTATGGTGGGAAAGCGCTCTCAGGTCCTTGAGATATGCAAACTGCGTTGCATACAGTGGAGTCCAACCTACGACCCAGGCGGAAAATGAACTAAAGCATCATTTCAGAGAGTCGCGCCACTGCTTGTATAGGCATGCAAGCGTCGACCTCGACTGTGTCAAACGTGTGCATGTTGTTCGGTGCAGTCATATGTACGCTAAATACAGGTATATACGTATCAATCTTTTCATATTGTGAAATTCTACTGTTTTGATATAATTTGTTCATTGTATTGAATTATTCTTAATTTGTATTGAATAAAAAATCATCCTTAAAAATTTTCCAAAAGGGGAAAGTCGATTTGGAGTGTCGTGTTTTTTATCAAAGGTGGACTGAAGACTATTTCTTCACTGAGTACGACGAAAAAGCGGTGTGTTTGGTGTGTAAGGAGACTGTGTGAGTTTTTAAAGAATATAATTTAAAACGCCACTATGATACCAAGCAGAAATCTTATGATCAACATAAAGTGTTGCGAAAAGAAGTGTTCAGAGTCACAAAACGAGTTAACAAAAAACAAACACACTGAAAACATAATTTATCTGTCATAAGTGCCAGTTGCACATTTGACCGCTTTTGAAAGTAAATCGTTCAGTGATGGTGAACTTGTTAAACATTGTTTGTTAAAAGTTGTGGAAGAAGAAATTTGTCCGGAGAAACGAACAATGGCACAAAACATTAGTTTGTCTGGACAAACATTATGCTAAAAGTAGAAGATATTGGAAAGAATTTGTTCAAACAAATTTTGGAAAAAAAAAAAAATTAAATATCTTAGTGTGGCAGTGGATGAAAGTAGTGATGTAAATCACAAAGTCCAACTCTTTATCTTCATACGTGGAATTAATGATAATTTTGTACCAGTTGAAGATTTAGCTGATCTACGGAGTATGTACAGAACAACTACAGATGAAAATCTTTTTGAAAAATTTTGCCAATCTATTGAAAAGTTAGGATTAAATATTAAAAATCTAGCATAGAGTCACAACTGACGGTTTAAAAAATATGATTTGTAAAAACATTGGGCTTATGGGTAGAATAACCAAGGAAATAATATCGGAGCTGAAACTCCAATTGGAATTCACTCCATGTGCATCAAGAAACTCTCTGTGCAATGTGCCCCGGCAGCATGGTGCAGCAAGTGGATTTCTCTACTATCCACTTGTCCATATTAGACTTAGAAAAGCAAAAAAGTAGAGGGAAAGTAATAGTAGGAGTGGAAGAAGAAAAGAAACGGTGTAGAAGAATGAAAGAAACAGTAACTCCTTCAACTCACACCACTCAAAAGCTCATCGAATAGGCAACGCTTCTTCAGTGGGGAAGACTGTTGTTACCTATTCTTGGAAACTCCGGACATCATCAGGCTTCCCCTGGTGACCGTTTCAGGGCTGTTTGGCCCTTCTTCGGTGGGTGGGTACCCTAGAGTGGAGTTATACTTCATAACTGTGTGGAGTTATATTTCCTATTGTGGAGTTATACTTCATAACTGTTTTGTCATCATTGCATCATTAGGGTACCTGCCCACCCACCCACCGAAGAAAGGCCAAACAGCCCTGAAACAGCACTAGAGGGAGCCAGATGATGATGTCCGGAGTTTCCAAGTATAGGTAACAACAGTCTTCCCCATTGGGGAAGCGTTGCCTATTCGAGGAGTTTATGAGTTTTTGAGTGTTGTGAGTTGAAGGAGTTATTGTCCCTTTCATTCTTCTACACCGTTTCTTTTCCTCTTCCACTCCTACTATTACTTTCCCTCTACTTTTTTTGCTTTTCTAAGTCTAATAGGGACAAATGGATAGTAGAGTTATTATCCCACACATATACAAAATAGCCCTGAAATGGTGCCATCTGGGTGGTGGTATAAGTAACTGTTGTTACTTATTCTCAGTGGATACCGCTGAGAATAAGTAACAACAGTCTTCTCCTTTGGTGAAGCGTTACTTATTCGAAGTAGTGCAATATCATGGCAACTCGTTGTGAAGGTATTCGCAATATGAGACATAACTTAAACTTTGCCGCCTTTGCATATTTTTGCTAATTCAGAGTTTAGCTGCGTACTAATATGATGCGTTTGCACTAACTTGTAGGTTGTCTAAATCTCTCACGGCCTTAACGTATATCAGTGTTTTCATTAATTTATTTTGATGAAATTTGCTGAACAAAAAATTTATTCCCGCATGCACCAACACGATCTCCAATGGATCTCCAACACATTATGAATGTGGTTATTTCAATTGTAAATTTTATACGATCACATGGTCTTAATCACCGTATGTTTCAAAAGTTTCTTTCAGAAATTGAAGCTGAATACGAAGATGCAATTTTACATAATTCAGTGAGATGGCTTAGTCGCGGCAAACTGTTATATCGTTTCTTTAAAACTGAGTCATGAAATCGATATTTTTATGACAGAAAAAGGAAAACCAACGAAACTATCAAATATGGAGTGAGTGGCTGTTGGATCTGAGTGGCTGTTGGATCTTACAATTCTTACAGCTATTTTTTTTAGTCATATAAATGCTCTTAATTTAAAACTACAAGGGAAAGGATTTGAATGGTGACATCAAATTATTTCAGAATAAGTTGTTATGCATCTGTATCATGGCAGCCAGTGCTATGTTGCATTTTTGAATAAAGACCCTCTGTACCGTTCTGTTTCCGTTATTGTGGTGGTGTTGTTTCCTTCATCAGTTCTGTACCTCACGAGTTCCTTTGGTATGCTTTTCCCATATCCAGGCCACTCTTATGAGAAGCTACAGGTGAAAACCTGACTGGTCCTTAAATTTTGCACACCAGTATAGTTGCAGGGTGCAGCTCTTCAAAATTTAATGTTGAAGGTAGCTCTTGATGTTCTGGATTATATGTACTGTTGTCTTCGCAGAGTTGCTGTTGTTTGAATTGTAATAGGGTCCATTGCTGATTGGGTAATTGTATCCAGGATGTTATTGACAGATCTGTCCCGTAAGGTTGTTATGCCTTGAGGGGGTTATTGTTGCTGTCTTTACCTCCTCTCTGGGGAGTTTATTGGTTGTGATTTTGTAGACCACTCCTCAAGGGTCAGTGTTTCTGGTGGTGGCTACTAGACTTTCCCATGATGTTTGCTTGCTTTTCCTGATGGTAGCTGTGTATATATTTCTGGCCTCTCTGTATTGCTGGCGGAGGGCGTCCACCTCCGTGGCAGGCCAGGACCGGCACGCTCGTTGGTAGGCTTTTCTTCGGGAATTGATCTCCTGCCGAATGCGCTGGAATTCTGCGCACCACCACGGAAGAGCATTGAAGTGGTTCAAAACGTTTCCTCCTAGGAATGGCGCAGTTGCTTGCTTCTGTAATTATATTTGTGACTTTTCGCTGGTAGGCATTAGAAACAGTGGAATGGTAGTTATTATCATGAAATCACAGTCAATAGTTATCATATGAAATCACAGTCAGTGAGTAGGTGGCAAGGAACTGAGGAGGCGGCCTCCAGGCAGCGCTCTGGGTTGAGGTATTTCGGGACTGTTAGATTTTTCATGGCCATAGTGATTGGGATGGGAAAGTCGAGAATCCGTGGAAACAGAGAAAGACGGGAGAATGGTCAGATTGGTGGACTCAATTAGTTTGTTAGCTATCTGAGCAGGATCATCAAAAGTTGAACTATCGATATCAAGTGGACCAATTTGATTCCTTCCTGTTGTTCTGGGAGATATGAGAAAGTTTCAGATACTACAATTAAATTAGTGAATCTCGAAAACTAAGCATTTGGAAAGGGTATTTATTAGACATTTAATATACACCGACGAGCCAAAACATTATGACCAGCGAGTCATTATGCAAATCGAAGCAACTGCAGATGAACTACGGCTCATGCTCGTAGTTCATGGCGCAACTCGCCGGTAATTGGGATGCTGGTGAGGGGAGTAATATGTCAAAACACACAGTACATCGAACTCTGCTGAAAATGGGGCTGCGCAGCCGCAGGCCGCTCTGAGTGCCATTGCTAACCACGGTTCATCGGCGACAGCGCCTACAATGGGCCCGCGAGCATTGAAACTGGACCTTGAGTGATTGAAATAAGGTTGTCTGGTCCGATGAATCACGTTTCCTGTTGCATCATGTGGACGGCCAGGTACGTGTGCGTCGTTTATGTGGGTAAGTGATGGCGCCTGGATGCACCGTGGCAAGAAAACAAGCTAGTCCAGTCATCCATGTGCTGGGAACTCTGAAGTGTACCACCTACATAAACATCATTGAATGGTGCATTATCCTGCTGTCTTTCAACAGGATAATGCGCCATGCCACCCTACACTGATTGTTCGAGACTGGTTCGCGGAACATGAGTAAGACTTCCAGGTATTGCCCTGGCATCCAAATTCCCCAGACACCAATCCCATCGAGCATCTGTGGTTTATGTTGGAACAGCAACTCCAATCTGCGGCATCACAACCACGGACCTTACAAGAGTTAAAAGATCTGCTGGTTACGTGTTGGTACCAGATACCACAAGACACATTTAGAAATCTTGTAGCGTCCATGTCTAGCCGGGTACGAGCTGTTTTGGCTGCACGTGGAGGACCAACATCATATTAGTTAGGTGGTCATAATGTTTTGGCTCATCGGTAATATATATATATATGCAATATATATATATATATATATATGCAATATATATATATATATATATATATATGCAATATATATATATATATATATATCCAGTTAATCCAGTTATCCGGTGCATCCAGTTAAACGTTTCAGAACTTCTAAGAGGGGTAGGGTACATCCTGACAACTCGAAATCATATAGCAATGTGGGGTCGGAAATGCTTTCCTGAAGCGGTGTTGTACACAGAAGCACCATAAAGAAAAGAGACCGTAAGTGAGAAATCGTTTTAATAATACATGAAAAGAAGCAAAAGGTACATGGATTAAAGTAAGTGTTCGAAGTTTCTTCCACGGGCTACAATGCACGCCTCACATCTCCGACGCATGGACATCCGAACATTCTGGAATACTCCAGGCAGCGTGTCCAGACACAGCAACCGGAGGATTATGCACCTCGTATTGCTTTCGCACAGTGGTACCTTGGAAAATGTGCTACAAATCCCCTTTTTCCTGCTGAAGTGTTGTTTTCCGATGAGGCATCCTTCACAAGGGAAGGAATTTTCAACACGCATAACGACCATATCTGGGCGGTCGAGAACCCGCATGCAATACGACGTCGTGCAGCACAGATTCGATTTTCGGTCAATGTATGGGCCGGTATTATGGGAGATCACCTCATCGGACCTTACCTGTTACCGTGTCGTCTAACCGGACCTATCTACTTGATCTTTCTGCAGCAAGTATTGCCACAACTTTTGAGAGATGAACAGATTTCTGCATCGACGCAACAGACAATGTGGTCCCAACACGATGGAGCCCCTGCCCATTATAGCGGAGATGTTCGTAACTACCTGGATGTCACATTTGGTCAACAGTGGATCGGACGTGGTGGTCCCGTGCGTTGGCCTGCTCGGTCACCCGACCTATCATGTCTTGATTTTTATTTCTGGGGTCATATGAAATCGCTAGTTTATGACACCCCTGTTGACAATGCTGAGGAGCTGGTTGCAAGAATCGCAGTAGCTGCCGAAGAAATTCGAAATTCGCCTGGAGTATTCCAGAATGTTCGGATGTCCATGCGTCGGAGATGTGAGGCGTGCATTGTAGCCCGTGGAAGAAACTTCGAACACTTACTTTAATCCATGTACCTTTTGCTTCTTTTCATGTATTATTAAAACGATTTCTCACTTACGATCTCTTTTCTTTATGGTGCTTCTGTGTACAACACCGCTTCAGGAAAGCATTTCCGACCCCACATTGCTATATGATTTCGAGTTGTCAGGATGTACCCTACCCCTCGTAGAAGTTCTGAAACGTTTAACTGAAACACCCTGTATATACATATATATATATATTTTTTTTTTTTTTTTGAAAATAAAGGTATTCTATTAAATACTTATAAATTCATAAAGATCTCTAAGAATTCATATATTTCTAGAGTGCTTTATGTGTTTGTAATGAATCATCCAGTTTTGTTTTCTGGTGTTTATTTACTTAGAAATCTCGGATTTGAATGAAAGAGGAACCTTTCAATTCCAGAACTGGTCAGAGAATTCACACAGCCAAGAGGAACACAGATGTACAAAGTCATTATGCAATCAGTAAGTATTCCGTATGTATAATATAGTAAGGTATTCCAAATCAGTTCCTTAATCATGACTTAAAAACATAGGGTCATTCTTTTTGTCAGTTGTTTCTATATGTGTCCTGTTTATATCATGACTACATTGGCCCAAGGAGTTTGCAATTAATTATTTTGCGAATAATATTATCATTAAACCTTATTTAACGATCACGTATCAGTCAACTGAATGACGTGTAGACCATCAATTCACAGATCTATACTGGAATAAAACATACATTTTATTCCAGTATAGATCTGTTTTGCTGGACGATATATTCACAATATAAACAGGTGGCACTTTGGTTCTTCTGTCACAGACATTCCTTAGACACTCGAGTCAAGTGGACCTAATTTCGGTAAAGTCTGGTCGGTCTCTGATACCCGAAAATCCTCTGTTTGTACCTTCAGGAGGGGTGGGATTGTTAGTAAGCCTGGGTATAACACCTAAACTATTATATTAGGGTCACTCGGTAATTTCTAACATACACCCATGTGTATCGTGACTGTAACTTGCGTGTGTTCTCTGGTCGATTTGCCTGTTTTGCTGGACGATAAAACCTCAGTATCTGGGGGGGGGGAGGAACCTTGCTATGTATGCTTGAGACCGACTAACTTAGCCACAGATTGAAAAAAGCTGATTAAAGTGCTTCGCGTCATCGACGGATTCGAACCCGAGCGTTTTCCACCCGGTGTGGGGAAAACACTGTGCTACCTGCGCAGACTGGGTATAATCCCCCATTTCCATTCATTCAGTTATTTATGTACATTTTCAAGATTTATACATCAATTTGTATATATGCAATTTTAAATATACATTCTCGTGTAAGAACATGTGTGTGTGTGTGTGTGTGTGTGTGTGTGTGTGTGTGTGTGTGTGTGTGTGTGTGTGTGTGTGTGTGTGTGTGTGTGTGTGTGTATTTGCGTTTCTGGGCGGCTCCTAGGCTAAAAACCCATCTCCAACTTGTCCTGTACTCTGTGTTGGTACAGGAACTCTGTTTAAAGTGTAAAG
Source organism: Mastigoproctus giganteus (assembly GCF_048544385.1). Classification (NCBI taxonomy): domain Eukaryota; kingdom Metazoa; phylum Arthropoda; class Arachnida; order Uropygi; family Thelyphonidae; genus Mastigoproctus; species Mastigoproctus giganteus. Next base: position 141,438,270 of record NC_143577.1, read on the forward strand.
TGTGTTTAGGGCCAAACGGCACCTGGGGTTTCCCTTCCCCATCTCCACGTAGTTTACATTGCGGGTGAACCAGTTGACTGGAAAAGCCAGAGATTTAAAAGTATGGACTTTGTATATGTGTGATGCCTTGTACCGTTGTTCTTTTGGTCGTTTACCCGCCAGACCTCTACTGAGGTCCGACGTTGCTCCACTTTCGCCCCGTGGAGGCAGACCAGGTACTATATAGTTCACTCTGGCAGGTCCTGCACCTAATTTCCTGAGTTTCACCTAAAAAAAAAAAAAAAATTATGATCGCGTACGCATCCCGGCAAGCACAAGAAGTCCAAAATGTTTGGCGAAATTAATTTCGATTTGTTACTTTAGATTGTGTGGGGCGTGTTCACGTTGCTGTCAGGTAGAGTGGGGAGAAGGCTAAAGACTGGGGGTAGATAGATAGAAATATATTGAGCCGCAAGGGAAGGCAACTCCAGTTTAGAGTGGGGCATGCCCCCACCAGAGGGAAAAGAGGGATGGCAGCAGGGGGAGGAGACAGCGAAAGCGTCTCCTCCCCCCCGCCGGGAGAGGGAAAAATAGTAGGCCAGAGAAGTGGACTGGCCCAGATCGCCAATAGGGCGTGGATGCAAAGAGGCTGCAGGCTGGGGCAACAGGGTTGTGCCATCCGGGAACCCAGAAGGTCCAGCGAGGGTGTTTCCATTGAAGGTTTTGGTCTAGGTTTGGTAATGAGGAACTCTGTATAAGTGTAAATTGTGCAGTGTGTTATTGTCATAAGGCACCAGGGGTGCCTTTTCCGCGTTGCTTTCATTGTAGGTGAACCAGTTCGCTGGGGAATGCCAGAGATTTAAAAGTGTGAGGGACTTGTTCATGTGTAGTGTCGGGTACCATTGTTCATCTGGTCATTTAGCCACTAGACCCCTGCTGACTTGCCCCACTTACACCCCGTGGAGGCAGACCAGGAACCCAGTAGACTCAGTTTTACTCTGGCAGGTCCTGCCGCTTACTTTCCTGAGATTTCGGCGGCTAGGACCTTAAAATATATATATATATATATATATATATATATATATATATATATTTAAAAAAAAAAATAATAATAATAAAAAAAAATCCGTTAGGTTAGGTTAGTGACGATACACACATATATACACATGTACAATTACATACACATATGCGTTGGCGTAGGGGTATGATCGCTAAGGTTGTTATGCCGAATTATGGGCTCAAAGAATTTTTGGCACGCTAATATTGTTGTGTGGGGCTTTCGTTAGCGTAAAGATAGAGGTGGGGAGACAAAAGACTGGGGGGTGAGACACAGAAATATGGGACCAATAGGGTAGGTAGCCCCAGTTTTTGGTGAGGCATGCCCATGCCCCACCAGAGTAGAAGATGTAGGGTGGCGAGGAGGGGAGGGAACGAGGGTCGTCCCCGCCATCAGTCTGTTGGCAGTTATGCTGCTTTTTGTCTCTTCTCTGTTTTCAATGTCACTCATGGGGTAATTCCCGTCCTAACGCCTCTTCCAGTTGTCAGCGTTCCATTTGGTCGAGTCTGGTGTCCCGCGAATTTCCATTTTCTGTTTCATCTGGTAGTGTTTCTTGTCAGTCTCTGTGTTGATTGTTGTAGATTGCCATTTTCCTCCTGGCGAATAGATCCTGCACGAAGAGGGAGAGCGCCCTGTATTCTTCCTCTGAGTCCAGGAAGTAGGACCGCAATCCCTTCGGAAGGTATCTGATTCTTGTTATGAGAATCCTTCTGAGGTCCTCATATTGTGGACATTCATATGCTATGTACAGCTAGGATCGTCGGTGAGACTCAGCCAAAAAAGTTTTTCATTGTAGGGGCCATGTCCTGTTAACAGTGTTGTCATGTGTTATCCTGGGAAGTACCACACCGGTTGTTTTGGATATATCTTGCGGATGTCCGGTAGGAATTTTTTTGTCACTTCACCCTTGGTGGTCTCAGTCCACCTTCTCTGCCAAAGGTTTAGGAGGTGGGTCTGTAACCTGACTTTTTCATTCTTTAGGCTGTTCGCCGGATCAGTCGTGTAGCCCTGGTGGGTGGCAGCCACTCCCCTGGACAGCAGGAACAGCAACCCTGCCTGGATAACCTCCATATCCTAGGTGAGTACTCCGACAAACACCTGCAGTGCTGGGGTGCTTACTGTACTGCAAGCTCGCGTTATTGTGAGTAATATGGTGCTTTCGATCGTCTCAAGTGTTCTTCTGTTCACAACCAGTGCCGCTTTGGGAAACCACACCGCTGCTGCATAGGTGATTGCTGTTAGGAAAGTTGTTTTGTAGTATATTGACAGGGTTCTCTTTTTGAGAAGTCCTTCTTTGTGATCCTAGCTGCATCCCAGAGTATCCCCTGATTTTTCTCCGGATGTATTCCAGGTGCTGCTGGAAAGACAAGTTATTAACCAGGATTACGCCTAAGTACTTTAGCTCGCTCGCGAATTTTATGGTGACATTTTCAATTTTTATTTGCGGGGGCCGCCGCAATTGTAGTTTCCCTTTGAGGAGGATTGATGAGGTCTTTTCTGGTAAAATTCTTAATTGGTTTTTGAAAGCCCACTGTTATAGCCACTGTAGTACCCGGTTTTTCAACGCCTCCAGTTGGGCCCTGGAACCCGCCTCCACTGTCAAAGTAAGGTCATCTGCGAACCCATGCGCCCTCACGGGTCCGAGGTCTATTTCCAGGAACTCATCGAAGACCATGTTCCACAGGAGTGGCCCCAGAACAGACCATGCGGACATCCTCTGTGCACCTCTCTCGTAAGTTTCTGGTATTGCACGTTTATCTCCACTCTTCTTTGGGCTAGATAACTTTCGATGACTTTATACAAGTTTATCGGCACTCGAGCCTCCCTCAGCCTCGCCAGGACGCTTGGCCACCAAAGTGAGTCAAACGCCCCGGCAAAATCAACGGAGATGAGCAGCAAGTACTTTTGTCTGCAGTCCTGCATTATCTAGAGCAGGTTCCCCAGTGCATCCACAGTTGAGGTCCTCGGTCTGAAGCCATACTGGTTTGTGGTTTGGAGGCCTGCTGTTTCATAGTGATTTGTTATTCTTTTATGGAGCAATCTTTCAAACAGCTTGCTGGCCACTGGGAGCAGTGCAATCGGTCGATAGGCCTCGGGGTTTTCTGGATTATTTGTAGGATTTTTTAGTATTAATTTTAGGTTAGCTATTTTCCATGTAGTTGGGAATATGCCTGTTTCTAAGCATCTATTGTATAATGTGAGGAGTAATTGTGGCTGAAATTCCACTGTTTTCTTCAATATTTCGGGCTCGATGAGATCAAGGCCTGGGTATTTCTTGTTTTTGATTCGACATGCAGCCTCCCCGAGTTCATCCGGGGTAAAAGGGGGGGGGGGTTCTATCTCTAGACTGTTGTAGTTGTTGTTGTGTTTCACATATGTGTTGCTGTGCTGGTAAGATTGACATTTATAGTTTTAGGAATATTGCATCTAGGATGTTATTTATCGACTGCTCCCAAGTGGTGGTATGATTTCCATGCTAGGTTCTGGTGGTAGCAGTCACCTCTCCCCCTGGGAAGTTTATTGGTAGTTACCTTATAGACTACTCCCAAGGGGTCAGTGTTTCCGGTTGTGGAGACTAGGAGCTCCCAAGCTTGTCTTTTGCTTTTCTTGATGGCTTCTGTAAATTGGTTTCTGGCTTGTTTATATCTCAATTATACTGCGGTTGCCACGCAAATACCCTGCACTTGACTTGGGGGGCTTGTGTGACAACGAAATCTATACCCCTTTGTGTGACAACGAAATGTATACCCCCTTGTGTGACAACGGAATGTGTAGTATTCCCCTCCGGCGCAGGGATTAATGAGTTGACATCTACTCCTTCAGCTGTGACTTTGACTGCTGCATTTCACTAATTCCATCTGAAGGCACTATACAGAGTTATTCGGCGTCCCCCCCCACCTGCCAGTGGGGAAGAGCCCAAAACTTCGCCCGTTGATTATAGGGGAACTAATATACCCACGGACTTGTGGTTTGAATCCTTTAGCAGCTCTTGGAGCCTCCAATAAAGTTATACAACTAGGAACTGCTAATTCGGACAACCTCGTTAATCCGGAAACCTTACAAAATGGAAAATGAAATTGTGGAAATAACCCCAAATGACTCACAAAGCCAATCTGAGGAAGTCATGATGGAACAAACTCCAATTAAAAGAGTTGATGACCCTGAAGAACAAAGACAGGAGACAACAAAATGGAAGAATAGAAGAAGAGTGGGCCTAAAATTGGACCGAGAAACGGACAGCACTAGCAAGGCCAAGGAACCGCCAGAGCTGCACAAAGGCATCGAAGACCAAAGGCAGGGGGACAAAAAAACCTCCATTGGACTACCCTTCCCCAGGGGACAGTCCTGGAACAGGCCTTAATCTTACGAACAGAGTTAGAGACCATTATGAAAGACAATAGCAGTAGAATATCCTCCATGCTAAGAGCAGAGATTGTCCTAGGATGGACAAAACTGGAAATAATACTGCTTAAAACAAATGAGGAGCACCAGAAAGCGATTGCAGTTCTGGAGGTCCTCCGCGCAGATAGTGGAAACCAAATGCCACAGCGCGCCCCATCCTACTCACAGGCGCTGAAGACACCGGGCACAGCTATAGCTACAAATGAAGCTGACCAGGCATAGTCAAAGAGGAAAACCCTCTTAAAAACTCCAAACCTAGTAATTGTATGACCAAAGAACGGGAAGCAAGAAACAATAAGCGAGGTTATCAAAGCTAAAATCATGGAAATCATGAAAGAAGACCTTAAAAGAACACGGATAAAGGCAATTAGAAAGATGAGGAGCACCGGAATCGCCACTGAGACGGAGACTAAAGGAGAAATACAAGCGATCATGCAAAACCCCAAGCTGGCAACTCTGGGACTGCAGGCGGAACCCCCTACAAGGAGGGGCCCAACGGCGATCATATTTGGTCTACCCAAGGACATTGGCCCGTAAGACCTAGTAGAGGAAATCTATGAGAGAAACCTACAGGAGATTATGCCAGACCGGGAGTGTAAGGAACCTATAACCCCGAGGTACTCGACTATGTCCAGAGATAATAATGCTCGAAATTGGGTTGTGGAATTCACACCAGATGCATGGCGGACTGTGAGGGACCTGACCCGACTTATGTGCAATGGAGCTCACATAGATTCAAGGACATGTGGTGGCATGTGTGCATGTGTGCATGTGTGCCGAAATGTTTCAGGTGTCTGAATTTTGGCCACACCACCACACGTGTGTGTGTGCAGAAGGCTCTGACCTGCGGACACTGTACGGAAAAGGGGCACGAGTTCAGAAACTGCCCAAATAAGAGCAACATCCCTACATGCGCGAACTGCAAAAGACAAAAAATGGATGCAAACCACTCAGTAAGAGATTCAAAGTGCCCATGTTATATTAAAGCTAAAGGAATATACCAAATCAGAACCGATTATGGGGACAAGCTGTAAAAAAAATTATAACTGCACAGAGGTTAAGGTTTTCCAGCACAATGCGCAGAGGGCTAAAGCGGTTGCCGACCAGCTGAGACTGAAGGCCGATGAGGAGGGGGCTGATATCCTTCTAATTCAGGAGCCATACACTCATGGTAAAAAAAAGTAAGAGGCTACCCTTTATCCTACAAGCTCATCCAAAATGATGGAGACACCCCATGGGCAGCAATAATAGTGCGAAACCCTAACATAACGGTGACAAAGGTCGGACAGCTCTATTCGTCGTGGGCAGTCTGTGCCCACGTGATCTCGCCAATTGGGGACTTCTTTATGGTCTCTTTGTACTGCCGACCGGGACAGGATATCACTCCGGCTACGAACTACCTGCAGCACCTCCTAGAGATATTACCAGAACAAAAAATAAACATTGGATCGGACGTCAACTGCAGATCATCTACATGGCACAGCACCACAGAGGATAGAAGAGGGACCCACAACGGGGAGCTCCTGGAAGACTTCCTCTCTGGATCACGGCTGACTGTCTTAAACAAATCGAATCAGCTCTTAAACTTTAGCAACCTACAGTGAGTAGAAGGCGACGATTGATATCTCACTCGCCACAACCAATTTGGCCTCACATGTCGCAGACTGGAGGGTATAGAACTCCTGGACCACTTGGTAATCACTTTCCGTATCAAAATAAACCTTGCCAGAATTTCATTAACTAAGCATCAGCTCAATAGGTTCGCCATCAACAAAGCTGATTGGAACCTCTTTGAAGAAACGCTCACTGAAGCAATCCACTCTAGATATCAAGAAATCCAAGTGGAGACTGAGCCGGATGCCCAGCAACAAAAGACTACGGATCTCATAACAAATGCCACTCAAATTGCAATAAAAAGAAAAAAATCCTATGCCCGGAGCGGTCCCATGGTTGTCCCTGGAGCTACAGGAATCGAGGATGGAGGTAGCAAGAGGAAGAAGAAAGGACTTCCAGCGAGCCTGCAGAACGTGGCCGGCGCATGAGGTTGAAGCACTAAAACAACTATATAGGACAGCAAGAAACCAGTATACAGACAAGATTCAGAGAAGTAAAAGAAACGCATGCGAACAAATAGTGAAAACAATGGGAAACAACGACCCCTGGGGAGTGGTGTACAAGGTCACTACAAACAAACTCCCTAGAGGCGAGGTACTCACAACAACAAGAACTCCCCAAGGCCAGTTAACCACTACATGGGAACAATCGATAAACAATATTCTGGGTACTATCTACAGGGAGCAAGTGGCGCCAAGAACTGAACAACAGCGAGAAGTGTGCAAACAGAATGATAACTATGATCCAGAAGCACAGGAAACCCCCCCCCTTCACCTTGGAAGAGCTGCAGCAGGTGGCAGCAAGGATTAGAAACAGAAAGTGCCCTGGCACAGACCAGATGGAACCTGAGATCGTCATGTGAGTGGTTGAATTGGCACCCAACCTACTGCTGCACCTATATAACTGCTTTCTGAAAGCGGTATACTTCCCAAAACAGTGGAGGACAACTAGCCTAAAATTAATCCTCAAAACTTCTGGCAAGAACCCTGAACAACCAGAATCATACAGGTCAATAGCGCACCTAACCGTGGCAAGTAAACTCTAGGAAAGACTTCTACACAAGCGACTACAGCAACACTATACAGCAGCGGACTTAAATGCAACAAACAAATATGGCTTGAAGCCTGGATCCTCCACAACAGACGCCGTGAGGAATCTCCTCATTGCAGTGGAAGAATGCCAAAGCAAATACTTCCTGGCCATTTCGGTGGACTTTGCCGGGGCGTTCGACTCCCTCTGGTAGCCTAGCGTCCTTGGGAGACTCCGACAGGCGCAAACTCCAACAAACCTCTTTCATGCCATCAGCTCCTACCTCTCACAGCAAAAGATAGGTCATAACCCCTTACCAAAGATTAGTCAGAGAAGTACACAGAGGATGCCCGCAAGGGTCAGTTTTGGGCCCACTGTTGTGGAATTTTGTCTTTGATGAGTTCCTGCGTATCGACATGGGAGACGTCAAGTCACAGGCATTCGCCGACGACCTAATATTGACAGTGGCGGCTAACTCCAGCGCCCAGTTGGAAATAGCAGCAAACAGAGCCCTCATCACTCTACAGGAACAGACAGAAGCGAAATACCTGGTAATATCGCCCACCAAAACAACATCTATACTCCTCAGGGGCACCCTTGATCCAAGAAGACCCCCACAGATAAAAATAAACGGAGCCACAATCAGGTTCGCCACCGAAATGAGATATCTTGGCATAATCCTCTACACAAAGCTCACGTTCAGGCCACACCTCATACAACTCTGAAAGAAAATTAGAAACTATGCTGCCATGGTAGCCGGAGTCACGCGACGAGACTGGGGACTAATCAAAAGAACACTGGCTCTTTATTACAAAGCCACTTTTATCCCCATAGTCACATACGCAGCTGCCACATTCTACCACAAAATGACTACTGTAGCCAACAAAAGGATCCTGAACTCAATACAACGGTCAAGATTGTTGAAAATAGCGCGAGCTTGTAATACAGTCAGCACAGAGGCGCTCCAGATTCTGGCAGCAGTCTTGCCGCTGGATCTGGAAATCCTTAGAAGTGGCCTGACATATTACATAATGAAAGGGATTACCATTACCTTCTTGGGGCATACAATAGAACAGGAAAACGGAGAAAAACAAGAGAAAGCAAGAACGCAGGCACACCTGAAACAAACGTGGCAGACCAGATGGTCCACCTCGCACAAGGGCGAGGTAACGAGGAAATTCATCCGCCTTGTAGAAAAAACCTACCCGAAGTCATCTGCGTGGCTCCACCCGGGCCTCTACACAACTTTCATGCTGACTGGCCACGGGCCCTTTAATGATAAACTCGCCGCTCTGGGTATACTCCAAGATCCAAACTGTCCTTGTGGAGAAAGAGAAAGCTGGAAACATCTGATGTACCAGTGTCCCATATATGAGGACCTGCGGGTATCTTCATAACGAGACTAAGATTCATACCCCAACAGCAAGAACATCACCTATTTTATTCAAGGGATGAATACCAAATCCTGTCCAGATTTGCCTGGGACCTCTTCACAAGAAGAAGAACTCGAAATGCGATCAGGAACTGACGAGAAGATCCACTGAAGAGAATGTCGTAAGCAAACCCACACAAGGACAAGACATCCCAAGAGACATTGAGTATGACTCTCAACTACAATGATCAATCCTCCTGAGCACTCAAAGACAAATTGAGATAACCCGACCTAGCCAAACAACGATGGTGGACGCAGCACCTGGCTGACAGTGATTTGCCATCAGCTGAGATAAAAAAAGAACCAATCTCCCCAAAGAAAACACCTAAAGCAGGAATAAGAAAACACAAGTACGGGGCTGGCCCCATAAATGATGCAATTAGAAACGACAAAACAAAGTGCAGCTTAATTGCCAAATGCCATATGGCGACCTGAAGAGGGCATCCTAGACCCCTTCATCTTTAAATTACATTTCCCTGGGGGGAAGGGAGGGGACGGGTTTTTCCCCTCGTCTCCTCGCCACCCCCACTTTTCCTCTCTAGTGGTGCATGGGCCTGCCCCACTGAAACCTGGGGCCACCTTCTCTATTGGCCCCACACTTCTGCCTTTCTCTCCCCATTATTCACTCTCCCTCCCCTCTCCATCTGCACGCTAGCGAAAACCCCACACACTTAAATTTAAGCATTTTAAATCACCTTTCGCCCATATTTTGGCCTTTTCAAATTCAAGCGACACCACCATTGCGCAATCGATTAGTTAATTTTTTTTATAGGTCCTAGCCGCCGAAATCTCAGGAAACTACGCGGCAGGACCTGCCAGAGTAAATGAGTCTACTGGGTTCCTGGTTTCGCAGTCATATCAAGTAGTTACGTCTGTGTTTTCATAGGTTAGTCATGATGTGGCAGGGAGCTTTGTCTTTCAAAGAATTCGCGGGCAAAGACGGTGAAAGACCAGTAATTATCTTCTTCTTGCAATATTATTTCTTCTCGGTTTCTTAGCAAGGAGTTGATGCATATATATAGCTGGCATCTGAGGTCCTCATAGTTGTCATAGTCATGGATAAGTCATTTCCTCCTGACTGCAGTTACAGCTTGGGTTGTCGGAGATTCCCAGCTCGTGGAGTTCCCCTCTGAAGAAGCCGTGTCCCATAAGAAGGAAGGTGGTGTGCAAGCCAGGGGAAAACCAGAATGGGGAGATAGGATATACCCTACTGACATCGGATATAAATTTTTTGGTGATTTGCCCTTTTGTGGTAAGATTCCATCTATTTTGCCAGATAGATTGCATATGTTCCATTAACCTCTCATTTTCTGAGGATTTGCTTTTCTGTGGAAATTTGCTTTTCTATTGTGTAGTCTAGATAAGTTGTTGTTCTTCCTTTCAAATGTTGGTGTAGTAGCCCACAGCGCACAATATCCAGGTCCAGGGAAAGGAAGCCCGCCAGGACCTGGAGCGCATGGGTGCTCACTATGCAGCACCCATTGTTGTCAATAGTATGGATCGGTGGATCGACTCCAGCTTTTTCTTGTTGACTGCTGTGTTCGCTTTCTGATACCAGGAGCCTGCAGCATAGGCAAGGATGGGGATGAAGAGAGCTTTGTATAGAAGGGAGAGGGTCCTCTTCTTTAGTCCCCAGTCCCTCCTGATGATTTTGGTTATCAGGGCCGAGAGCCTCCTTGTTTTCGTTCTGAGATAACAGAGATGAGATGTGAAGTTCAAGTTTCGGTCTAGTATTATTACTAAGTATTTTAGGTCCTGTTTGAGTTTGATGGTCGCTCCATTTATTTTGATTAGTGGAGGTCTACCAGGATCAAGAACACCCCTGAGGAGTATTGAGTTTGTTTTTTCTGTTGAGATCGTTAGAAGATTCCTCTTGGCCAATCCTGTAGCATGTGTGTGTGGCATGGTTGCCTATGGCCTCCAGTTAAGCCCTGCTGTCTGCTTGAAGCATCATAATCAGATCATCAGCGTATGCCTGCGTAATGACATTTGGAATATCCAGATTTAAAAACTCATCAAGCACCAGGTTCCACAGGAGCGGCCCCAGGACGGATCCCTGGGGGCAGCCCCTGTAAACCGGTGTGGATACAGAGGCAAAGGGAGTGCTGACAGTGATTCTTCGGTTTTCCAGGTAAGATTTCATGCAGCGAAATAGATTTGATGGGATTTGAGCCCGTTGGAGCCTGGCCAGAACACTGGGCCACCAGAGGGAGTCAAAGGCTTCAGCGAGGTCAATTGAGATGAGGAGGAAATATTTCCTGTTACGGATTCTGACTGCATCGATTATTCTCTCGAGGGCATCAATGGTGGAGCATCCCCTCCTGAAACCAAATTGGTTTCTTGACATCAATTGAGCATTCTGGTAACGGTTTTCAATTCTGTGGTAGATGAGTCGCTCAATGAGCTTGCTCAGCATCGACAGCAGAACGATAGGCCTGTATGAGCCTGGCATGTCCTGGGATTTAGTGGGGTTTTTCAGGATAAGTCTGACTCGGGCTGTCTTCCACGAAGTTGGAAAGAAACCCTCCGTGAGGCATTGATTTGCTAGGTTTAATATAGTATCCGGTATAATTTCCACTGCCTTTTTTAGTATTTCCGGCTCTATTTGATCTTCACCGGGAGTTTTCCGGTTTTGCATTTTGGCTGCAGCTATGTTGAGTTGCATTATCATGAAAGGGGGCTCCACTATATGGGTGGAGTATTTATCATTCCCCTCGCAGAGAGTTCTCTGTTCCTGCGTGTGTGGTATTATTGAAGGTAGGAGGATATGGTCCAATATATTATTAATGGAAGAGTGCCAGGATCTGGTGTATGTCCCTTGAGGTGTTAAGGTGGCAGCAATGACTTCTCCCCTGGGGAATTTACTGGTGGTGATTTTATATACCACTCCCCAGGGGTCTGCATGTCCCACTGTGGATACAAGGTCTTCCCAGGAGCGTCTTTTTCTTTTTTTTAATTTGAGCCGTATATTGGTTCCTGACCTCCCGGTATTGCTGTCCGACCCAGAGACATGTATAGTATCTTATGTAGGACGGCACCTGAACGAAACTCCGTCTTTGTACACTGTGATGGTTACAGAGCACTGTAACAGGCCAGAAATGTGTGTAACGTTATGTTCGTGCAGTGTGTGTGTTGTTGTGTTTATTTATTTATTAAATCTGTTTATTGCTCTGCCAAAGAGCCACCCCCTGGACAGCTAGAAGCTAGGGGGTTGTTTAGTTGTTTCTGGCCGTTTTGTCACCAGGCAGGCGATCACCTGGAAAGCCTGCCCAGTGTCCGTCTACACCACGGGGAGGTAGGCCACAACTGCGCAAGAACCATGGCCAACCTCAACAGTCACGTACTGAATGTCCAAAGAGGGTTTGGAGCCATTCAAAGAACCCCGTGCCAGCAAGCCGGCAACAGCGCACGCGCACACACACACACATACACACACACACACACACACACACATTCCCAGGAGACAGGACAGCAGAAGACGAAGAAATAAGGATGAGAATAGCATAAAGTAAAAAATATATATAATAAAATAAAATAAAAATAAATAATAATAATAATAATAATAATAAAAAAAAAAAATATATATATATATATATAAGAAGAAAAAATATATATATATAGAAAATATATGTATTAAAAAAATAAAAATAAAAAAAGTAAAATAAAATCTTTATCCATTTCTTGCCCACATCTTTATGCAGTGCTGCCCAAAGTGGTCCACAAAGAGAAAAGGTGTATTGTCAAACAGAAGTAGTAATGTCATTCAATCATGATCGGCAGGAACAAATTCTAGATATAATTCTGAATTCTGTTAAACTGGAGTGGTGTCAGAAGTCTCTGGTCGATGATAAAGGATATCACTGATAAAGGATGAGTCAGAGAAGTGCAGCATCTGTTAAAATCTTTGCGTGGTCTTGAAAGCCACAACGATTTTGTATGTGACGTCATCAGGACGACGAGGCAGCGCACAGTTGTATTATGATTTATGATGCATTTTCAGTTTCATTTCTTGAATTAACATTGAGGTTGAGAGACTTCCTGCGATTAAAAGCAGCATTGCAGAAGGTTTGAAGGGCCCGGAAATTGTTGACAGAAATGAGTATCTTCTCACCTCCGGGACACAAGTTTGGTACTGTTGCCTTAAGAGCCGATCTTAGATCCTCGTAAATGGAGCATTCAAAAAGTACGTGAGGAGAGTCTTCCGGTAGCCCACATCGACAGGAGACTGTATTGGAAAGTCTGAATTGGTAGAGTTTTGCGTTAAGCGAACCATGCCCAGTTAGTATGTAGGAGGTAAACAGTGAGGGTGAAAACCGTTTTCTGGTGGATGATGAGAGTAGTGCAGTTACGTCGGGAACGAAGTTTTTGGTGATAGCTCCTTTTTCGGTAGAATTCCATCTATTCTGCCAGGTGTTCACTAACAAATTCCAGCATCTGGTTCGTTCAGTTTTGGGATCAGTTTGAGGGTTAACAATGATTCCCTGAAATTCCGCAGAAATGCCTTTGCAGATGTAAAAGCAAAGCCCTCTAAACACAACATGCAATCAAGTGGTATGGTGCCTGCAAGAGTCTGTAAAGCTGGAGTTGATACTGTTCGGCAAACGTGAAGTAGGCTGAGGAGAAAGCAACGTTGAATAGTGGATAACTTGGTTTGTACTGTTTTGAGTGCAGTACGTCTAAACCAAAGGCTGGCAGCGTACGTTGTAATTGGGATTATGGCAGCATTATAAAATAGATGTAGGGTTTTAGTGTTCAGTCCCCAGTCTTGTCTGGTAATATGGAGCAGCATTGCGGTAAAACTCTTAACTTTGACGGACAGATGTTGAATATGCTCAGTAAAGGAAAAGCGGTCGTTGATGATGACTCCTAAAAATTTGGTGCTTCGGACAAGTGGAAGTGATTTCTTGTCAAGTTTTACAACTGGTGGTCTGCGATAGTCTAATTTGTGTTTAAAAATCATGATCTTCGATTTTGTTGGGGATAATTTTAATTTGTTCTTAGAGGACCAGGACGATAGTTCAAAGAGTACTTTATTGGCATAGAGTTCTAATTCAGATCTTGAGTTTCCATTCGCTAAAATGATAATGTCATCTGCATACACAAGTTGTTGCACATTTTGAAATTCAGTCGTCCTAAGCAGCCAATCATCGAGAACTAGGTTCCAAATCAAGGGACCCAAAATTGATCCTTGGGGGCAACCACGGGAGATAGATCTGTTAATCTTCGTGCTTTTAGTGATGACGGTGACGGTGCGATCAGCAAAGTAGTTTCTAACAAGTTTATAAAGCTGAAGAGAGCAGTGATTGGAACGGAGTCTGCTGAGGGCACTTTCCCACCATAAAGTATCAAAAGCGCCCTCAAAATCGATAAAGATTGCCATAACGTACTTGGAAGTGGAGCAGTCAATGATGTGGTGGAGTTCTAATAAGGCGTCTTCGCATCCAAGCCCTTGCCTAAATCCGTATTGAAGAGAGGATGTGGAGCTTGTGGCTCCCTGCAGTGTGGTTATTTTATTGGCAATTAATCTCTCTAACACTTTTCCCAGGTGAGAGAACAAGGCAATGGGGCGGTAGGATCTCGCATTATCTAGTGGCTTACCAGGTTTATGTAAAATCTTAAGAATGGCATGTTTCCATGGTTTGGAAAACGTTCCAGTATTTAAGCAGTTGTTGAATAATTTAAGTAGAACTTTGGGCCTTAGGTCATACCCAGAGAGGCAAATGACCTGCAAAGAAAAGAAACAGAAATCATCACAAAAGCTAGCGAACAGACAATGAAAAGGAAAATTCCAAAGCCAGGCGCCATGCCCTGGTGGACCCCCGACATTGAAAACCTGAGATATGAAGTAATAAGACGACGAAAGAACCTCTAACGGGCGCGGCGATCTTGGCCGGTAGCTGAGGTCGCGGCCATGAGGGACAGGTACAAATGTATAAAGACGCAAGGAATCGATACACAAAATTAATAAAGGACACCAAGCGCAAAACTTGGGAAAATCTTGTTTCCACAGCAGGGAACGCTAACCCCTGGGGAGTGGTTTATAAAGTAGCCACTAACAGACACCGCAGAGGAGAAGTCGCAGAAGCAACAATGACCCCGCTGGGTTCCCTGACCACTCCGTGGGATGACTCGGTGACCAATATCCTAAACACCATCTTCCTGGAACAGGTAACTAGGAGGCCGCCGTAGCCTAGTGGTCAGGCGCGCGGGTGCCTAAGTACACGTGCCTTGAGTGACCGGGGTTCAAGCCTGTGACTACTGAATACGGTGCTGTTTCTTGTATTCAATCTATCATGCGAACTCCTCTGACCGTTTGGTCGTCCCGGAGTATAAGCAGAAAATTTATTTATTTTTAACTCTTACCCTCCCTGAACAACTGCGGATCTGTCAATAAAATGACTCATACTTCACTGACCAACAAGAAACACATTTCACTGTGGATGAGCTGCATTCGGCCGCCATGCAAATCAGAAGCAAAAAAATGCTCTGGCCCAGACCTAATTGAACCGGAAATTGTGAATGTGGAATACACCTCGGATCTGTTACTCACGCAATATAACACCTGCCTCCCAGAAGGAACCTTTCCTAATGACTGGAAAATTTCCAACATCAAACTTAAATTGAAAAATCCATCAAAGCAGCCAGAAAAACTATAGTCTTACCGTCGGATCGCCTTACTCCCAGTTGTAAGCAAATTATTCGAGAGAATGCTGCACAAGAGGCTACTCCACTATTACGAAGAGGCAAACTTAACAAACACAATGCAATTTGGATTCAAACCTGGCCTATCCACGATCAAAGCTCTTAAGGCATTGCTGGATAAAGTAGAAGCCTGTACTACCAAATATTTTCTTGTTATCAATATTAACTTCACGCGGGCGTTTGACGCCATCTGGTGACCGAGGTCCTCGCGAGACTTAGGCAGGCTGGAGTGCCTCTAAACCTGTATAACACAATCATGAGTTACCTAACACAGAGAACGATCGACGTATATGCACCGTATAGGAGGCTAACCAGACAAATCCACAGGGGGTGCCCGCAGGGCTCTGTCCTAGGACCCATGTAATGGAATATGATTTTAGGTGAATTTCTGGCCCTTGATATTGGCGAAGTCGGCGCACAGGCCTTCGCCGATGATTTGATACTAACTATTGCTGCTGACTCACGAGCGCAGTTCGAAGAAAAAGCCAACCACGCGATAGGAATTTGGCAAAACTGGGCTACAGTCCATTGCCTGCGGATTTCGCCAAGTAAGACCTGCTCGGTACTCTTGAAGCACAGACTCGACCTTGCCAGACCACCGCCAGTGAAAATCCAAAGCACCACAATAAAACTTGCTACAGAAATCAAATATCTTGGAATCATTATTGACAAAAATCTGTCTTTCCAGCCCCATCTAAAGTACATTAAACAAAAGATACGGAAATATTCTGCATTGGTCGCAAGAGTAACCAGAAAGGACTAGGGGCTAAACAAGCGGACCCTGTCCCTCTACTATAAATCTACCTTTATTCCGGTCATCATGTATGCTTCACCAGTTTGGTACAAAAAGGTAACCACAGTGGTTAATAGAAGAACCTTGGACAGTATCCAGCGGTCAATAATTCTGACAGTCACACGAGCTGTTTCCACAGTCAGCACGCACACACTCCAGGTTAAGGCCGGAGTCCTCTCGCTGGATTTGGAAATCATTAAATGCGCCCTGACATATAATATGGCAAAAGAAATACCATGTACTGTCCCGAACTTCACGTTGGATCTCGTCAACAACAGGAAGCTTGAAAAAACCAGACTGCTCGACCATCTCCGACAGGCATGGCGGGATCGGTGGACAGAATCCACTTAAGGGGAAATCACCAAGAAGTTCCTCCCGAGCGTAAACAGAGTCTTTCCAAAATCCTCCAGTTGGTTCCAACCAGGGGTCCACGTCACCTTTCTGCTTACAGGGCACGGGCCATTTAATGCAAAACTATCTAGCTTCCGAATCACTGAGGATCCCCGTTGCCTCTGTGGCCGCGAGGAGAGATGGCAACATCTCACGTATGACTGTGACCACTATGAGGACCTGCGATGCATGCTCACCACTGCTATCACCTACTTCCCGCAGAACATGGAACAGCATCTGCTCGACTCGGAACATAAATACAAAGCCCTTACCATCTTTGCACAGAAACTCTTGGCTAGAAGGCGAGCACTTATAGCAAACCACCACGCACAGCACCTGGAAGCTGATGATGAATCTCAAAACTAGGACTGGAGAAAACTGGAATGCACAAGAAAACTGTACCAAATAACCTACAACCATGAACATGATCATCATTTAGCCTTCTTCACGAGGGAACTGACAACCAGGAAGACCTACGTCTGAACCAGAGACAAACTGACAACCAGGAAGGCTTAAGTCTGAACCTGAGACAAACTGACACAGGACTTGACATGTACTGGATACAAATTACTCGCACTGGACCACTAGCTGGCTGACCAAACCAAATGACCAACGCAGGAACTAAGAAAATGATATCACCAGGACCCAAAGCTGCGTCCTCATAACATGCACAATAGGCGACCTGAACAGGTTACATGACCAACCATAGGACGAGACTGCCTCATGTATGACCTTGCGACTGGGATTTGAAAGCTAAATTGAAAAAGATCACCAAAGAAGAAGATCCGATTCAGATCGCTTGGACTCTCACGTGCTCTCAACTGTCAATGCCTGGTGGCGATCTGTACCGGGCTCCCTTGCCTGGTACCCTTACTCCCTTTCCCCTGGCGAGGAAGAGAAGACAGTCTTGTCTCCTCACCTCCCATGCCAACCCTTATTCTTCTCCTGGTGGGACACGGGCCTGCCTCACTGAAAATCCTGGGGTCGCCTTCTTTATCGTCCCCATACTTCTGTCTTTCCCCCAGCCCTCAGTCTCCCCCCCTACTCTGCCTAATACGCCAGCGTATAACCCCACACAAACTGCAAAAACTTAACTTCGTCCAAATTAAACCGCATAAACCTCAATTGGTTTTTCTCCCCTACCGAGGTTTTTTTTTTTTTTTTAGGTCCTAGTCACTGAAATCTCAGGAAACTAGGTGGCAGAGCATGCCAGAGTTAAATTTCATTCTGTGTACCTGGTCTGCCTTCACGAAGCCAAGTGTGGGCAACGTTGGGCCTCAGTAAGGATCCAGCGGCTAAACGGCAGATGAACAACGATACACAACACTACACATATACAAAATCCACACACTTTTAAATCTCTGGCCTTCCCAGTGAACTGGTACACCTACAACGAAAGCAACGCGGAGATGGAGGAACCCCTGGTGCCGTTAGACATCAATACACTTTACACTTTACACTTCACTCAACCTAAGCGACGAGTCCCTTCCCAACCAGGAGGCACAAACGAAGCAAGAAAGATGGGCAAAGAAGACACTCCATGGCAGACACTACAATGATCTCCAGCAAGATCACATAGATAAAATTGCTTCCAATGCATGGCTCACGAACGGGACGCTCTACCCCGAGAATGAAAGATGCGTACTCGCCATCCAAGACCTGGTAATCAACACCAGAAACGATAGAAAATACATCGCCAAGGAGCCCGTAGTGTCCGATGACACATTTCGACGATGCCACCTGGCCTCAAAAATCATACAACACATCACCGCAGGATGCAAGGTGATCACCCAGACTGAGTACACTCATAGACACGACCAGGTAACCAGAATAATATATCAAAAGCTAGCAAGGAAATACCAGTTGATTGTAGAAAGTGTACGGTAGTACAAGTCCGGATCCTAGGCAGTACTAGAGACCCCAATCCACAAGGTGTACTGGGACCACGCCATAATAACGGATAAGACAATGCCGCACAACAAGATGGGTATAACCCTTGTGGACAAGTAGGAAAAGGCTACCTGTCTCATTGACATAACGGTACCCAACACTGGCAAACTGCAGAAAATCCATGTGGAAAAAATTAGGAAGTACACGGACCTAAGACAGGAGATCAAAGAGATGTGGCATATGCAACAAGCAACGACCATCCTGATCATCGTGTAAACCACCGGTATGGTGCCAAAGACCCAATATAACAGCCTAGCAGCGATAGGTCTCCCAGTGAACACCTAGAAGGAACTCCAAAAAGTCGCGATCTTGAACATAAATAATAATAAATAAATAAATTTTCTGTTTATACTCCTGGACGACCAAATGGTCAGAGGAGTTTACAAGATATACAGAATACAAGAAACAGTGCCGTATTCAGCAGTCACGGGTTTGAACCCTGGTCACTCAAGGCACGTGTACTTATGCACCCTCGCGCCTGACCACTAGGCTACGGCGGCCGTCTGTAGGGTAGTCAGAGAGTTCCTCGACCATCAGTAACACCAGACATAACAACCACCACCCTGTGTACTTAGTAGCAATATCCGTCACGAGGTGGAACACCTAAACAGGGAGAAATAATATAAAAGCAAAATAATAATAATAATGTTATTATTAACATAAATATTATACATTAGTGATTCCTTACACAGAAAGCCGGAGGAATCTTACAATACTACATTGTTTTACACAAGTGAACAAATAAAAACATACAGAATTAATCAACATTGAGAAGTTACGTAACATAACGAATAAAGATAAAAAAAAATAGCAATTAAAACAAAAAAAGAACTGCAAGTTGAGCGGAATATTAAATGACATCGGCTAACTAGAACCGGCACATACATAATTGTCCTTTACGAACAGAAAGGCAAGATGTCATCGCGATATTCCTTGTCAATAGACCACAGGTCGATGTGGATGTTCAGCGAGTTGAAAGTGTCCAGAGTCAAATTTGGGAAATGTCTCTTGAAATTCTGTAACCTCTGGAGCCCTGAGCACAAGGAGTGGATACTGCGGAAATGTCTTCCTGGCAAAGCAAACCAACCATGTTCCAAATGTTGATGTGATCATGCCTTTATTTTTAGCACATGGGTTCTGTGGATTGTGGACGTGTATTGCAGATTGAAGCAGAGTGCAGATTTAGATGTCGTGTAAATCTGGTGAGATCACAGGTTAGCCCACTTCAGCACACCCAGAATTCGAGGCCCATAGCTACTTGAGGCTGGTGAGTGGTGCAGCAGACCAAACTTCCATGACATAAGAGAGCACACCACTGAAGTAAGTTGCGAGGTGTTTCCTGATTATTTGTTTATTGTGAGTTTTGAAGACATCTATTTCAATCCCTAGAAGGCTCTCAAGGCTTTAGAATACTGAACTTGGATTTGCTGTTTACAGGTGAGGTTCGCATCAAGGATTACTCCGAGGAATTTGATACTGTCTGTGGGAGTCAGAACATTTCCTGCCAGTTCCGGAAGAAGAGAAGATGCAGTATCAGATAAATCATCCGACTTGGAGTACAGATGAGAAAGCTTGACTTCTGTGGATTAACTGACAGGCCAAAAAATGCAAGCAGAATATTCCACAGCAGAGGACTCAAGCGACTCCCTCTTCTCACCGCTCATCATCGTTGAGAGCGAATGTTGCGGTGTCAACAACAAGCTGATTTTGGACACTAGACGACTGGAAACTGGTGTGCTGGTCAGATGAATCGAAATACCGAGTGCAACAAGTCGACGGTCGTCTTGTGTGTGTGTGTGTGTGTGTGTGTGTGTGTGTGTGTGTGTGTGTGTGTGTGTGTGTGTGTGTGTGTGTGTGTGTGTGTGTGTGTGTGTGTGGTGCACGCAACACCAGTCCATGAACCGATCGTGCATGGTGCCCACTATTCAGGCAAGTGGCCGGTGGTTGCTTAATAGTCTCCATGCACACGAGCGGCAATGGACGCGGCTTCCTTTGGTGATCGATTTGAAAGTATCGAAGTTTAAATGGAGTGCACACGGGTGGGCTGTGACGTTGCTTTACCACCTCATTGCTGGTGGTGACGCAGCAGCAAAAATGTGATTAGCGGGAACTGCCTAAGCGCCCGGCTTGAGCGGTGAGCCAGTACATTAGGGAGCAGTGGTAATCACACAAGGTCTGCACAGGACCACAATGGTATCGTCACCTTCCTCCCTACACCGAGTGGAAAAGGCAAGGGTACGAATCCCATCGATGACGCGAGGAACTTTAATGGGCTTTTTTCACTCCTTGGCTGAGTTAGTCGGTCTCAGGCGTAGACAGCAAGGTATTTTCCCCAAGGTTTTAATTGGTTTTAATTGGAATACTTTAATTGTTTTAATTGGAATGTTTTAATTGGTTTTAATTGGAATTCTTTAATTGGAATGTTTTAATTGGAATTCTTTAATTGGAATGTTTTAATTGGTTTTAATTGGAATTCTTTAATTGGAATGTTTTAATTGGAATTCTTTAATTGGAATGTTTTAATTGGAATTCTTTAATTGGAATGTTTTAATTGGTTTTAATTGGAATTCTTTAATTGGAATGTTTTAATTGGTTTTAATTGGAATGCTTTAATTGTTTTTAATTGTTTTATTGCAAGGTTTTAATTGTAATGCTGGTGATGGGAGTATTGTGTCACAACACACATACATCGAACCCTACTAAAAATAGGGCTGCGTAGCCGCAGGCCGCTCCAAGAGTACATGCTGACCACAATTCAACAACGCCTACAATGGGTACGCGAGCATTGAAACTGGACCTTGAATGATTGGAAGAAGGTCGTCTGGTCCGATGAATCACCTTTCCTGTTGCACCATGTGGATGGCAAGGTACGTGTGCATCGTTTTCTTGGGGAAGTGATGGCGCCTGGATGCACCGTGCAACGAAAACAAGCCGGTGGCGGCGGTGTCATGCTTTGAGCAATGTTCTGCTGGAATACCCTGGGTCCGGTCATTCATGCGCCGAGCACTGTGATGTCTACCACCTACAAGTGCCTCTTGGAAGGTATTTCCCAATTTATGGGAGCAGCACTGCTTAAAATTATTCAAAAACCAGGAAAACCTAATACCGACCCAAGAGCGTACCGCCCAATCTCTCTGTTAGCCAACCTGGGAAAGCTGTTTGAAAGAATGATTTATCCCAGAATCCAAACTATTCCAAACTCACAAAAACTTTCATCCAACTCGCAGTATGGCTTCAAGAAAGGCTCCCATAGCAGCCCTTGTAAAACACTGTACACATTCCACACCAGTCTATGAGATGGTCATCTTTGTGGAGTTTGAGCGTGCCTTTGATATCCTTTGGTGGGAGAGTTCCCTCGGGTCCCTTAGACTGGCAAACTGCAATCAATATCTTTACAAAGTCATAAGATCCTACTTCAGTACCAGATCAATTCAGGTCACTTCCCAACACCTGTCATATTCAAAATTTATAAACAGAGGTTGCCCACAGGGGTCAATGCTAGGACCACTCCTTTGGAACTCCGTACTTGACAAGTGGCTCACCAGAAGCTTTGACAACTGCGTCAATTTCGCCTGTGCAGACGACTTGGTTATTTGCATTGCAGGAAAATCCAGGAGAACCCTTGAAGACCGTGCAAAGATTGTCCTGGATGTCCTGGTAAACTGGACCCTCACAAATAAATTAAAAATATCAAACACAAAAACAAAGCTAATCACCTTCAAAAACAGGTTTGATTACCGCAGACCCCCCCTAAAGTGCTTATTCACGGGAAGCAAATTCCATATGTTGCACAAACTAAACACCTTGGCATAGTATAGCAAACAAAACCAAAGCCTTCATTGCAGCCGTCATCAGGGTCTCCTGTTCGGACTGGGGACTCACCAAAAGAACCCTGTCTCTCTACTATAAAGCTGTGTTCTTCCCAATTGCCTCCTATGCTGCTGGGGTCTGGTTCCATAGGGTCACTAACAGTAAAATCCGGGCCAAACTCCATGCAAAGAACTACGCTGCTCGCGACACACCGAGTAAAAAGAACAACATAAACTAATGTACTGCAGGTTCTATCCGGGGCCCTTCCCCTGGATCTGTATATAACTTATAGAGGTTTCATCTACAAACACAAAAAAGGCCTACCAACCTCACTCCTTGGAATAAACTGCAATCCTGCTACAAATATCAAACAGGAAAAAATAAACCTATGGAATAAACTCCTCTTCCTTTGGCAGGTTAGATGGGATGAAAGTCCCACTGGAGCGGTCACCAGACTTTTTATCCCGGATGTCACCTTTGCCATGAATAAGCCACATTGTAATTGGTTCTACCCATCCATGAGCACATCCTACATCCTAACAGGACATGACGCTCTTAAAGCGAAACTGTTCCAATTCGGACTGGCGACAAATCCTCATTGCTCCTGTGGGGAAGAGGAATCCTGGAACCACATCCTATTGTCCTGTCCCAATTATGAAGAACAATGGACAACACTTAAAAATAAGGTTCAAAACATCTCAGAAGTCAATCTTAAAGCCTTAATTGAAAGACTAACTTTCAAGCCCTTCAAACCTTCACCAACGACGTCTTCAGCAGAAGAATGCAGATGCTTAACCCACTGGATAATTCAACAAATTCTTGCTGAGCTGTTCCCTGTGTCACCTACCAGTCATTCTAGGCTTGAATTCTTTTAATCTATGAGGTTGTTCAGAGATGTCTACCACTGGTGTTTTTTTTTTTTTATATTTATTTATTATTACTAATTGATATATTTTATTTATTATTTTATTTTTATTATTATCTTTATTTATTTATTTATTTATTATTATTTTTATTTATTTTTTTTTTCTCCCTGCTGGTACTGAGGACTAGGCTAGTACGGGATTGCTAGCATCCACTGGTATTGCACTACCTCGAATGGATGCGGGATTTTAGCGCACTACCGAACCGCAGATAGTAGATTTTGTCCGGCTCCACGTGCATTGGGACGGGCATCAGGCAGCAGTTGCTCAGGTGTTGGCTGCTCACATTTAAAGCCCTGATTACACAGATTGTGTAGTCAAGATAGAGACAATTTTCGGAGATGGACCCAGGTCCTGGAGCCGCTACAAACAAGCCACATACATATACGAATACATGAATGTCATTGAGTGTGCATACATGCATTTCTTTTACTTGTCTTGAGAGTTTTGTTGTGTTTTACAATTTTGTAAGAGAAGCTCCACTTTCCGCTGAAGTTTCTTACACAGGTTCAAAGATTGTAAATAGAGAGTGTTATGTATTTTTGTATTTATGTAAATAAATAAAAAAAGAAAAAAAATACCTAAACATGCAAAAAAATACTTCCTCATGATCACTGTGAACTTCTCCGGGGCATTCGACTCCCTTTGGTGGCCGAGCGTCCTGGCGAGGTTCGGGGCCGCTAGAACCTCTACAATCTCATCCAAAGCTACCACTCAGACAGAGAAATCACAGTAAAAGCCCCCTTCTAACTAGGAACATTTACAGAGGCTGTCCGCAGGGCTGCTCGGTTCTGGGTCCCCTACTGTGGAACATCGTACTGGACGGCTTCCTTACCCAAAGTCATGACGAAGTCAAAACTCAGGCTTTCGCCGATGACCTCATCATTACCGTTACGGCAAATTCACGAGCAGAACTGGAAAGCAGTGTCAACACCTCCCTGGACAAACTGTATCAATGGGCTCGACACAATCAGCTGCACATCTCCCCAGCAAAGACAAACTCAATGTTGTTCAAAGACACCTTACAAATCAGACGGCCCCACAAATAAAGATAAATAATACAACCATTAAATTCTCTGCACACATCAAATATTTGGGTGTGCTCCTAGACACCAAACTAAGCTTCAGGGAGCATATAAAATACAACCGCAAAAAAATCAGATCATACTCAGCCATGATCGCGAGAGTCACTCGAAAGGATTGGGGCCTCAACCTGCGCACGCTCCATCTTTTCTACAAGGCTGTGTACATCCCCATCATAACGTATGCCGCAGGAGTGTGGTTCCAAAAGGCCACACTCGCTTCCAACAAGCGACTAATAGACTCCACCCAAAGAACCATACTACTGTCCATCACCCATGCGTGCGGTACTGTCAGTACCCACGCTCTCCAAGTCATTGCAGGAGTACTCCCGCTGGACCAGGAAATAGTCAGACGAGGTCTTCTAAACCACCATACCAAGGGCATCACAAAAACCTGCCTGGACTTCACAATAGACCCGGACGCTAATCAGAAAACAGAGAAGAAGAGACTGAACGCGCACCTAATACAGGTGTGACAGGAGAGGGGACATCACGAGAAAATTCATACCTAATGTGACTGGGTTATACCCCACGTTACTCAACTGGATCTCCTCTGGCTTTTAATGAACCCATCTATTCACAGGCCATGGGGCTATTAATGCAAAGTTATCATTCCTTGGGATCCAAGACGATACCACCTATGTTTGCGGAGGATTAGAGAGCTGGCAGCACCTCGTGTATGCCTGTCAGCTCTATTACGACCTACACAATCACCAAGATCAGATACCTACCAAGAGGCCTTGAACAGCACCTTGTTGACAGCAAAGATGAGTACCTAGTGTTCACTGATTTTGACACCAAGGGTCCCGAGCATCATCATTCTTTTCTTTCTTGGTGATTCCTTTCTACTTCTGACTCTCTCTTTCTTTCAAAGTGCCCGATGGCTCTGCACATTGTCATCTAGGAAGACACCATCGCCATTAGTGAAAAAGTGTAACATAGCAGTTGACGTTGATACGTTGTCCCACATGCACAAGGGGTCCAAGTTCCTGCCAGTGAAACATGCCCCACACCATACAACAGCCTCCACTGGCCTGCACTTTTTGATACTATGCATGATGATCAAGAGCCTCAGGTTGTTGACGCCATGAGGCGTACGACCATACATTGTTAGGAGACAGATTCTATTCACACTACGGCATCCTCTCTTAACCATTCGTACGTGGTTAGGAGAGAATGCCGTAGGGGTCGTCTGGTGGTAAAGCCCATACGTGCGAGCGTGTGACGCATGGTCATGCCAGAGTAAAGGAGTCGGTACACTGTGTTCTTAGGTATCACGTACAGGAATTTCAGTTACTTTTAGTCAAGATTCTCGGAATAAAATAAATTTCATTTTTTTTTTTAAATTTCTGTGTCTTGCATCACTAATTTGCCTATAATTTCAACAAATATCAATATTTTTTAATTCTGTTTTTTTATTGTTACTCCTGAATAGGTGCACTATCGTAAACAAATACATTCGACTAATTTAAAGTCAAAGGTTTTTAAAGAAATTCATTTTTTTTCCTATTTCGATACTCATCTCAAAAAGTCATGTGACTTTAGGTGCATATTGTCTAAAAAAAAATGTACTACACTGTCAGTGCCCATTAATTTAAAAAAATCATTATTAAATCAAGATTCTAAAATGGTACAACATTAATTGCTAACAGTTCAGAAAAAAAAGTTATTGGCATTTAAAACAAAAAGCAGCTTAATTGCCTAAGATATTTTGGATTCAAACTTTTTTATTTTAAGTTCTTTGATTGGGTTTTTTGAAATAAAACATTCTTTTCAAATTAACTATTTATTTCAACTAAATGAAATGCTCAAAATGGCCACCATTAGCGGTGATGCATGCTCTGCATCGCCGAATAAAAGATCGTTTGAGTCTGCGAGCAAATCCGTTTGCATTAATTTCTTCAGCCGCTGTTTGAATCCTTTGACGCAATTGTTCGACAGAAGTGATTTCCTCTTTGTAGACCTTTTCTTTCAGATACCCCCAGTAGAAAAAATCTAGGGGGTTGAGGATGAACGTGGTGGCCATAAAATTGGGCCTAACCGCCCAATCCATCTTTGTGGAAAAGTTTGATTTAAATGTTCTCGTACAATAACAGCGAAGTGAGCGGGACAGCCATCATTCTGCAGCCACATTGTGTCTCGTATTTCTTGGTCGACATCTCTCAATAACTCAGGGAGGTCGTTTCGCAAAAAATTTAATCTTTGCGAATCTTGACTAAAAGTAACTGAAATTCCTGTACGTGATACCTAAGAACACAGTGTACCGACTCCTTTACTCTGGACCACTATTTACGATACACCCTGTATATATGTATATATATATATATATATTTTTTTTTTAGGAGCATTAGCAACTAAGGCTCCGGGATATGCGGTGGTCATTCCCTGACCTTTCCGCATCCTCCGTATTTGGTAGTGACGGGCTCGAACCCCGGTCTAATCAAGAAGCAAGCGTGTGCTACGCACACTGCTGCTCCTTCCCACCTGGCTACGGAGGCGCCTATGGCAGATATTGCTACGGATTGGCCCATGTTGTATTGGGTAGTCGACTCTTCAACAGTGCTGCGCCTGTTCGCCTGTACGAATCGTCGGACCCGGTTCTCACTTCTAACGTAAACCGTTCGCTGTGACCTTTGCAGTTTTGCTGTCGACTCGTTATTTGATCATTTTGACGCCAGTCCTAGTACACTTTAACTACGGCGGCTCTCGAACACCCCCACCAGTTCAGCCGTTTGGGAAATCGAGGCACCAGCTCGTCCAGCTCTCACAATCTGTCCTTTATCAAAGTCCAATAAATCGGACTTTGATAAAGGACAGATTGTGACAAAGGACCTTTATTGTGATAAAAGCCCTTTATCAAAGTCTGATAAATGCTTTTATCGGACTTTGATAAAGTGTCACGCTCGGAATTTTACTACTTACCGAACCACTGACACCTTATCTATGCTACTTAGGTCGAATAACTCCGCACTCTCGTACCTCACGTGGTCAACGGGTAGCATTCAGTTTTAATAGAGGTGGTCATAATTCAATGATCCCTCAGTGTATGTTGCAATTCTTTTCTTTTTCAAGAAATTAATAATAATTATTTACGCCTTATTTTATGTTTTTTAATCCACATATTTTGGGGCGGCAAATTTTGTTTCCCTTACTGGCGGCACATAGGGTCACAGCGGCCCAGTGTGTGTGTGTGTGTTGATATTATATACCGTAAAATATATTATACCAAAATACAGTATTACAATGAAATTTTAACTTTATGAGTAGAGCAAACGTTGCCGTATTCGCAATGATTAAAATCACTAATTCATACTGAAATTAACAGAGCGTAAATTAGCACGTGCACACTGAACGGCAGCCATATTGGCGATTGATCAATGAAATTTTAACTTTATGAGTAGAGCAAATGTTGCTGTATATTATGAACTCACGAAGTTTTTTTCTTTTTTTTTTCAGGAAAAAAGCGAACAACGATAACAGAGAAAATACAATGGAAAAGGCGGACTTCCTTTTGAAGCGAGCACGATTAGATAACGAAGCATTTTATAGCGGATGGTAATGAAAGGACAATTATGACGCTGCTGCCTTGAAAAGAAATGAAAAAAAAAAGAGAAACAAGAGAATTATTTGTTGAATTACTGTTTGTTCATTAAAAAAAAATCACATGGTTACAGATATATCCTATATATGATCAATGCATGCACATTTTCCAATTTCAGGATAGCCTGTAAAAATAATACAATGTCTTACCAAAAATTATGAGACACTTGTAAATATACAGGAACAAAACATGTATTTATACAAAAAAAAAAAAAAAAAAAAAAAAAATATATATATATGTATATATATACGAATGGTGTTCTGGCTCATCACTGGCAATAAATGACCGTTTCAATACGTCCTAAGTACTTTCTACTAATTTAGTAGAAAGGTGGCGACACTCTGTTCCACTTCTCTTTTGACGCATTCGTGAGCTTCACTAATGACTATTCTCTTCAAACCATTCTCCATCTATGCTTTGTGACATGGAGCATCATCATGTTGAAAAGTTCATCTTGACATAGTGTAGAGTCAGAGAATTGTCCAGAACATGAATTTAGAATGCAACATTCATGGTTGCATGAATTGCGAACTATGGACCTAGTTCAGACCATGAGAAACATTCCTTGACACTTACTGACCACTTCACAGCTGATGGGATGGTTTCATCAAGAAATCAGTCCAGTGCTATGAAAATATCAGAAAAGGTTCACGGCTTTAATTTAATTTCATATCATGAAAAAATCATAAGAAACATCACTTATAAAGAAGACATAAAAACGCTTTCTTGTCTAAAAAAAAATCAAAGCAATGCTGGCTTATAACTGCCATAGTTCTTTTAAAGAATATGTTCTAGGATATCTTTAATCTCGATCTACTAACATGGAAGGTAATCTTCTGCCAGTAGCTGCCGCAGGTGCATGAAAGTTAAGAGAGAAAACTAGATCCAGATCTACTTTGGCATCTTAACTTTCATTCGCCTGCGGCATCTTGTCTTGATCCAGCAAAATATGATGAAACAGCCTAAGATCTAGGACAGTTCGCCGTTCTTCTAAAGATTGCAGTTTGAAGTAGGAGCACAAATTCGGACAGAAAATTCAGTGATGGAACACAAGATTGTCTAGAAAAATATCGGGTGAATTCAATTGTAATGATTCTATGAGCTGTATTGAAGTTAAGTAAAGTGAAGCGTAAAGTTTGTTAAGTGTCTAACGGCACCAGGGGTTTCCCTCATCTCCGCGTTGCTTTCATTGTGAGTATACCAGTTCACTGGGAAGGCCAGAGATTTAAAAGTGTGTGGATCATGTGAATGTGTTATGTTATGTACCGCTGTTTCCTGGCCATTTAGCCGCTGGACCCCAGCTGAGGCCCAACGTTGCCCGCACTTCGCCCTGTGGAGGCAGACCAGGTAAGCACTAGTTTAAATTTTCACTCTGGCAGGTCTTGCCACCTAGTTTCCTGAGATTTCAGTGGCTAGGACTTAAAAAAAAAAAATGTATGGGGATATTGCGCTAGAATTGGAAAACCAAAATGGTGGGCGAACAGCGTAATTTAGATACGGTTATTTTTGGCGTGTGGGGCATTCGCTTGCATACAGATAGAGTACTCCTCCTCCCCCAGTACAAGGTGTTCCTGATCCTTCGGCTTGAAACATATTTTTGTTATAAAGTGACATCTTATATCCTCAAAGAGGGGACATTCATGCATCAGATGTGTCCATGTCTGATTTTCACCGCAGTGGCATAGTGGTGATTCTTTTATTTCGAAGGTCGAAAGTTTGGCATTAAAGGAACCGGGCCCTGTTAGAAGGAAGGTGGTGTAGAGGCACCGGTGAGAACCAGGCCGGCTGGTGTGGGTAGACTTGGGTAACGTCCAGGATTAATTTCCGGGTTATGGCGCCTTTAGTTGATTCTGCCCATCGGGACTGCGAGGTTTTTGCCGGAGATGGTTGATAAGATGTTTTTTCTCTATGTTGCTGTTGTTGGCTGGATCGGTAGTGAAGCCGATGCAGGATACACTTCTACCTCTGAACAGTTGAAAGAGCATGTTGCAGCGGACAACTTCCAGGTCCAGGGAGAGTGATCCCACCAGGACCTGCAGCGCATGAGAGCTGACAGTGCAGCACGCTCTTGTGATGGTGAGCAAGATGCTACGCTGTATTGATTCTAATTTCCTTTTTGTTGACAGCCATGGTTGCTTTGTTGTACCAAATACCTGCAGCGTAAGAGACGGCAGGGATGAAAAAAGCCTTGTAAAAGAGAGACAGGCCTTTTCCTTAGTCCCCAATCTTTTCGTGTGACTCTTGCTATGAGGGCTGAGTAGTTCCTGATCTTTCTCTAGAGATAGACGAGATGTGGGGTAAAGGATAAGTTTTTATCCAATACGATTCCGAGCTATTTTAGTTCTGTAGTTAGTTTAATCGTGGTTCCTACTATTTTGATTTGTGGTGGCCTTCTCGTGTCAAGAGAACCCTTGAGGAGTATTGAGGATGTCTTGGTTGGTGATATCGTTAGGTGGTTCTGTTTTGCCCACGTTTGCAGGGAGTCAATTGCCCGATTTGCAGTGGCTTCCAGTTGTGCCCGGCTGTCCACCTCCAGCATCAGGACGAGGTCGTCTGCAAAAGCTTGTGCATCTGCCCCATTGAGATTCTGATTGAGGAAGCCGTCCATCACCAGATTCCAAAGTAGTGACCCCAGGATTGAACCTTGTGGGCACCCCTGGAAGATAGGCCTAGTAAGTTGAGAGTAGGGAGCACATACTGAGATCCTTCTATCAGATAGGTAGGTTTTGATACAGTAGTACAGGTTATTGGGGATATTTGCTTCCCGGAGTCTGCCGAGGACACTTGGCCACCAGAGTGAGTCAAATGCCCTGGCAAAATCGACAGAGATCGTCAGGAAGTATTTGCGGTTACAGTTGGTAGCTGCGGTTATTATACGCTCCAAGGCGTCTACAGTGGAGCAGCCTCTACGAAAGCCAAATAGTTTGGAGGATCATAGCCCTGTTTCTAGGTAGTGGGTTTCTATTCTGTTGTGGAGTAAGTGTTTAAATAGTTTGCTCAGTACCGGTAATAGTGCTATAGGTCTGTACGACTCCGGAAGTTCCCGTGATTTTGTCGGGTTCTTCAAGATCAGTCGGATCCGTGCAGATCTCCAGTCATGAGGGAAGTAGCCTGCAGAGAGAGACAGTGGTTGAACAAATTTAGGATAGTTGTTGGGATGTATTCTACGGCTTCTTTCACGATCTCTGGTTCCAGATATTCTTCACCAGGCATCTTCTTGTTTCGTATTTTGGCGGTCGCCAAGTAGAGGTCTTCAAGTGTGAATGGGTCTTCGCGTTGTACTGGGTTGTAGTTTGCGTTTTCTTTGCAGAATGGAGCTGCTCCAGGGAGCAGCTCCATCTCCACATTCGGCAACTCCCCACAGCTGCAGCAGCTGTGGGGAGTTGCCGAAAGATGGTATTGAGGATATTGTCTATTGATTGGTGCCATGATTTTGTATAGAAGCCAGCAGGTGTTTTAGTCGAGGGAACTACCTCTCCTTTGGGTAGTTTGTTCATTGCGACTTTATATACAACCCCCCAGGGGTAAGGTAAGGTAAGGTGTAAGGTATATTGATGTCATGTGGCACCAGGGGTTCCCCCCCATCTCCGCGTTGCTTTCATTGTGAGTGTACCAGTTTCCTGGGAATGCCAGGGATTTAAAAGTGTCTGGGTATTGTACATGTGTAATGTTGTGTACCGTTGTTCATCTGGTCATTTAGCCGCTGGGCCCCTGCTGGAGCCCAACGTTGCCCCACCTTCACCCCGTGGAGGCAGACCAGGAACCCAGTAGACTTAGTTACTCTGGCATGTCCTGTCGCATAGTTTCCTGAGATTTCGGCGGCTAGGACCTAAAAAAAAAAAAAAAAAAAATCATAATATGTATGTGTATATACACATGTATATACTCATTTCACTTGTCTGCATACACCATACGTTGTATGCCTATACACACCGTTGGGGGGTTTGATATTACATAGATGGATAGACCGAGACTGGGCAAAGTTTATTTTGAGTGTTGTTAAATTTAGTGTGTGGAGTGTGTGTGGAGCGATTAAATTTAGTGTGTGGAGCGATGTTGTTAAATTTAGTGTGTGGAGCGTTGTATATAGATAGAGTAGGAGGGGAGACAGAAGACTGGGAGTAAGATAGAAATATGGGAGCGATAGAGGAGATGCCCTCAGTTGGTCAGTGAGGCATTCCCATGCCTCACCAGAGAGGAAAGGGAGGGGGGGTTCGGCGAGGGGAGACAATGAGTCTCTGCCCCGCCGTGATAGGGTTGGAAAGGAATCGAGTCAGGTGCTCGATTCTGGTCCCCAACGAGTCTTGATGGCAGCGAAGCTGCATGGTTCAGGTCCGTGTGGCCCTTTTTCAGATTCAGGGTTCAGTCAGTCGCAGAGTTGTAGACCATGTCCTTTTAGTCTCGTTGGAGGTATGGAATTTGTTGTGGGAATAGTAGCTTGTCCCATTTAGTTTCCAGTTGTGTTGTTATTTGCTTGTTGGGCTAGTGTGGCTCGGCGTCTGTTAAACAGTTTCTGTGCAAATTCGGTGAATGTCATATATGGTCCTTTATCGTCCAGAATGAATTGCTCCTGGTTCTTGGGTGAATGTTGTAGTCTTGTCACCAGCTGGCAGCGGATGTCGTCGTATTGGTGGCAGTCATACATTAGGTGCGACCAAGTTTCTGGAACGCCACAAGTGCAATTTGGATTTTCAATTATTCCCAGAGTTGTTAGTTTGGCGTTTAAGGCACCATGTCCTGTGAGTAGGTACGTCACAAACAGACCAGGTGCATACCAGGTTGGTAATTTAGGTTGGAATCTATCTATATATGGAAAGAATTTATTTGTTATCCGACCTTTGATGGAGACATCCCATTGTGCCTGCCACGCCTGCAGCAAGTGAGTCTGGAGTCTTCTTTTTTTCCGCAATGCAGTTATTTCCTGGATCTCCGTTGAAGTCAAGGTCTGTACAAGCATTGCCTTTAGTGAGCTCATGGAGGATACCTCTCCTCACCACCTCTAGTTCTAAGGGGAGTGTTCCTGCGATGACTTGCAGAGCGTGTGTGCTCACTGTGCTGGAGGCGCGAGTAGCAGTGAGTAGCATGACTATGCATGGAGTCAAGTATTCTTAGGTTTGCAGCTGTGCTGGCCTTTTTGTACCAGGCACCAGCTGCGTATGTTGCGATTGGTAAGAAGGCTGCTTTATAATAAAACATCATCGTTCTCTGTTTCAATCCCCAGTCTTTTCGGGCAATTCTGTTTATTAAGGCAGTGCAGTTTCTTATTTTTCTTCTTACGTAGTTTAGGTGCGGTTTGAAGGATAAGTGGGTATCCAAGATGACACCCAGGTATTTGAGCTCTGTGCTGAGCCTTATTGTTCTAGTGCCAATTTTAATTTGGGATGGTCTGTGGATGTTCAGTGTTCCCTTTAAGAGTATGAAGTTGGTCTTCGTCGGTGAGATTCGTAGTAAATGGTGTGTGGCCGAGTCTTGGAGAATTTACACAGCGCGGTTTGCCAGTATTTCCAGTTGTGCCCTGGAATTAGCTTCTATTGTTAAGATGAGGTCGCCCGCGAAGGCTTGTGAGCCGACCCCTTCCAGATCCTTGTTTAGAAACTGGTCCATCAGGAGGTTCCACATTGTTGACCAAGTACTGAACCCTGTGGGCACCCTCTATATATTTTTCTTTCTATTTCTTTGTAGGGAGCGTTTATCTTGATTGCTCTGTCGGTGAGATAACTTTTAAGCACATTGAAGAGGTTTCCAGGAACCTCTGCCTCCCGGTGTACTCATTTCCGGTAGTTGAAACTAGCATTTCCAGGATCGTTTCTTCCGTGTTATGATCAAGGCACTGTATTCATTCCTGACCTTGCGGTATTGCTGCCTGAGGACCTGCACCTCTGCTGACGGCCAGGATCTTCTTGCTCAGTTGAAAATTTTTCCTGCGTGTATTTACCATGTGTCGGAGTCTCTGAAGCTCCGGGCACCACCAGGGGGCCGCACCTGAGGATGGTTTCTTCCTTTTGATGGTTGCGTTTGCAGCCTCTGTAATTATGTTTACAATAGCGCGTTGGTGTTGGTCCGGAGTAAGAGTTGCGTAGTCAAGAGTTTGGACAGAGCCAGTCAGTGCTTCTTGAAATTGTTCCCAGTTGGCCTTGTCAACGGCGAATCTGTTGACGGTTATTTTAGGTGTGGGTTGTCTGTTAAAGGCATGGTGCATCTGGAATGTAATAACTCTGTGGTCAGAGGTTGTCCAATCCTCTCTGACCTTCCATGAAGATATATGTCCAGCAATGGAGCAGGGAGCAAAGCTTTCATCTATTGTTGCTTCCCATAATGAGCTTGAGAAGGTAGGCGGATTGTTCGGCTGGTTTAGTATTGCCAGGCTGTTGTTGGTGAGGAATTCGTTGAGCCGCTGGCCGTTAGCAGTACCACGTCGGTCAGGGGTTGCACTATGCCAAGCCGGCGACCTGCAGTTAACATCTGCACAGACTATTTTACTTTGGCGTTGGGGAGCTCATTGGAGGACGTTTTGCAGGTAATGTATTGCAGGGAGAATGTCTTCGCCAGGTCGACAGTATAATGATATTGCATAGAATTCTCCTAATGAAGAGGTGATTTGGGCACAGTTGGCCCAGTTATTACAGAGATGTGTTATCTTTGTTACCGTGAGGTCAGGATTGCGAACTATCAAGGCTGCCCAGGAGTATCTCCATCTATTTTATACGTGAGGGGATAACTCAATCACCCAGTTTGTGGCGTTACCACTTCTGGGCTTTGTCTGGTATTTTGGTGTGATTAGCACCGATGGGTCAGTATCTGGAATGTCGTGCTGCAGGTTTCTTCTGTAGATTTCGTCCTGTAGTTGGGTTGGGGAGAGGTCACTTCCAGTGTCATAAATTACAATGCTCGGTCCCTTTCTCTTGCGGATCTCTGCACTGGAGACCCAGGGAGGGCACTTTCGGGTTTTCAATGATTTTATTCGCCTCTTCCTGTCTCAGTTTCAATAATGACGCCGACATTGCGAGTCTTCCTCATCGATTTTATTCTGGTTTTAAAATCTTCACCAAGGTTAGTAATTACCAAGTTTTTCACCTCTTTGCTTGTGTGGTGAGTCTCTGGTGTGGCTGGCTTTAAGATGACCAGATGTGGGCATTGTGATAGGGGCCCCTTTTTCCTGCTGGGGGACAGCAGGAATCGGCTGTTGCTCTATTGTTGTTGTGGTCTTCAGCGCTTGGGCGTATGTGGGGACACGCTGTGGCATTTTGTTCGCCCCACAATCAATATAAGCCTGGAGCTTTGCTGTTGCTCTTTCGCTCTCTAGCAAAGTTTCTATCAGGAGTGTATCCAGCTTATTCCACAAGTTGATGTTTTTGGCTCTAAACCCTGTGGTCACCCTGTTGGTTTCCAGAGCAGCCTTGAGCTGTATTGAAGTTATAGTGACAAAGTGTTTTTTCACAGGCGGCACCGGTGCTTTCGCACAACTCCGCATTTGAATTTCTTGTGAAGTAAGACAGTACTGTCAAGGCTCTATATAGCATATGTTAGTGCATGTTCATGTTTGCTTAGTGCAGGTTATGTTGTTGATCTGGTCGCTTAGCCTAGGGTCTGTGGAACACCACAGACCGCTAGTTACCGTCACTGGCACTGGGAGCCGGACCAGGTAAGTGGGAAGAGAACTCTGGCTGGCCGACCCTGGGGTTAGCCTGAGCTTCCCAGGGAGGGGCAAAAAAAAAAAATAATAATAATAATAAATAAATAAAATAAAAAAAAAATTTTAAAAAAATTTTAAAAAAAATAATAAATAAATTTAAAAAAATAATAATGTCGACCAATATGCGACCGATAAAATGGCTGAATTTTGTGTCACGTTAAATGGCTAGATTTGTGTCCTCTAAGATTAAAATTGTTAGAGGTAAAACTAAAATTCCGGTTTATTTACAGTAGTTTTCTATATCTTATTTCCTCTAAAAGGACGAATTAAAGGGTGATGTTGCAAACTTTGAATTTATTTTTTAAAAAAAGGAAGAAGTATTAGAATCACTTGTAAGATTCTTAGATGTATCAGAGTTAAAGGACAGAAGACAGAGAATTGTGATTAAGGACCTATTCCAGAGTCAAAAAACCATACCCAGAACGTAAGAGATCTGGTAATTGGAATGTATTCTGCCATTGGAATCGACTGGCAGCCACCACCCACTCGAAGATCGTTAACCTATCTCAGACGGAACCTCTGTACCATGAATGGCACCAAATCGGGCCAGATACCGAAATTGGACTCTTTACCAACAGCAACAGCATGCTCTCTATTGCCAATTCCTGATGGCGATCTATACTGGGCTCCCTTACCTGGTACCTTTTTCTCCCTTTTCCTATCTTCTTCCCTCTCTTGGCAACCCTTATCCTTCTCCTGGTGGGGCACAGGCTTGCCTCACTGAGCATCCTGGGGTCGCCTCCTCTACCATTCCCCATACTTCTGTCTTTTCTTCCCAGTCTTCAGTCTCCCCACCCGATTCTGCCTAATACGCTGTGAGAGTTACAAATCGGGGCAGCAAACTCTAATATGGGAAGGACAGTTGCTTTAAACAAAAGAACAGAGGACAGAGTATAAGTCGCTGATACACCTAAAACTCCAGCAACAATTACTACTACTACTTTTTGTTGGATCGGTTTTGACTCCATAATAGTAGTTGCTTTGTATAAAAAAGGGTAAATGATGCGAATCTGGTAACACTAATTGTATTTCTGCTGCTGATGGCATGCTACTCGAATGCGACAGATTTTAAATTCCTATGGGAATGATTGTGATCTGTTGTGCTAGTTGGGTGCTCAGTCGCGTAGCCAGTACGATAGTAGTGATTGAGGCAGAATTCAACAAAATGTAATTGTTTTCTCAGAATTTTATAATTCACTCCCTTAAGATCTTATTTGTATTTGTCTAAATATAGGATGAACTGAAGGTTTATAGTAAAAAGCAATCAGAGCCAGTGTTACACATATACAAGCACACTAGGTCTCATTCAATCAAATTTATTTGTCGTGTAGTAGAAATATGGATACTCCTTGAGTAACGGTACATACAATTTCAGGGTAGTAGATGACTCCCATCAACCCATGCAATATCACCACTTTGCTTGGAGGTCCAAAGTGGTGAAACCAGCGTTTAGTCCCCAGAGCAAAGTTCTAGCAATCCCTATCATGCAATATGATCAATGTCTTTTGAGGTTATGATTGGTGTCATGGCAAAATCCAATCTCTCTTACACTTCGAGGGTACAGCTCTCAAACAGTGTACATAGGCAGGTCTACAGAGGAGAGACCACCAGAACAAACCTATTGGTAGTCTTCCTCTAGGCGGCATTAGCATTAGTAGAGGCATATGATGCAACAAAGCAAGCTTATACAGCATCAGCAAAAAAAAAAAAAAAATCCCATTTTCCCCTCAACTATTTCACCTTCCGTTCCTCATTGATTTCCTCTTCCTCATCTATTTCACCCATCCATTCGCTCCAAATGTTTGTCCTGTTCTTCCTTGAATTTATTTAAGCATTTAAGCTATCAACTTCCACAACGATGGTGGAAGTTTTTTCCAGCAATCAACCACCGGCTGGCTAAAGGCAATTTCCATGCATCTATTTTAACTACTGTCTTTCCTCAAATCAAATTTATGCTAGTTTACCTGAGCAGAAAAAGAGAGCATGGAAAAGTTAGAGAAATAAAAAGTACTGAAGCCTATAACAGCAACAAATTGATCTGTAATAGTGCCACAGAAAAGGTTAAGACTGGCAAAATCTTAACAGATGAGAAATTGCTGGCAAAGAGTGGGGATAAGGAATTCTTCACATATACAAATGTAAAGAGGCCAAACCAGATTGGACACTTATGTAATGGATATGAGATGGTATTGGATACCCCAGCTGATATTGCAGATGAACTCAAGTTACTTTGCCTCTATATTTACGGAATAAAATACCTTTATGTCAGTGAGAAATCATGGGAGTGAAGTTGAAAAATGTGTAATTAATATTGAAATTTCACGATTATTTCATGAAAATACTTTCAAGTCTACATGCAAGTAAAGCTCCTGGGGTTGATGACATATACCCTATAATTTTAAGGGAGGTGGCAAGTGAGTGCATTGGAACATCGAGGCTAATTATGAGACCACCACTGGACAGGTGATTCCGTTGGATTGGAAACGTGCCAATGTATCTCCAATACATAAGGGTGGTTCCAAGAGTGTAGTGGGAAATTACTGATATGTCAGTCTAACTTCAGTAGTAGGGAAAACCATGGAGGCAATGATCAGGGGTGGAATTCAGGATCACTTAGATAGAAATGGAATTCTGAAGGATATGCAGCATGGTTTTGTAAAGGGAAAATCATGTTTAACAAATCTGGTTAGCTATTTTGTCAGGGTCACTTGTAAGCTGGATTTAGGGAATAATTTCAACATTGTTTATAGTTTATTTAGATTTGGAATCACAGGAAAAATCCTTATATGGATAGCAGGATGGCTTCAAGGCAGGAATAAATGCTTATTCCTCAGATTTGGTTAATGTAAGGGTTCCCCAGAGATCAGTATTGGGACCACAGTTGTTTTGGATTTTCTTAAATGACAACGATGAAAGGATAGAGGGCGTGATGTCTAAATTTACAGATGATGTAAAGATTGGTAGAATAATTAATGATCACTACCAAACAGATCTTCAGGGACCTAGATAAATTCAGGGATGATCAGAAAAGCGGCAGCTTTGCTTTAAGCCAGTAAAGTGTAAGGTCTTACACCTGGAGAATAGTAATCCTAAAATAATTTATACACTTGGTGGAGTTGAACTAAAGTCAGTAGTGGAAGAAAGGGACTTGGGAGTTATGATAGTCAGATATGAAGTTTTCCGAGCATTGTAGACAGGTTGCAAGGCCCATGGTGTCCTACCAATAATTCATCAACATTTGCCAGTAGAGATAAGGATGTCATAATCCCATTGTACAAGGCTATTGTTAGGCCACACTTAGAATACTGTACTCAAGTATGGAGACTGCACTTAAAAAAAATACAGCTCCTTGAAAGGCTCCAAAGATGGGTAACTGGCCTGGTAAAAGCAGCAAAAGGGTATCCATATGAGGAAAGAGTTCGAATATGTGGGTTGCATGGCTTAGAAACTAGGCACCTTAGAGGAGACTTGATGCTCTGAGAAGCAAAGTTAAATCAATGATGACAAAATTTTCATGGTTATAAATGATTCTAGAACTAGGGGTGACATATTCAAGTTACCGGGGAGAAGTTTAGACTCGATTGCAGGAAGTTTTAATTTAGCCCGCGAGTTATAAATTACTGAGATAAGTTACCTACATGGGTGGTAGAGGCTGACAGTTTGGGTAAATTCAAAGGTCAGCTGGATAGTTACCTATGGGAGGAAGGAAATGCATAGATTGTCTGTTTTCTTTTATCATTTGTTTTAATTTTTTACTATTTCTTTTCTTGACTGGTGCATATAAGCCTTAAGCTTCCTTACACCATATGGCCATTACTAATACTAACAAAAAATACTAATAACAACAAATATCACACTATAGTTTGGTCTGGCTTAGTGATATTCACCCAGACGTGTACAAATATGTCTGGTTAAGCATCACCCCTCTATCTACACGTGAAAACCCACGTTGTGCAGCTTCCTAAGGAAGATTCTGGATGCACTTATGGATATTCTCAAAATATCCATAAGTTCATCCACACATGGCGCTCCAGACATTCATATTATGCATATGAATGTCTGGAGCACCAACATAATATTTTCTAAGGCTAAGGCATTATTCAGTATTTTTTTAACTATAGAAATGTTTGGTTTCTTCCAAAGTTAAGGCAAGTGTTGTTGAAAACACTAAGGGCAGAACAGATTGGCAAAAGGAAATAATGCATATTTCTTCAAAAAACATCTAATCTCTTGTTTTACAAACATGCATAATTTCAGCAGAGTAAAGATGATTACAAGTTAACAACTTTAAGACAATTCTAACAGTGGTGACCATGGTAATTAACTTACAACTAAACCAAATAAAATAAATTTGTTTCTTTCCAACCCTTTATTGTACCAAAAATAATTGGTTATGGTTGCATGGTGGTGGAGAATGTTTTATGCTTCTATACCTGGTAAGTACCAGCCAGTATTCCCAAAAGGAATCATCCGAAAACAGTGCAGCTAAGAAGACACTAAAAGTTCATAAGCAGAGTACATATGGACCATCTGCACAGCATTTATTGTGTGAAACAGCAATCTTTCAAGGGAAAAATCTATTTTTCAGTAGCATATCTTTTCCAGCACCTCAGAACAAAAATGTAATAGTATTTGATCACAAATATTTATGGCTTGTGATAAATAAAAAAATGCATTTTTCCATTCAAAATTATAAAATTTCAAGAAAAACACTTTTTGTTATATCATATGT
This sequence comes from Mastigoproctus giganteus, assembly GCF_048544385.1. NCBI lineage: Eukaryota > Metazoa > Arthropoda > Arachnida > Uropygi > Thelyphonidae > Mastigoproctus > Mastigoproctus giganteus. The sequence continues at coordinate 141,478,459 of NC_143577.1, forward strand.
TATATCAAGGAAATATTGAAATATTTTGCAACATAAATTTCAAAAAACCAATTCATTATGAGTATTAACATCGGGTTTATTATTATTTTTTTTCCCTTGTGCACAAAGCAATGTTGATGAAAAGTATGTTCAATACTAGTTATCAGAAGTTTATAACATGGCTACCAACAGAAACGGGTTTTCTCAAAATTTCGTTAAATAAAATATACATCCAGAACAGGGGTTGTAATGATGCTGTCTGCAAAAAACAATTACAGTAATGCAAACTAATTTTTGCATACAGTGTGCGATGTGGTGTTATTAATTTGATGGCAGTTTTTGAAGTTTCCAATGTGGCTTACAATAGATGAAGAATGTTTAATGAATTTCTTTGAATTTTTGCTAGCAGATGCAATACACATTAAAGGAAGTGTGGTGTTTTTTTTGTTTTTCAAAAGCAATGGCTGGCCTGCATTGCCTGTAATGTGATTCACTGCAGAACACGCCCGTGAAAATCAAAAAAAATGTGGTAGCTCTTTCATTAGCAAAGCAATTAGCCGATTTTCCTAAAGAATAATTAAAAAGGCTTATTAGAATTTCATACTCAATCCTATACTTTTGCTGTTTGCACAATAGTTAGCATATATATTTCAATTTCTGACTTTAAATTTAATTAAAATTAAAGAAATTTGAAAAAAAATTTTCAAATATTTTGCTTTAAACTTCTTTTGTTTGAACTTCTAACTTGGTTCACTGTACCATGGACTCTCCATAATAAAATACCATTTACTATACAATTTGTGGTAAATGCCGGCCATTGTGATCATATTTTCAAATTGAATTATTTTAATTCTATTAAATGGCAATTCTAATAAGCAAAAATAGGAGGAATATTGTCCACAGGCTATAAAAGTAAAGCTATAAAGCACAAATTTACACTTTTTTACCTTACCAATTAACAAAATTAAATGACACGTGAAAATCAGAAGAATATTTTCTGCAGGTTAGCAAAATAAAAATAAATTTATGCTTACATATAACTTAATTATTACTGTAATATGTGGATACTAACTAAATGATATTTCTGTTCACTGACTTTTTTTTTTTTGGGTTGTAAAATTTAAAACAATAAAAAAGATAAGCAATCACAAGCAAATTGCAACTAACACGATGCACGCATGTGAGATACAGAGTCACAAGTTCATGAAGCTTAAAAAGCAGGAATGCAGAGAAGATTCTGAAAATTTGTTTTTTATATTTTTGAAGATTTCATGAAGGGGAAACACATTTCACCATAATAACATAAAAACCCATAGAATTCCAGCTATTGGTATTAACGCAAATGCAATAAGATCGAGTTTACTACCCATTTATAATAGACTGAGCTAACAGAAAAGCCCAATAAACTTGAAACTGCAAATTGTTTTTATTGTTTTATGGCAGTGACCTCCAGAAATTTGCTTTAGAAAACTATCAAAAAGGCATTCATAAATGATTCTTATAACCGAACATATGATCCGGCACCTACTATTTTTTACTTTACGTTGGCTTACGATTGTCTCTGACCAGACCAAGCAGTCCTACTCTCAGTCAATATCAGCATTTGTAAATGTGTTGGCCGTATGTTTTGTTTTTGCATCCTTTAGTTGAAGTGAATGCAATTTCTATTATAAAAATTACCTTTTAGAGAGATAAATAGCTTAGTTATCTAGCGAAAATTTCAACTTCTGAGGTCTTAAAACGAATTATCAATAATGTGTTATTGGGTTCACATTATAATTTCACGATACGATGTTTCTAGAACGGATTAATATCATAAAACGGGGATCCACGTATTTGCTGAAATTTCTAAGATTAGCTGAAACAAACACATTACAAACAGATTACATATTTTTTATTTGCTGTCAATTTACACTCCTTGTGGCATACCTATTTCTGAGTAACAGTTTTGCCTATAGCTGATGCACATGTATGCAATGCCACATTCCAATGTATTTTGAAACAAGCTGTACCTTGTTCAATTTTCTTGTTCTCTTCTCTTATATATTATGCAGTGTATTCTTCATCTTTGTGGTTAACTCGTTGGCTGTTTTCTTCTTAATCATGTCCAGATACTTCTTGTGTATGTTCAAACAGATTCTTCTATTTGTAGTGAACTTTGAGAATGCTGCCAACTCTAAAATGATGATGTGCATAAATCTGTTGGGTAGTTAACAAACAGTGCCTCCAATTTCTTCATAGGAAGTCAATGGCAGTCCCCCCTCCTGGCATTGCTACCATCCATCACATGGTAACCTGGCCTCAAAGCAGCTGGTCATTTTGTCATTGTAGTCTATATTTATAAATTATAAATACCTTTAGCAGCGAGTTTTTAAAATTTATGTTATAGCCTCACAAGGAACTAAGGGCAACAATAGGCTAAAAACCAGAGATTGAGCAAGCCTGGAGATGAAGTTAGCTATGGAAAATGCATTTGAAGTCAAAGTTACATTTAAGATTTTGCTAAAAACAGGACAGCATCATTGTCTGAATGAGTTTATGACAATTCTGCCATTGTTGGAATTACCACACACCCAACATCAGGGAAAAACTCTGCCTAGAGTGTTAAATGCTTATGCTATGTTTTAATGCTAATCATTATAACAATCATTACAAGAATAACACCTGTATTGCATATTTTGTAAATAAAATATCACTTTAAACATGTTTTACTTAATACACCAGGGACTCACATCTGGTGAGTATGGGCTTGGCACACCCAGGGTCCTCAGCTGGATATCATCATTCTTCTCTTTCTTGGTGATTCCTTTCTACTTCTGACTCTTTTTTTGCTCTCTCTCTCTCTCTCTCTCTCTCTCTCAGGGTAACTTGGAAATTTTGTTTTGGCTGGTGCAGCATAAGCCTCAGGCTTCCTTGTACCATATGGCTAATAATAATAATAATATTAATATATGTATCATATCATGCTAATAAACACCAGTATGGTAACTAACTGTTACCATTCTAGGGCTAAATATTTGTGGTCTTTTGATATTGTTTTTTGTGGATTTTTACTACTTTATGTGGAGCAAGATTCTAATTAATTTTTTATGCATGTTTGAAGATCATCAACTTTTCCAACTTCATGAGGGGTTCTTTTAGAATGATACCTTTTGGTATGCATACATTTTCTGGTTCTTTCATTATTTTCACACTATTCTTATATTTCATTATAATCATTGTGGTGATAAAAAGATTGTTTTTCTGCAATATTTCAATCATCTGGATTTTTCTGTTCAGATATATAAAAATGTCTGTTCTACTAACTGGTTATATTATTTACAGCATTTAGATCTGAACCAGTTCAAAGATGAGAACTATCTGGTTTATTATAGATATGACTACTTTACTAGTTGGTAAGCTATGATTGATCTATTTCCACATATAAATTTTTCTTGACTTTCTAAAAATATTATAAAGGTAAGGGATGAAAATGGCAATTCCAGATATAAAATAAATACTGCCCATAAATAATAAAATTACAAAGAAATTTCATTAAATTTTATACATTCAAAAAAAAAATAAATAAATAAATAATACAGGCATAATAATAATGCCAAAAAAAAAAACACTACAATTTCAAATGGGAATAAAATATATTGTGAGGTCATTTACTTTAAACTAAAGTTTGTAGTGAACGCATACAGTGAAATTAACACAAAACTGCTGTCTTATTTGCAAAGAACACTTACAATCAAAAATAAGACCAAATACTCATTTAGAAATATTTTTTTAATTTCTTCTCACGTTACGGTTAACCTTAAAGAATTTAAAATACAAAAAATTTTCAACTCCTTGGGACTAGACGGGATTATTCAACACTGCAATTTTGGATTATACAACTGCTTCCATCATGCAATATACTTGTTTTAACTCTGAAAGAAACAAAAGAAAAATCGTAACTAGTCAATATGAAAAAGTTCATTAAGAATGCCCAAATACATAATACAAAAATGTGTGCATTCATTCGTGTTTGTCCATTGCTACACATTACACTATAATTGTGAGATCAATAGTGAAATATATACATTTTTTTATGTAGACCCCAAACGAGAGGTATTAGAACCTATAGTCTTAGTACAGTGCTTGGGTTGGAGGTTGAGAAGACGAAAGTAGTTATTTGTTGATATTGGACTTTAACTTCTGTAGACTGTAATTTTCAGGAAATAGGTAAAAAGGAAGGTTGTTCCAGAAAACGGCAGTCGAATGAATAAACAAGGAAGATGAAAAGTTGGTTCTGTGGGTTTGAAGTTGGACAGTAAATGGATGTTGGTTGGTGGCGGCACTTGTTCGGACTGTTTTGAAAGAGAGAGAGCGGGAATTATAGAAGCCAATTCAGAAGAATAGTGCCCATGGAAATATCTGTAGAAGAGACATGCAGCAAAAACAGTACGTCTATGAAACAGCGAGTGGAGAGACTCTGTTAGGAATGAATCATTAATTAACCTAACTGCCCTCTTCTGAACAGAATCAAGAAGCCTGAGAGAGGTTTTGGGGGCACAACCCCAGATGTGGGAGTAATATTCCATGGTAGGGGGGGATTTGCGATTTGTACAGAGTGAACAGCTGTTTGGAAGAAAGGTAACGCCAAGAGCGAAAGAGAAAACCAAGTTTTTTAGATGCAGAGGAAGCAATATTTGTAATGTGCTTGTGCCAAGAGAGAGATTAGAAGTCAGGGTAATCTCCAAAGATAAGCATAGGAGCAGAAGAATCCTTTTTGCAAGATATAAGACAAGGCTGAGTTTTAGAAGGATTGAAATCAACTAAGTTGTCTTTGCCCCAATGGAGAATTACCTAAAGATCGGCATTTAAGGAAATGGTAGCAGATTTTCGGGAAGTTGAAGCTGATTGAGCAGGGCAAGGTTTCACAAAATGGAAAGTGGAATGCAATGTGATATCACTGGCAAAACTATCGATAGGATTTCCACCAGTCAATGGAAGAAGGTCATTAATATACAAGAGGAAAAGAGTGGGGGAAAGAACTGTACTGAACCTTTCTTTCGGTTCGGGGACACCGGCATTAGTGGAGAAGTTAGAAGACAGAGACCCATCTACCATCACCCTCATTGAGCAATCAGAGAGAAAACTGAATAACCAATTACAAAAAACAGTTGGAAAACCATAAGGTGGAAACTTGTTTAGAAGACCTTTATGGCAAACACGATCGAAAGCCTTTGGGATATCAAGAGCAACTGCTTTTGTTTCACCGAAATTTTCCATTGAATTAGTCCATAAATGGGTAACATAAGCCAGAATATCACCAGTGGATTGACACTGATGGAATCCATACTAGCGATCGTTGATTAGATTGAAGGTTCTAGGTAGTTTAAGAGTTGGCGGTTAATTGATTTCTCCATTACTTCAGAAAGAGTAGAAGTAATTGCAATGGGACGATAATTGGATGGGAGGGATTTGTCACCCTTTTTAGGAATTGGCTGGATATGAGCATATTTCCAAGCAGAAGGAAAAACACCTTTGGAATAAGAAAGTGAAAAAAGGTGGAAAAGAACAGGAGTAAGTTCAGGAGCTCAGGTTTTGAGAACAACTGGAGAAATACCATTGGGACCTGGAGCTTTCTTAGCATCAAGATTCGTCAAAATCCTTCTGACATCCTTTTGATGGAAAACCAAAGGAGGAGCATTGAATGGAGCGTGTTGGGAATGGTGGGTGGTGTTTTACCAAGATCATTAATACACGAGTTGGAATATGAATACAGTAAACCCCCGCTATTCGCGGTATCTGTATTCGCGGTCGCTGATTTAAACCTAAAAAAATTTGAATTTTAAAGCGCCGTGAACAAAACATGGGCATGGCTAAAATCATTTTGCCTAGTCCACAGAGTAGTACAGTCAGTCGTCGTATAACACGTGTTTGCACTACCCGAATTCGATCATACACGATTTATAAACAGGGGAACGATATCTTATATAACACGAACCGAATTCGCTTATGCACGATTCGCTTTTGTGATTACAAGAAATGGCAGTCGGACAGGAATCACCCCAACTGAACCCAACATAGGAATAAAGAGAAGATTCTGAAAATGTATTTATTTTTTTATAGCAGTGCAGGGAAAAACACATTTCACCATAATAACGTAAAATTCCAGCTATCGGTATTATCGCAAATGCAATTAGATCGAGTTTACTACCCGTTTATAACAGATTCCACTAGCAGGAAAGCAACTGGAAATTGTTTTTATTGTTTTATTGTTTACTAAAGCAGAAATGTGAGCTAATGAGGTGTTAATAGAGTTGTCTCTGCCTTTATGGCGTTGTTTATTCAGTTGCTATACGCTCACAGCTTTGTTTATGTGTATCAAGCGTGCCTCCTCATTTTGTAATTGTGCTTTATTCCCTAAAAATGAGTAAAAATAACTTAAAAGTTGTAAAAAGGAAGCGTCCTGCGCTCAATGGGTGGGGGAGTGACAAAATTGCGAGCGTGGATGTTTCACGCTAATCCTTGTTCAGTATGTGTAATGCACTTGTCATAGAAGGTTTCATCTCTTGCTTTTAATTGATACATTTACAAAAGTGAAAATCTACCATTTTGCAGTGTGTTGGTGTAACCAGACGTTTTCGAGCGTGTTAACGTTAAAAGAAAGTGACTTTATTGTGGACAAATTATTTTCTAATCCTACAGAAATATGCCCGCGAATAACAAGGGAATTGTGAAAAGATCAAAGAAGGTGATGACATTAGCGAGTAAAATTGAATTGTTAGACAAAATTTCTAATGGTGAAAGTGTCTCCTCAGTGGCAAAACATTATAAAATCAATGAGTCAACGGTGCGATCAATCAAGAAATCGGAAGAAAAAATCCGCCGTAGTGGCCGTGAAAACGCGCTAATTGCATCAAAAATTTGCTCTATAACTCGTGATGTGAAATTAGAAAAAATGGAAAAGGCTTTAAATCTGTGGATAGAAGACCGAATTCACAATAAAATCCCGTTGAGTTCACTCATCATTCGTGAAAAGGCAAAACACCTTTATCAGCACTTCAGCGAAACTGGTGATAGCACTGGCGGGATAAGTTTTTTAGCCAGCAAAGGCTGGTTTGAAAGATTTAAAAATCGATATGGCCTTCATAATGTGAAACTGGTAGGCGAGTCTGCATCAGCGGATTTCGTGGCTGCAGAAAGTTTCCCGACTGAACTAAAAAAATTAATTATGGACAAAGGATATGTTCCCGAACAGGTGTTCAATGCAGACGAAACTGGGTTGTTTTGGAAGAGAATGCCAGCCAGAACATACTTAACACAAAATGAAAAATCTGCTCCTGGATTCAAAGCTTCCAAAGATAGGCTTACTCTTTTGTTTTGTGCAAACGCTAGTGGACACATGATCAAACCAATGCTCGTGTATAAATCGCAGAATCCACGTGCTTTGAAGGGAAAGAATAAAGGTCATCTTCCAGTTTATTGGAAATCCAATAAAAAAGCCTGGGTAACAACTACACTTTTTAGAGAGTGGTTTAATGATAGCTTTGTGCAAGAGGTGGAAAGTTACTTAGCTTCAAAATCTTTGCCTTTCAAAGTTCTGCTTCTTATTGACAACGCGCCAGGACATTCAAGCAGTCTAGAATTTGACCACCCAAACGTTGAAATTGTGTTTTTGCCACCCAACACCACATCACTTTTACAACCGCTAGACCAAGGTGTGATTTCTGCGTTTAAGTCCTACTATGTTAGGAGAACTTTTACTGGCTTAATTGAAAAAATGGAAAGCGAGTCAGACTTAACTGTAAGCCAAAGTTGGAAAAATTATAACATTGCAGATTGCCTGATCAACATCAAGACATCAGTTGATGAGATAAGTGCATCTACAATTAACGCGTGTTGGCGAAAATTGTGGCCAGAAGTGGTTGTTGCTAAAACAATCCCTAATGTCAATGAACTGGTTGCCGATATTGTAGAAATCGCACATGGAATAGAAGGCGGGGGCTTTGAAAACATCGATGCAACAGACATTCAGGAACTTATTGAGACTCATGCAGATGAACTTACAATAGAAGAGTTGGATGAATTAGTAACAAGGTCAAATGAAAACCAAAATGATCCTGAGGAGGAAGATCTCGACGTTGTTAGACCACAGTTAAATAGTAAGTCATTAAAAGAAATCTTTAGCCTCTCTATACAACTTTCAGAAAAGGTGGTAGAAACGGATCCTAATTTGGAAAGAAGCATCAAGTTTAAACGAGACCTAGAACAATTACTCTTGCCTTACGGGGAAATTCAAAAGGAGCTCAATAAAAAAATGAAGAAACAAACTTCGATTATGAGTTATTTTTCGCCCAGCAACCCATGTTCTTGATATGTTTTTGAAAGGTTTGTTTAAAATGTCTAATAAATATGTACAGTATTACATTTAATAAATTGTTTCTTATTTTCATTTCGATGCCTTATGCTTGTATTTTTCTATGTACTTTCTACGTTTGTCTATGTACATAGTCATATTATGTAGGTAAATACTGTACACATAATACGTACAGACAAAATTTTAGACTAATTTTTGTTATATATTTCATACTTTGGAACGGAACCCCTTTATTACTATGGGAGCCATAACTCAGTATTCGCGTTTTCAGTATTCGCGGAATTTCTCAGGAACGTAACCCCCGCGAATAGCGGGGGTTTACTGTATATATATATTTTTTTTTTTTTTTGTACATATTGTGTAATATAGTTAAAAGTCACTGTCTGGCTGTTTATCTAATGGGAGACAAAATTAGGAAGGTAATGAGGATAGAAATAGACACTCCTGCCCTTGTATTACACAACTCAGTTTCTAGCTCAGGGTGTGGAAAAATTTAGTTATAGGAAAATAAACAGTATATGATTGAAGAATATAAAGAAATATAAAGTATTCTTTATATTTTTCACTTTATATTCTTTAATCATATACCGTTTACTTTCCTACAACTAAATTTTTCCTCACTCCGAGCTATTAGTGTAATACGAGGGCAGGAGTGTATTTCTATCCTGATTACCTTCCTAATTTTGCCTCCCATTAGCTAAACAGCCAGACAATGACTTTTAACTATTACCCAATATGCAATACCACTACAATTTCACTACAATATGTATTACACAATGTGGACATATATATATATATATTCAATAACCAGTGCATAGTGTTATTACTGCATTAGGATATAAGTTTAGTGTAGTATTTTTAATCAGTGTAGAATTTGAACCAAAATCATGCCTCAGAGCAGCAAAGCAAAAGGCTCAAGGTAGTGAGAGTGCAGTGGCCCGGGTGAGAACTGAATGGGGTGGGTTGTCCTCTGAATCACAGCCTTATAAAATGTACTGCTTGTTTGATGTTTGTAGAGCTATCAGGATTGGGACATGATATTGCCAAGATATTGCCTTTGTGTGTGTGCTCGATGTAAAGACTGTGATGATGTTAGGCACCAACTCAGTGCTGTTATGGGCCTTTATGAGAGCTTGAAGAAGAGAATGGATGCCTTCGAATGATTTAAATTGGGGGCCCATCAAACTCTCAGCTACCCACATTAATGCCAGAACTTGCACCTTGATATCATCAGGCAACACAGTGGCAATCCCCAAGGCAGAATGTGCTGGACCCACAGTAGCTAATTATTATCAGGGAAATGGGAAATATATTGTGCAAAAAGAATAGGTGGAATAAGACCAGGGTATGTCTGTCAGGAGCAAAAGTCGATTACATTGTAGAGCAGATATCTTTTAAGAGCACAAAAGGTGATACTGATTTACACATTGGCACTAATGACCTTAACAGTAGAAGATCTGCAGACTTACTTAACAAGTACAGGTCAATGTTGAAAAAAGTTGCGAGTTAGGGCTAAATTTAAATGTGTCTGCAATTCTGCCCAGACATGATAGGAATGAGTATATGAGAGCCTTGTTAATCAATTCAGCCCTGGAGAGATTGTGCAAGCCTGATGGGGTAGAATTTTTCTCAGTATATGTCTGTACTTGTTAACAGGAGAGACTTCTTCTACAGGGATGGGATACACTTAAACAGAAAGGGTGCAAGAATATTTGCTGATGCTATCGAGGAAGTATTAAGTGGGTCGGAAAACTGCTATCTTGGGGAAGGGGGGGGATACACAGACCAATAGATTAACAGTAGTAACAAGCAGAGGTGAAAGTGTTTCTTGCACTGCTTTATTGGAATAAGCAGCAGCCTGGAAAGCAAGGTGCCAGAGATTTCAAGGACTGCCAGGAGTAGTCATGAAACAAGAAAATACATGGGCTGTGTCAGGATAACTAAGGGTAAGAACAGGTACATGTACACCAATGCCAGGAGTAGAGTAAATAAATTTGAAGTGCTAGACAAGACATCAAAGGTGGATATTGTTGGGATATCAAAGTAGTCACACAGATATAAGAAATGCAGAATTGGAATTTGAAGAATACAATGCGTACAGAATCTGTAGAAGGAAGGGAAGGCAGGAGGGGTTATGCTGTTAGTTAAGAAACACAAAATCTAAGGCTCAAAATCTATAGGCCTCTGATGACTACAATGAACAACCAGTGGCATCTCGTGACTCAGATGTATGGGATGCTGCTTCTTAAAGTTACATTAAATTACCTTGGTTATAAGACCTGTAGATATAGATAGTAATAATAATAAGCAAGTTAAAAATACTACAAAACATTAACTGGACACTTACCATTAACAGACTTGGATAATCTTGAAATTTTATTTAAAAATAATATCCATTCTTCAGTTTTTATTTGTTGAAAATAGACTAACTTTTTCAATCAAGTTTGGTGCACTGTTGACACTAATATAATTTACTTAATGGGAATTTGGGTGAATCCTGCGAATAACAAAAAGACACCGACATATCCTTCACAGTCAATGATCAAATCGGCACTGCTTGCTCTGCAGTTCCATTGACTCGTTTTGTCACCTCTAAAAAATGCCTTATTGGCAACGCACCAACCAGGCATTGACTCAACCACTGGGAGAAAAATGTGGAACTGTCTAGTGCACAGTTCTGCCTACGGTTAAACTTCAAATTTGAAAACGATTTCGTGATTTTATTCATTTATTATTGAAATAATCATTAGAAATAGTTGTTTTCCCATGAATCAAAGGCCTTAGACTATGGATGGGCCTGAGTGGCCCGGGCTCTGTTTAATACTTGTATTAAATAAAGCAATTATTTTATTTATTTATTTATTTATTTTTTGATTATTGGAAATAGAGGATGAGTATATTATATGCAGGACCTGTTAACAAAAATATTCATTGAGTTGCACTGTTCTTCACAAAATTCATATAACTCCGTTGATTGTATATTTAGATTTAAAAACCTGGGGGGGGGGCTGCAGTTCTGCAGTGCCTACCAACAAGCTGCCCTTGCAAACAACTATGCAGAGAAATAAGAGTGGGCCAGTAAACCAGAATATATTTTAATGGGGGATTTTAACTTTCCAGATATTGACTGGAACTTGTAGGTTGCTGGTCACTTGTTGGTCACTTGCACACTAGCAAGACTTCTCTGGATTTATTGGATGACTGTTTTCTACAGCAGCATGTTCAAGAGGCAACCAGAGGGAGTAATATTCTTGATCTGATTATCAGCAGTAATTACTCATACATTAAGAATCTGCAGATAAAGAACCACTAGATGGCAGTGATCACAGTGTACTGATATGGGATTTACTTCAAGATGTAACTACCATCAGGGTAAAGGGAAGGGTGTTTGCTCTCATAAATGTGACTAGGTGGTGTCAGACTGTTTTTAAATTCTATACAGTGGGACAAACGGATGGTGTTACCAACAGCAAATTCTAAATGAGAAGCATTCAAGGAATTAATCTTGGAAGCTACTAGGGCTTTTGCTCAACGTTTAGGCCTAAATGGTTGTCAGATGAACTAATGAGTCTTGTGGCAGTAAAGAAATATGCATGGGATGCATATAAATTATCAGGCAACACAGAAACCTATGGTAGATATAAGCTAGTCTGTAATCAAGTCACAAAGCAGTTTAGGCAAGAAGAGCAGATTATGAGAAATCTTTGGCAAAGGATACAAAGAAAAACAGAAAAAACATTTCCTTATTTATATAAACTCTAGAAGGAAAGGGATGAATCAGATTGGTACACTTGATATTAATGGTTTGACTATTGATGATTCTGCTCAGGTAGCTGATAAAAAAGCAAAATAAGCAAAAGTAAAAGCAAAATATTAGTATTCTGCTTTTACATTCACACATGAATTCTGTAGGGAAGTGGAGGCGAGAAGGTTATTAAACTCTGGAGCTACGTGATTTTGTAATAACTGAGAGCAAAGTGGAGGAGAAATTGTTGAAGTTCAACATAAGAAAGGTACCTCAAGTGAATGGGATCTATTCAGTTATATTAAGGGAGGCAGCAAACGCTTAGGGGTACCCATAATTATGAGGGCATCCTTGGATTCAGGGGAGGTGCCCACAGATTGGAGATGTGAAAATATATCTCCAATTCACAAAGGAGGATCAAAGGGCAACACCACTAATTACAGACCTGTTAGTTTAACTCCTGGTCTGGGGAAAATAATGGAGTCACTGGTTAAAGAAGCAATGCAGGATCATTTAGACCAGACTGCAATTACAGTTCAGACACATCATTTAAGGGGAAATTCTTTCTGACCAAATTAAGAGCAGTATGGCATTAAGGACATGTTGTTGCTATGGATAAAGGGATGGTTGAGTGGGAAAAAGACAGAGTGGTAATTAATAGATACTGCTCTTCGTGGACTAGTGTTATTAGTGGAGTCCTCCAGGGTTTAGTGTTGGGCCAATTGTTGTTTTGTATATTTATCCATGATATTGAAAGGTATATCAGACTTAATGTCCAAGTTTGCAAATGATACAAAGGTTGGAAGGGTTGTTAATGACAGTACCTGGAACATGATCTAGAAAAGTTGAGTAGAATAGCTGAGAAGTGGCAACTGAAGTTTAACATTGGTAAATGCAAATAACTGCATATGGGTAGCAGTAATCTCAGAATAACATACCAACTGTGCAGTACTACATGCAGGGCATTGGAGAATGAAAAAGACCATGTGCAATCAGATATGAAGTTTTTCGAACAGTGCAGACAGGCTGCCAGAGCAGTTCATGGGACCTTGTCAATGATATACAGGAATTTTGTTAGCAGGGATAAGGATGTGATTATCTCTTTGTATAAAGGAATAGTCAGGCCACGACTTGAGTACTGCATACAGGTTTGGAGGTCTCCTTTTAGGAAGGATGTATAGCTGGTGGAATGAGTAAAGAGAAGGCAACGAGATTGGTGAGGGGAACAAAGATGGGCTTAAGTTTTGCAAATTGCAGCATATGGAGACTAGGTGCCTGCAAGGTAAATTGATTGAGGTGTATAAGGCTTTGATGGATTGAGCAAGGTCAATGATGGGATTCTTCCTCATGCACTTGAGGAAGGCTTAAATTCAAATTCTGGAAAGGCAGTTGCAGAAGAGACATGTGGAAATTTGCCTTTAGCTAATGGGTAGTTAATTTCTGGAACAAACTTCCATCTGTCGTGGAAGCTGTTAGCTTAAATAAATTCTAGGAAGAATTCAACAAATTTTGGAGCAAATGGATAGGTGAAATGAGAATTTATTTTTTTTGCTAATACTGTATAAGCTTGCTTTATTGCATCATATACTAATGCAATTACCACAATCGGGATTCCACCAGATTTCTGGTAACATGGTTCACACTGCTTTAGGTTGGTAGGCTCCACCAAAATGCTCACTGATAAACATGTTGGAAGCATTTATTTTCAACTTTAAATTTAACATGGATAATATGCAGACTACAACAGAAAATTAAAAGATAAAAAAATCATAAAAAAATTGAAAAGTATAGGGTTGTTAAAATTAAAGTATCCATATATAGAGGGCTCTGGAGTGAGTTCTAAAGCTCGTACTGAAGAGAAATTTGGAAAACGGGTACAAAAAAGAATGCACTCGCCATTTATTGGAAAAAAATATATATAGTTACAAAATTTTATGGCGTTGTGGCAATGCAAATCACTTGAACAGTGCTACAATTGTTCAATGCATTCTCCATTTTGGTCAACAACAGTTTCCATTCGAAGAACAGCATTTTCTACAGCAGAACATAATATGTCAACTGGAATAGCCAGCACATGACGTCTAATGCTGTCCTTAGATCTGCCAGAGTTTGATATCTTTCCCGATACAGCTGGTTCTTCAAAAAACCCCACAACCAGAAGTCGCATGGGGTGAGGTCCAGTGATCGGGGTGGCCAAGATGTTTGGAAACAACAGCTGATGACCCATTCATCTGTAAAGTGTTTCCTTAGCAATCTTTGGACACAACGGTGGATGTCGGGTGGTGCACCATCTTGCATGAATATGGTATCCCGAAGGCACCCACATTGTTGCAGCTCTGGTATTGCAAAATTTGCCAACATTTCATAATATTGCTTTCCAGTGACGGAACAGGTGCAGGACCCAGTCGGTGTTACCTGTTCAAAAAAAATATGGCCCAATCATGAATGTGGCAGTAAATCCACACAACACTGTCACTTTTGGAGAATGCAATGGGACCTCTTGGATAACTCGAGGGTTTTCTGTTGCCTAAATGCAACAGTTGTGCGTATTCACTTGTCCATTTAAGCAGAAGTGGTGGGCTTCATCACTCCAAAGGATGTTCCATGGCCAAGTGATATCCACTGTCATTCACGGCAGAAACTGAAGCGCGTATGTGAAACGAATATCTGCATCACCTTGCTTTAGCTGCTGTAGCATGTGCATCTTGTAAGGATAGCACCACAACACCTGACGCATTACTAGCCTTACATTGCAATATGGCATGTCCACTTCATGAGAAACAGCTAGCACACTTGCACTACCACATGGAGATTGACTTGATAAATCCACGACAGCCATGGCCACATCTTCAACACGAGAGGAGTCCACTCGTTTTCGACTGCTACCTGATTGAACACCAAAATGTCCTGTTGCTTCAAATTTCACAATCATTTTGTGGACAGCACAAGTAGTCATAGGTCCACTCTTTATGCACTTCTGACAGCCACAGCTGCATTGTTGCTGTTCTGATAGTACAGCTTCACTAATAGCGCCTTTTCCTGCAACGTTGTTGGCCTTGCTGCTGTAGTGCAGGCAAACATCTACTGTATGATTTTGAAGACACAGCTTTGCTTTTACTTTGCTTTGCTTTACTGTACTGTATAAAACAGTACAGTTTTATACAGTACTACTGTACTGTATAAAACAGTACAGTAGAGCTGAGTAGTGGCACTATGGCAATAATTTATGATTATGCAAATAACTTACGTCATTTGCATAATTGTAACTAAGATAGTTACGTGCCATACAGTGACAAATTTTGTAACTAATTTTTTTTTCCAAATAAATGGCAAGCACATTCTTTATTGTACCTGTTGTCCAAATTTCTCTTCAGTACGAGCCATAAAACTCGCTGCAGAGCTCTCTACATAGGGATACTTTAATTTTAACAACCTTGTATTTTTGAGAACTTTATCATTCTAAAATTAATACATATTATTTTATATTGCCTAGGGTGCCTCCGTAGCCAGGTGGACAGGAGCAGCAATGCGTAGCACACGCTTCCTGATTAGACCGGGGTTCGAGCCCGTGACCACCAAATACGGAGGATGTGGAAAGGTCAGGGATTGACCACAGCATATCCCTAGCCTGGATAAAGCGTGAGGGTTGGCCTCAGGAAGGGCATCCGACGTAAAAAGATTTCATGCCAAAACAGTAAAAACGCTGACCTCATATATATATAATGGGAAAAAGGCGAGGACAAAAAAAAAAAAAAAAAAAAAAGTAAACTTTGTAATTTCTCTAACCTTGGAATTAAAAAAAATTTTAATTAAAAATTATTTAATTAATTTAAAAAATTTCACTATCACACTACAGTTTGGTCTGGCTTAGTGATATCATTCACCCAGACGTGTTCAAATATGTCTGGTTACTATCACCCCTCTATCTACACAAGAAAACCCATGTGGTGCAGCTTCCTAAGGAAGATTCTGGATAATGCACTTATGGATATTCCTTAAAAGACCAAAATATTACACAATTAACTTATGGATATTCTCAAAATATCCATGAGTGCATCCACACTTATGGTGCTCCAGACATTTATATTATGGATATGAATGCCTGGAGCACCAATATAATATTTTCTAAGGCTAAGGCATTATTCAGTATTTTTTGAACTATAGAAATGTTTGGTTTCTTCCAAAGTCAAGGCAAGTGTTGTTGAAAACACTAAGGGCAGAACAAAATGGCAAAAGGAAATAATGCATATTTCTTCAAAAACATCTAATCTCTTATTTTACAAACATGCATAATTTCAGCAGAGTAAAGATGATTACAAGTTAACAACTTTAAGACAATTCTAACAATGGTGATTAACTTACAACTAAACCAAATAAAATAAATTTGTTTCTGCCCACAAAAGCATAATGGATAATATCACGACTTACCTAAAATAAAGCATATTAAAAAAAAAAATAAATAAATAAATACATATATATATAAAAACAAAGTATTATATAGTATCTGTGTAAATACACCATAGTTAACCCATAAACTTGAACTACATAAGTAGCATAGAAGGCATCGTTTTAATTGTATCTCCTATTGTGGTTGCCTTCACAATGAGATAGCAGTATTGCACTACTTCAAATAAATAATGCTTCTCTAGTAGAGAAGACTACTGTTATTTATTTTCAGAGGATACCACCACCCAGACGATCGTTTCGAGGATATTGGGTTTCATTATCAATCGGCGGGCAGGTACCCTGGTAATAACAACATGCCATCATGGTTGCGAAGTTATATCCACAATATGAGAGATGACAAAGGGTGTTGGTAAAAATGTAATTTGAAAATGAAATGCACAAGGCATAATTCTTATGGGTTTTGGTAATTAACTATATAGTATCGGTGTAAATACACCATAGTTAACCCATAAATTTGAACTATGTAAGTAGCGTAGAAGATGATGAGACAATTAAAACGATGCCTTCTACGCTACTTACATAGTTCAAATTTATGGGTTAACTATGGTGTATTTACACTGATACTATATAGTTAATTACCAAAACCCATCAGAATGCCTTGTGCATTTCATTTTCAAATTACATTTTTAACCAACACCTTCTGTCATCTCTCATATTGTGGATATAACTTCGCAACCGTGATGGCATGTTGTATTACCAGGATACCTGCCCGCCCACTGATGATGAAGCCCAATAGCTTCGAAATGATCGTCTGGGTGGTGGTATCCTCTGAAAATAAATAACAGTAGTCTTCTCTACTAGAGAAGCGTTATTTATTTGAAATAGTGCAATACCGCTATCTCGTTGTGAAGGCAACCACAATATGAGATACAATTAAACGATGCTTTCTACGCTACTTACATAGTTCAAATTTATGAGTTAACCCTAGTGTATTTACACCGATACTATATAGTTAGACTATATAGTATATATACTATAAGAATATATATACTATAAGAATAGCGATGCTGTACTTATAAA
Organism: Mastigoproctus giganteus; assembly: GCF_048544385.1. Taxonomy (NCBI): domain Eukaryota; kingdom Metazoa; phylum Arthropoda; class Arachnida; order Uropygi; family Thelyphonidae; genus Mastigoproctus; species Mastigoproctus giganteus. Next base: position 141,496,023 of record NC_143577.1, read on the forward strand.
CAGCAGAGAAGGCATAATTCAAATAGCAGAAGACTACTATAGAGAATTATACAAGGAGAGAGGGAATGATACCAACAGCGGGGAAGATGGATTGCAAAGTAGCAACACATACGACATACCCGATATCCTTCCTGATGAGGGAGAACAAGCATTGAAGAAAATGAAGAATCGGAAAGCCCCAGGGGAAGATGAAGTTACTGTAGCATTGTTAAAATTGGGAGGAAGAGACATAACACAAAAACTGGCAAGGCTCTTCACAAAGTGCATTAGAAAAGGTGTGACGCCTAAGCAGTGGAATAATGCAATCATAGTTTTGCTGCATAAGGAAGGAGATAAATCAGAAATTGGAAATTATAGACCAATTAGCTTGTTATCCCACATCTACAAGTTGTTCACAAGGGTCATTACTAACAGATTAGAAAGAATACTTGATGAGAATCAACCGAAAGAGCAAGCTGGCTTTAGGACAGGATTCTCAACTATGGATCACCTTCACGTAATATCACAGCTAATGGAGAAAGGAAATGAATATAAAACACCATTATGCCTGGCATTTGTGGATTATGAAAAGGCATTTGACTCCATACAGCATAAGGCAATGTTTCGGGAACTGGAAAGACAAGGCATAGATACCCCATATATTATGATTTTGAAGAAAATATATGAGAGTGCTACCTCCTTTATTAGACTAGACAAAGACAGTAGCAAATTTAAAATCGAGAAAGGAGTTCGACAAGGAGACACAATATCTCCGAAGCTGTTTACTGCTGCCCTTGAGGAAGCTTTCAGAAGATTAGACTGGTCGCAGAAAGGAGTCAATGTGAATGGAGAGTACCTAAACCATTTACGATTTGCAGATGATATTGTGCTTATAAGCCACGATCCCAAAGAATTAGAGGAAAATCTTAATCAGTTATGCACAGTTAGTAAAGATTTTGGACTAAAGATGAATATGGCTAAAACAAAAGTAATGATGAACAAGTATGCCACGGAAAGGGAAATAATGATTGAAGGAGCAGTAATTGAAAAGGTGGAGTCATATACTTATCTGGGACAAGTTATTAGCTGTAATAATGATGAATGGCTGGAAGTCAAGAGAAGAATAAATTTTGGATGGATAGCATTCAGGAAATATAGTCACATACTGAAGAGCAATATCCCAGTTTGTCTGAAACGTAAAATAATGAACCAATGTATACTCCCCACCATGACTTATGGAAGTGAAACTTGGGCACTCACCAAAAGAATGGAAGAGAAACACATGGATTAGGCAGCAAACTCAAGTAAAGGACATTCTTATCAAAACTAAAGAACTAAAATGGTCTTGGGCAGGACACATAGCTCGAAGACATGATGACAGATGGACTAAGAAAATAACAGAATGGTACCCAAGAGGAGCTAGAAGAAAACCTGGAAGACAAAGGCGGAGATGGATAGATGAAATTCATGAGTTTTTGGGTAGTAAATGGATGGCCAGTGCTCAAAACAGAAGGAACTGGAAAGTTGCTGGAGAGGCCTTCATCCTGCAGTGGATTGAAAATGGCTGATGATGATGACTATATAGTTAATTACCAAAACCCATAAGAATTATGCCTTGTGAATTTCATTTTCAAAAAACAAAGTATATACATTCACTAATTCCACAATTTTCACTTTATACATTATGAGAGAGAGAGGTGTGCTTCTTAGATTTACTACTGTGTAAATAAGTCAACTGCATTGTCAACCCTTATACCTCTGGGTACCTATCAACTCACTGACGAAAAGCCAAATAGCTTCGAAATAGTGCTGTCTGAGTGGTACTCAACTGAAAGAAAAGTAAAAAAAAAAAAAAGGGTAAACTGCAGCCATTATCCACCCAGTGCAAAATGACAGATCAACTGTATTTAGCAGTCAGGAGCTTGAAACAGGTCTACTCAAAGAGGGTGTGCTACTGGACTCCCACTCCTGACCACTTGGCTACAGAGGATGTAGTCTTTTCTAATGGGGAAGTTTTACTTATTTGAAGTATAATTAAGACTTTCACAAAATGATATGTTACAATAAAAGCAGCAAAGTAACTTAAAATAAGCAAAGCATAAGAATAACAAAGTTTGAAATAGTGAAGATGCATGCTCTAATATATATTACCAGAATAGACTGGAAAGACTAGATATTATGCAGGAAAACATAAAAGCTTGCAACATGTATTAATTCATAGCTACCAACGTTCAACTTCCAAAAAGATCAAGATAAAGTATTTGTAAACAGGATGGGAAAGAACAAGAGGTTTCTGGGCCAAAAAATTAGAGGAAAAAAGCAGGGGGTGGGAATACACACTGCACTAGAAATTAAAATTTAGTGGCAAAACAAACATATCTCTCTCTCTCTTGTGCATGCACACACCTATTTACCAGTAAAATTTGTCTGTCTGTGGATTTTGGTTGCATATTCTATTAGACAAATTGGTTTTGATTGTTTCAAGAAACACAGTTGAGGACAGTGTTTCTTGAAGCTCTCCTGAAATGTCGAGTCAAAATGTTGTTCACGAACAATGGCTCTGCTATATAGAATGGCTGTCACAAGCATTTCCAAAACTTCACCAGAAATAGCATAATTCAGCTTTTTTGTTTTATAAATTGGTTGAATTCTCTCATATTCAGCACTGCTATGAAGAACTCTTAAAATGCCAAGCAAGATGGTATTGCTTGGCATTTTAACAGTTGGATGGGATAATTTGTTGTTTCAAGCTTCCTTTATGCAATTGTCAATACCAAGGACCACACATCAATTTGTTGTTCTTTTATAATAGCATCCAAATATATTTTATAATAACTCCAAAACTAACAGAACCAATGTGTTGCAAAACGTATATTGCTTCATCAATTTTTTATCTTTAATGACACCAAGGAGTACTGGAAATTTGTCCACAATAATTTTCAAATGTGAAAATGATGAAATTTGTGCTACCTCAGCAGTTATAAGAAACATAAATGGGAGCTCATGCACCATGCAGTAACATGTGGCCATAACATACTTCCTGGCTAAGCAAAAGAACAGAATCTTATCTTGTTTCAAACCCTCCAAAATCTTGGCAACAGAAATGTCTATGGATAAGTCAGATGATCCTTTGGTTTGGTCTACTATAACAATTAATTTCAAAAATGGAAGATAGAAAATTTGAAAAATGTTGGTAAAATATATTTGCACATATCACAGAGTGCATAAATGAGAGGTGGATTTGATTGAAGAGCTGTATTTAGATTTTTAAATATTGGCATAACATTTAGAAGAAACAAGCAAATTGCTTTATTCAAGCCAAAAGAGTAATGTGAAAAGACTTTCTGCACAAGTGAGAGTAATATGCCCAAAATTATCGACTTGCCTGGCCTGTGTAACATTGCCTTTAAATGCAATTTAAACCAGATTTTGAAATTCAGAAGTTATCTTTCTCGGGTTCACTAATTTGTCCTCTTCCAAAACTTTTGAATCATGAACTGAAGTTGAACTCTGAAAAGTGTTGATATTGCTTTTCTCACCAGTTCTAACCTCCACTTCAAACAGCCATGTCAAAGATTGTCACTGTTCTACCAGTCCAGTCATATATTTAACCAAATACATGTTATACATGTACACACATGCTGTTATTGTTGTAGTAGGGTTTTAGGAACTTCAGCAATGTGTAGCTCTCTTTTCAAACCCATAAATTAAGATGACAGGGAACAGAATAATACCACCAAGTGCTCAATCTTCACTTTTAATATCCTTGCTACTAAGTGTTTTAAGATTACCATAACAATAAGTGTCAGACAGTTTTTTTGAAGAAATCTCACATGCTTTCAGGTTGTTCCGAAGATGATGATGACCAATGTTGTACCCTGCAGGGGAACCTTCCAATATTGGAACTGAGATTATGCTACTTCAATTTGATGACGTCTTTTTTATTACAAAAGGTAATCACAATAGGATATTTAAAATTTACAATTGAAACTACAGCAGTTAATTTTTTTTTTTTTTTAAGCATAAATATGCAGCTGAGAAATGTTTCTGCTATGAGCTGTAATTGCTATATATAATAGATATATATATTAACCATTATAATTGCTTTGTTGCACTCTGAAACACAATTTTCAGAAATCCAGCTAAGATTTAAATCAACAGAATTTCATAAATCCAGTATTACTGGATTTATGAAATTCTGTAATTTTATAAAGTAGCCACTTCATTTTAATTCTGTAATTAAAATTTTAAAGTAGCCACTTCATTAAGAATGAAAATGTTACATACCATGCAAAAAGACCCCAAACTTTTGTGGAGATATATTAAAGCAGACATTTAAGTGTGATGAGATATGATCTTTCACACTAAGGTTTAAATGAATTTCTGGATCATTAACTTCATTTAGAAAACTTGACCACAAGATAAAGTCTACTCGCCAGTTAACCTTCTCCAGCTGAGTTACTGAAATGAAATTAACTTTTCTCAATATATAAATAATTAACAGATGATAGTAATGGTGTATTGTTATCAAAAATGAACTTTCCAGATTAACAAATGTTAAATTCTATAAAAAGGTCTGTGGTTGGCATTCATGATGAAATAGTGCAGGTTTCCGATGAGAAAATTAACTAAGAAGCTTTCTTGGTAAGCAGGCTTACCTTCAAGCATCTGTCTGAAGAATGAAAATCCTGGTTCTCCAGAAGTCATATTTAACCCATTAATGACCAAATTTTTTATTCAAAAATTTTTCAAAAAATATCTAATTTCCATTGTTTATGAATGTTGACATTCAGTGTGTTTTTAAAATTTTTCTATCCACAATTTAGCATTAAAGCCTGGTCCTTTTTTTTTGGACCATGGTCATACATCTCAGATAGATTTAAAATGCTCTGTCACTTGAGCTTATGCTTGAGCCCCAGTCTGATCCCAAAAATGCTGGTTGTCCTAAAAAATATTCCTTGAAAGTAGTAGGCTTTTGAAGGCAAGCCTGCTTACCTTCGTTGATTTTCTCAGTGGACATCTGCACTATTTCATCATGACTCCAAACTATGGAAGACCTTTTTACAGAAATTAACTTTTGTTAATAGTCTTTTGTATGACAAATACAAAACCATCAATAATCAATACAAAATCAAGAACTTTCCAAATTTTTACTAGTAATTTGTCAATCTTTGCCATAACTCTAAATATATTGGAAAGTCAATAAAATGTTTTTTTTTTTCAGAAAAACCCATTTATTTTGACTGTTAAATCCTTATTTTGAGTGCCACCTAGCATATTAATTTAATAATAATTTTATTTATTAAGTAACACTAGATACCATCTGCACTTTGCTGCTATAGCAGCTACCAGGATGAATGGAAAAGAAACCAGAGACCAACAGAAACAACAGGCATATTAAGCTCAAAGACAGAACACAAGGAGATGAAGGCATGCCTGACTGAGAAATACCACCAGAGACTGAGAAGCCTGTTAAAATCAAAGCTGAATGGCAAAAACATGGTCACAGCCATAAACACCTATGGTGTTTACATAGGCCAATACATAGTCCAAATGTGGCATTTTTTACCTACTATGAGCTGTTTGCTTGTTTGCTTGCTTACTTTCTTCATGCAAAATACACATTTCTGCTGTCTTCCAGCTTCAGTTCATTCAAGAATGTGACCAATTGGTGAAAATCTAACTTCAGGGACTACTTCAAGGAATATTTTTTAGGACAACCAACATTTTTGGAATCAGACTGGGACTCAAGCATTAAATAAGCTTGAGTAATAGAGCATTTTAAATATAGCAAAGACAGAGAATCTTCTGCAATCATGGAATGCAAAATCTATGCATTTACTATTGCAACATCAAGACAGTTAGTAAACAAGCTAAAGTACCATTTCTTGGATCTGATTCCAATTTGATATTTCTGAATGAGCCAATCAAGATGAATCAACCCCACCCATAAATCTGTGGTATGCTTATTTCTTTTTGATGGGAATTAGACCATCTCTTAGCACTTCTAAGAAGGTTGAGTGATTAGTGGTTTATGCCTACTGCAACTATGCTGTTTTCATTCCATTTTAAAAATAATAATTCTTTCTCATCAAACTTGTAGTCAGAGGCTCCATGTTCTTCTTTTTCCATGCATTTTTCATCTTTCAGTAGGCATCTTGTAGTTGCTTGTCAGTAGCCATCATGATCCTGATTCCTAAGGATTTCATGTGCACTAACAAACTGTAACTTGTGAAAAAGGTGTCAATATATAATTCATAATCTCCTGGAGTTTTTAAATGTCATAAACAAAACCACCTTTGAATCAAGGTTTTGTTTACTACTCAGTGATGAAAATTCATAGCTTTCAGAAAAAAAAAAAAAAAAAAAAAAAAAATATATATATATATATATATATATATATATATAATATCAACTACTGGAAATAATTAGTTGCAATGTTGAAAAGCTGCCCATAAACTACAATTTTTTTATAATTTTTTATAATTTTTATAATCAAAGAAAACAAAGATTTTGTCATATACGTGACCATGGTCCTAAAATCATGGACCAAGGTTATAGTAGCTACTAAACAGAGAATATTTAATATTATGAAGGGTAACATACCAAAATATAATGAATAAATAATAATTTTTGTAAATATGACTATTTAATTGAAAACATCTATAAATAATTGTCAATATAACTCAAAAAAAAAAAAAAAAAAAAAAGACGTAAAGTCTGTGATTTTCCTCTGTTTACTAAACTCAGGGTTCAGAATTGGCAATTTTTCCAGAAATTGAGGCTAAAAATTTTCATTACACTTTCCTTTAATAAAATAATTTATAGAAACCTAGATTGGGTAGTCCTTAAAAAAGGACCACAGTTGCTAATGGGTTAATTCCATTTTTCGATTTGGAGACATCCAAACATTGCATTTCAAGATTGGTTTTCATATTACTAAATGCTTTAATAACATCAACTTGCCATTATTCCAGTCCCTGGGTGTATTACTAGGTTAATTATGCTGTGGATCATTAAGTGATCCAGGGATCAATTATGAGATTTTAAATTATTTTTAATTTATTATTTTTATGGATATTTTGTTACAAATGACAAAATATACTTCCTGTACAAATCCACACAGATTTATTACACACGCATTCAGATTAAAAAAAAAAATCAATCAGTGGTGATATCAAATTTCTGAACTGAATCAAATGAATTGACTCATCTCTGTTTTAATTTTCATGTATATGATGGGGGACATTTAGAAATACAAGGTCTTCATAAAGTCTTCGTGCACTTCATGAAGATAAAGTGCAGAAAGAGATGAAATTTAATATCATAAGTTGTATGTATGACAGAAACTATATTAAGGGTGACCATATTGTTCTCAAGTGGACAATGACAAAGTTTCTAGTCAAGGCAAGAATTTTAAGTTCAAGAAATGGTGGACTGGCTAGGGAGGTTCTTGCACCCAACCAGTTGGGGCAAATATTTTAAACTTTTTCTCTTTTATGGGTTTTTTCACCGTCATGGGTACTGGTACCAAGTACATGGGGTGGTTTGCTATGTCTAGCAACCATTATATTACTGTTGGTTGATGAACTCTCTTATTATCCTACAGGTGTTCAGGATCACAGCTTTCTGAAGTTCCATGGTACTTCCCTGATCCACATAGGTTTTTGGAGGTTGCTGGTGTTGGGCACCAGTATGACAATCAGGCAGGTAGTACTTTCCTTCTTGTCAATGAGGGTTATTATAATGTTATTATGGCACAGTCCCAGTACAGTTTGTGAGTAGAGGTCTCTAGTATGGCATGAGGTTTGTACTTGTAATATGGTACACTTTCTTTGATCAACTTATTTTTGCGCTAGCTTCGGATTGTATTATCCTGGTAACCTGGTCATGCCTCTGAGTGTACTCCATGTGGGTGATCACCCTGCATTGCACGGTGATCCACTGGATTTTTTTTTGGGCCAGGCGTCATCATTAACATTTTCCATCTCTCACTACAGGGTCCTTGGCAATGCATTTCTTGTAGTTCCTGATATTGATTACCAAGGATTCAAGCATGAATCCTTCAGTCTTGGGGAAGAGCTTCCCATTCATTGGCCATGCACTGGAAGCCATTTTATCTATGTGAACTTGACAGAGATCATTGTAGTGTCTGCCATGGAAATGTCTTCTTTGCCCATCTTTTTGTCTTTGGTTTTTTTTTTTTTTTTTTTGTCTCTTTGAGTGCAGTCTCCTTGTTAAGGTTGAGTGTTGTGTGCTGTTTGTATATCCTTCTGATGGCTTGATAGAATAGTGATGTGTTTTCCTGGAAGTAATCCCATGGGTTCTTAGCTGCCTCTCTTGTTCAATGAAATCAGTCAATCCCCTCCCTCCTTCTTTCTGAGCTATGGTCAATTTCTCAATGGCCGACTGCAGGTAGTGTTGGCTGTTGGTATTATTAACCTCAGGGGCTCACATCTGGTGAGTATGGGCTTGGCACACCCAGGGTCCTGAGCTGGATATCATCATTCTTCTCTCTTTCTCTCTTGGTAATTACTTTCTACTTCTGACTCTTGTTTATTTTCTCTCTCTCTCTCAGGATAATTCAAAATTTTTTTAAAAATTTTTTTTTGGCTGGTGCTTATGCTGCACCAGCATAGCTAATAATAATAATTATTATTATTATTATCTTGGATAATTGCATAATCTCCTCCAGCTTGGTGTTGTTCCACTCTATGATCCTGAAGGAGTATGTGAGTACTGGGACACCATAGGTGTTTATGGCTGTGACATGTTCTTGCCATTCAGATTTGATTTTAACAGGCTTCTCAGTTTCTGATGGTATTTCTCAGTCAGGCAGGCCTTGATCTCCTTGTGTTCTAACTGTCCTTGAGCTTTGTTTTTTTCTGTTCGTCTCTGGTTTCTTTTCCATTCATCCTGGTGGCTGCTATAGCAGCAAAGTGCAGATGGTATCTAGTGTTACTTAATAAATAAAATTATTATTAAATTATTAATAAAATTAATAATTAAATAATAAGGTAACTATTTACTTGTAATCCACAGTTGCATCATCACAAAAACACCAAAGGACCGAACAGAAACTAATTCTTATAACACGGTTACAGTTATGTATTATTTAAATGGTTAAATTAATTAGGATTATCTATTAAGTACTGATTAGATGGAATTAAGAATAAGGTAAAGATCTCCAGGTTCCAGGATTCTAGATTGCTTTTGACAGGTTGTTTTCCAGTTGCTTTTGATCGTGTTTGGCATAAAGGTCTCCTAAATAAGCTTCCATCATTTGGTATTTTTGTAATTGGGTATCCAGTTTTTTTCTCTGATCGCTCACTGCGGGCAATGGTAGATGGCTTACTGTCTTCTAATTTCTTCACTAATGCTGGTGTTCCCCAAGGTTTAGTTCTGTCTCCTATTCTTTTACTCTTGTATATTAATGACCTTCTTCCATTGGCCAGAAATCCTATCCATAATTTTTCTGATGATAGCACATTGCATTCCACTTTTAAGTTTGAGAAACCTTGCCATGCACAAACAGCTCTTATTTCTCAAGTATCTACTACCAATCTCTCTTGGCATATGCACATAAATGTTGGTTCCTCTGCATCTAAAAAATTGGATTTCCTTTTACGACCTCAGCATTACTTTTTTTTCCAAACAGCTACTCACTCTGTAGTAGATAGCGAAAATTGTACTTATGGAGAAGAGATGTCGGCTCACATGTTTCAGTGTAATGACTATGTTGACATTAGGAGTCAACTAGAATTGTCTTTAGGAGGATTGGAACAACAGTTCCTATGGAGTATGTTTGTAGAAAGGTGTAAATTTACTTACTTTAATAATTTTTGTCGTTTCTATATTTAAAAGGAGAGCGCAGTTGAAGTTATATAGTAGAGCCCACCTCCCTCACAGTGGCAGGGATGGAAGCCTAGTCCATTGGGATGGGCTAGGTTTCCCCATCCCTGGGATATGCAATGATTGTTCAAAATCTAATTCCACTTGACTAGGAGCAAATATGTTATCCAATTTCACTATGCTGATATGACAACTATATAAATTTTGGCAATGACATCTATAACATGTAATAGATGTGTAATAATATCTTAACAGCCATCTCCAAGCCATATATCTTAACCTGGGAATAGAAACAGAATCATGATAAATCATACAGAAAATGATAAAAGAAAATTTAATTTTAGTGTTATCCTCCACAAAAACTGGAAGCTCAATATAACAAATAAGGTACATGTTACCTTATGTTATAAGAACAAACTTATTGGAACATAAACAAAGAACATAAACTTATTGGTAACAATGCATTAGCAGCACTCCAACACCTAATGAATGTCTTGGCTGGCCAAGGCATATGCATAGGTTTTATAAAATACCATATGAAAATAGCCATTAAGACTGCTGCCTGTACCTTATGCAGTAATTTCAATCCACAATACATTATAAACCAATTATGGAATAATGTGAATACAAGTGTTGAATTAGTTTGCTTTCAGATAGAATTCAATGTATGACTGCACTGATAACAGAAATGCTTCAAAATTTTTCAAAATACATATTAAATATATTTTTAACATGTACATATTAAAAGTACAGCAGACTCTCAATTTACCGGATTGGATTAACTGGGACAGTTCAAGACTCCAAATTAAAAAAAAAAAAAAAAATCAACCAGAAAATCATAAGATTCAAGTAATAACTAGAATAGATATAAACAGATGTTTTTCAAGTCGTAAATAAGTGGCGTTATAAGTTGTCATTGGGAGATGATGTACCTATTATTTTGCAACCCCCACTGTCTTTGCACCCACCACTCAAAAAAAAAAAAAAAAAAAAGGGGAAGAAATGTTTAGTTCGTTTTTGGTGTGTCACGGCGATTCTTGTGTTCCGTTGTACCACAAAAAGGCAAATTTTGTTTTGTTATTTACGTCAGGGATGTTGAAATTTTTTTTATAGTAAATATTTTTTTCGTATAAAAATTGTGAAAATGATGGGTAAACGAAAAAGACTGTTGTTGTTGTTTGGTTTTTAGGAGCATTAGCAACTAAGGCCATATTGCTCCAGGATATGCGGTGGTCATTCCCTGACTTTTCCGCATCCTTCATATTTGGTGGTGACGGGCTCGAACCCCGGTCTAATCAAGAAGCGTGTGATACGCACTGCTGCTGCTCCTTCCCACCTGGCTACGGAGGCACCACGCAAAAGACTGCGCTTTCAGTTAAACAAAAACTTAAAATTATTCAAAAGTTTGAAAACTGTGCATCCATTAAATCTTTAATGAATCACTATAATGTTGGTGACTAAACCATATGCGACATTGTAAAAAATAAAGGGAAGTATCGTATTGGACATGCAAGTAGTGTGTGGTAAGTTTTTTCATTTTTTATCTATCGCCATACTTTATACACAGGTTGCTGAACATTTTTCGATACAGTAAGTCCCCGACTTATGCAACTTTCGACTTATGTAAATTTTTTTCACCCAATTTTTTTTTTTTAAGGCAAACAAAAAAGTAATAAATAATCAATAGCAACAATCATGGCACGCACAAATTGCACAAGTGAGATATGGAGTAACAAGCAAAAAATAGGAAAGAAGAGAAGATTCTTAAAAAAATTTTTTTTTTTTATATGACTGTAGGATTTCAGTGAAGGGGACACCATAATATAAAAACCTACAGAATTCCAGCTATTGGTATTATCGCAAATGCAATAAGATTGAGTTTACCACCCGCTTATAATTAGATGCACTAACAGAAAAGCCTAATAAACTGGAAAGTGCAAATTGTTTTTATTGTTCTATGGTAGTGACCTCCAGAAATGTGCTTTAGTAAAATGTGATCTCGTGTGGGGTGATAGTGAGTTTTTGCCTTAAATCTGTGAAGTTCTTTATAGAAAACTTCATTTGACCGTTATCATGGTGACAACTAAGAGAATAAGTGACAGCGGTACTAGTAAATCTACCAACAAAAGAAAAACGAGCGATTTGGATCAGAAAATGGTCAAACATTAAACAAGTATCACGCTGAATTGAGATTTGTGAATAATAATATAGTAGCAATATGTTATTAGTTATTCCCGAGTTACGTAAGAAGTCCTGGAACGTATCCCTTACGTATGTCAGGGACCTCTGTATTTTTGGATTAACCGGGAAACTGATTATCCAGGAATTTTTTTTTTTTTTTACCATACATATCCTGGAAAATTGAGAGTCTACTGTATGTATCTAAATTGTACCAAATATGAAGGCAATAAAAATAAGTCTTTAATTTGCCAAAACCACCTCGTTTTGCCACTATAATCTCTGTTTCTTTACAATGACACACTGCACTGATGTCTCATTATTGAGACATAAAAACACCCTCCCAAACCTCAAAAGCACCTATAGGATATTCCCAAGACATTATCCGTGATCCACATACAGATTATTATTCCAAACATCTTAGACTATTAATGCTATATACTATTCCTACATGAATAACATTTTATAATTTCTTAAGTTAATTTCAATTCTATTAGTTTCTCTTAGTAATTTTTAATTTATTATTAATGACTGATTGTCATTTACTTTTAAGAGGATGTATCTTTTGACTTTGTTTGCATAGGCTTTATTTCCTTACCCAAGTTTACTGTAAATATAAATGTGAAAAATAATGTGATATTTTGCTGATGGGTATAATTATGCATACTAAATCAACAACCCAATATTTCTAATTATTTTAATATGTATTTATAATGTATAGACTATATAATATATACAATGTAGAATGAAAAAATGAAATTCATTGATAATTACTTTTAAAATTTATAAAGCAGCCACAATTACAAGTAGCTGCTTTATAAATTTTAAAAGTTTAGGTAAAAAAACAAAACAAAAATAGTGATGTGAAAAACTGTTACAAAATAATTAAAAAAAAAAAACATACTGTGTTAATAAAAAATATATTTCAGAACTACATTGCATATGGTATTATTAACCAGACTTCAAAAAAAGAATGAAAAATATATGTGACTGCACTATTAACACTTTTAAAATTAGAGTTCCGGATACTCTAGTGTCAAATGCAACTTGAAGAGCTAATGCCTGATAAAGAGCTAATAATACTTTCAGTTCAGCAGCTGCTCTTACGTTAGTTTCTGCTTTTGAGCCATCTTTGTATTTAAATATCTGAGTGTACAATTCTCACTTTAACAGACCAAAGTACAACAGAAATAACAGACATAAACAGATGGTGCCCAACGAACAAGACTTTTCTTCAATACAGGATCTGGGGACATAACTGCCTCAGTGTAATGGAATTTATTGGAGTTAAAATAATGTCACAACAAAACAGAATTCTAGGGAAACAAGATTTAATGAGGTACCGCACAGTTGGTACATTAAGCTGGGGTTACTGCTACCACATGCAGTACTATGCATTTATCAATGTTAAACTTCAGTTGCCACTTCTCAGCTCACCTGCTCAACTTTTCTAGATCCTGTTGCAGTAGCATACTGTCATTAACAACCTTGCCAACTTGGACATTGCCTGATCTTCCTTTATCAATTTTATTGATAAACAGACAACAATGGGCCCAACACAACCCCGGCAGGCTAAACTAATAACATTAGTCCACGAAGAGCAGTGTCCATTGATTACCACTCTCAGTCTTCTCCCACTCAACCATCCCTTTATCCATAGCAACTTGCTTTGAAGTCACTCTCCTCCAATTTGTACAGCAGTCTTCCACGTGTAACAGTATCAAGAGCTTTCCTGAAATCCAAGTACATGAAAAACTATTTATCAAAATTATTTTTTGCATTGGTTTCCTTTGTGACCACATCATAGTATCCAATAAAATTAGTCAGACAAGACTTCCCCTAACAAACCCATGCTGTGTCTGAATTATTACTGCGGCCGTGTCTAGATGAACCAGAAGCAATGCTTCTTTAACTAGCGACTCTATTATTTTCCCTGGAACAGAAGTTAAACTAACAGGTCTGTAATTACTCGTGTCACCCTTTGATCCTGCTTTGTGAATTGGAGATACATTTCCACATCTCAAGTCTATAGGGACCTAGGGACAATTATTTTCCCTGGAACAGAAGTTAAACTAACAAGTCTGTAATTACTTGTGTCACCCTTTGATCCTGCTTTGTGAACTGGAGATACATTTCCACATTTCAAGTCCATAGGGACCTCCCCCGAGTCCAAGGATGCTCTCATAATTATGGTTAAGGGTTTCCTTATTTCCTTTGCTACCTCCTTTAATATAACTGGATAGATCCCATCAACCCCAGGTGCCATTCTTATGTTTAACTTCAACAATTTATCCTCCACTTTGCTCTCAGTTATTACAAAATCATTTAGCTCCCTGTTAGAGTTTAATAAACTTTTGGCCTCCACTTGCCCACAGAATTCCTCATGTGTGAATGTAGATGCAAAATACTCAGTCAGTTTTTCAGCTACCTGAGCAGGATCATCAACAGTCAAACCATCGATATCAGTTGGACCAATCTGATTCATCCCCTTCCTTCTAGAGTTCATGTGGGTAAATAAATCTTTTGTATTTCTCTCTGCATTCTTTGCCAAAGATTTCTTGTAATCTGTCTTTGCTTGGCTAACCTCCTTTGTGACTTGATTACAGACTAGCTTATATCTACCATAGGCCTGATAATTTATAAGCATCCTATGCATTTTTCTTCTCTGCCTTGACTCTGATTTGTTCGTCTGACATCCATTTAGGCCTAAACCTTGAACATTACTTCTTAGTGGAATGAAAAACCTAGTAGCTCCCAATATTAATTCCTTGAATTCTTCCCATTTAGAATTTCCTTTTAGTAACATCATCAGTAGATCCCACTGTATAGAATTGAAAAACTGTCTGAGACCACTGTAGCCACCTTTATGAAAGAAAAAACCCTTCCCTTTAACCTTGATGGTAGTTACATCTTTAAGTAAATCCCACATCAGTTTACTATGATCACTACCACCTATTGGTTCCTTTATCTGCAGATTCTTAACGCATGAATAATCACTGCTGATAATAAGATCAAGAGTATTATTCCCTCTGGTTGACTTTTGAAAATGTGCTGTAGAAAATAATCATCCAATAAATTCACAAAATTCTTTCTAGTGTGCAAGTGACCAATCTACAAGTTCCAGTCAATATCTGGGAAGTTAAAATCCCCCATTATAAGACACTCTGATTTACTGGCCCACTCTATTTCTCTGTACAGTTGTTCGTTGTACTCATCAGTCATTAGGCCTATAACACGTTTCCTCATTTTTGCTTTCCCAGTGCTTATGGAACACCAAACCAATTTAGGATTGCACAGCCCAGACATGTCAACTGGATGCACTGTCTTAGATTTTGTTTCTTACCTAATGGCATAACCCTCCTCCCTTTCTAGCCTTTCTCTACACATTGTACTCCCTAAATTCCAATTCTGCATTTCGTATATATGTGACACCATATCTCCGATATCCCAACAATATCTGCCTTTGATATCTTGATTAGCAACTGAATTTCATCATATTTATTTACTATACTCCTAGCATCTTTGTACATATTCAGTATACATATCCCAATATGAGAAAATTTGCCCATACCAGATGGCCTGGTAATAATGCAGCATTATAGATTGCCATATGACCTTTACTTTTAGTTCATACACTTTTACTGAAAAAAAAAAAAAAAAGGGCATTGTATTGGCAAAGCATAGAATGCTTCTCAAATTATATGTAACAAGCTACAATGTTCAAGTCGTTCATTTTAAGGTGCATAGTATATAGTTTTGATGAATCATATAAACAACACTATATAGCTGATTTCTGAGTATGGCATTACTTAAGGTTAGAGACATGATGCAATATTGTTATAGACAGTCTGTCTGCAGAACTTCTGAGTACTTTAAAGGGGAAATGTTTTTCTCAAATGTCCCATATTTACCACAGAGAAAGTTCAGATAATTGCATACTATTTAAATTTTTTCATACTCCTTTATAGTTGTAAACTTTGCTTAAGCAACTTTCTATCCTTGCTAATAACATTTGTAAATTATTTCAGTTTTACACATGTTAGTTTAGAAGTGAGAGTTTATCTCAAATAGATCTAAATAAACATAATAAATAAATATTATTAAATATCTACATGAAAAACATTTTACCCATTAATTACAAAAAACATTTGGGAAAGTACTTACACTTTAAACTGTCTTTCCGCAGCTGTTGCTGAATATCAAAATATTTTTCAGCAAAGACCTTGCATAAAGTGGATGCATGCTCTAAAATTAAGAATAAGTTTAAAGAAAGAAAACTAATCAGATTGAAGTTTAAAAGTGCACCCAAAAATAATATACATTAAATTTTTTTTACACATACAGTGGCTATGAAATAATGACTGCATGTGCAGCCACTACACACCAAGAGCCACCTGTGAAACAAAGGCAGAGTAGTTAATCTTAAACCATTCCCTACTTGTCGGCCAAGTCACATTCCAACATGCTAACTGCTGTGCAGTGAGACAGGTTTTCATTACCTTGTGTTTTTTTTTGCAGTTTGCTGGTAAAATTAGCATTAGCAGAGGAATATGATGCAAGAAAGCAAGCTTATACAGCTTCAGTTAAAAAAAAAAAAACCACCCTTCCCATTTCCCCCATCCATTGGCTCCAAATGTTCATCTAGTTCTGCCTTGAATTTATTTAAGTTGTCAACTTCTACAACAACAGATGGAAGTTAGTTCCAGCAATCAACCACCTGCTGGCTAAAGGCAAACTTCCGCTCATCTATTTTACAACTGTCTTTCCTCAATTTGAAATTATCTTCCAGCAGGAAATTAATCTAGGCAAGAGGAAGAGTCTCATCAGCATTGAGCATGCTCAACCCATTCAAGGCCTTATCTCCTTCAATCAGATCACCTCACAGGTGCCTAGTCTGTAATTTCCAAAACTTAAGCCTTTTTTCATAAAAACAACCCTTTGTTCAATCACTAATCTTGTTGCCCTTCACTGTACTCATTCCAGCAGCTCTACATCCTTCCTAAAATGAGGCCTCCAGACCTGTATAGTGGTGTGGCCTGACCATTGCCTTATACAAGAGCATAATCCCCTCCTTATCCCTGCTAGAAAAACTCCAATATATCATTATTGAGCACTGCTCAGAAAACTTCATATCTGACGGCACAATTACCTCCAGGTCTTTTTCATTCTCCACTACCCTGAGTGTAGTACCACACAGTTGTATGTTACTCTGGGGTTACTGCTACCCATATGCAATACGGGTATATTTGTCAATGTTAAACTTCAGTTACCACCTATCAGCCCATCTGCTCATTTTTTCTAGATCCTGTTGCAGTAGCATACTGTCATTGGTGTCATTAACAACCTCACCAACCTTCGTATCATTTGCAAACTTGCAAATTAAGCCAGATATAACTTCATCAATATAATCAATAAATACAAAAAACAACAATGGGCCAAACACCGAAACTTGGAGGACTCCACTAATAAGATTACTCCATGAAGAGCAGTGTCTATTGATTATCACTCTGTCTTCTCCCACTCAACCATCCCTTTATCCACAGCAGCAATTTGCCTCCAATGCACACTGCTCCAATTTGTGCAGCAGTATCAAAAGCCTTCATAAAATCCAAGTATATGATATCAAAATTATTCTTCACATCCAGTTCCTTTGTGACCATACCATAATATCCAGTCAAATTGGCCAGACAAGACTTCCTCTTAACAAATTAGAAGTTAAAATAACAGGTCTGTAATTACTTGTGCTAACCTTTGATCCTCCATTGTGAATTGGGGTCACATTTGCACATATCCAGTCCATGGGTACCTTCCCTGAGTTCAAGGAAACTCTCATAATTATGGCTAAGGGTTTGCTTACTTCCTTTGCTGCCTCCTTTAATATAACTGGATAGATCCCATCCACCCCAGGTGCCTTCCTTATGTTCATCTTCAACAATATCTCCTCCATTTTGCCCTGAGTTATTACAAAATCATTTAGCTCACTGGCGGGGTTTAATACATGCCCTCTGGCATTCCCCTTCCTGAATAACTCCTCATGTGTAAATATAGATGCAAAATACTCATTCAGTTTGTTAGCTACCTGAACAGGATCATCAACATTGAACCATCGATATCAAGTGGACCAATCTGATTCATCCCCTTCCTTCTAGAGTTTACATAAGTAAAGAACTCTTCGCTGTTTTCTTTGTATCCTTTACCAAAGATTTCTCGTAATCTGCCTTTGCCTGCCTAACCTTTTTTGTGACTTGATTACAAACCAGCTTATATCTACCATAGGCTTCAATGTCACCCGTTAATTTATATGTATCCCATGCATTTTTCTTCTCTGCCGCATGCCTAATTAGTTCATTTGGCATCCATTTAGGACTAAACCTTGAACAATATTTCTTAGTTGGTGTGAAAAGCCTAGTAGCTTCCAAGATTAATTCTTTGAATGCTTCCCATTTAAAATTTGCTGTTAGTAACATCATCAGTTGGTCCCACCATATAAAATTTAAAAACTGTCTCAGTCCACCGTAGTCACCTTTACGAAAGCAAAAACCCTTCCCTTTAACCCCTGATGGGTTACCTCTTTGAGTAAATCCCACATCAGCACACTGTGATCACTGCCACTTAGTGGTTCCTTTATCTGCAGATTCTTAATGCATGAAGAATCACTACTAATAACCAGATCAAGAGTATTACTCCCTCTCGTTGCCTCCCAAACATGCTGCTGTAGAAAACAATCATCTAATAAATCCACAAAAGTCTTGCTAGTGTGTGAGTGACCAACCCACAAGTTCCAGTCAATATCTGGGAAATTAAATTCCCCCATTATAAGACAATCTGATTTACTGGCCCACTCTATTTCTCTGTAAAGTTGTTCATTATACTCATCACAATGATTAGGCCTATAACACACTCCTACTCTCAATTTTGCTTCCCCAGTGCTTATGTCACATCAAACTGAACCAACACTGCACCATCCACCCATGTCAACTGGCTGCACTTCCTTAGATTTTATGTTAGGCAAAAGAATCAAAAAAAAGAATAATAAAAAAAACAGTATCAAGTATCAAAAAATGACAGACAAAACAGTTAAACGTTGAATAAACCTCAAATTTTTAACAAAAATAAAATAAACATCAACTGAAAGTTACGAGTTGTTGCATCAAGTTTATGGGGAAGATACTGTCAATGTCAAGAGCTCTCATGTTTGAATGTCATAAAAGATTTTTAGAAGGAAGAGAGAGAGAGAGAGAATGTGGAAAACAATGAACATCTAGGCCATCCAGTATTCATGAAAACTTATGTAAATATGGACTGGGTTGACTACATTGATTAGAAGTGATTGTCGATTAAACATTAAAATGGTTGCATCAGGACAAAGAAACAGATAAATTTTAACTGAAAATTGTGCACCCAGATGGTGCCAAAATTTTTGGCACCATCTGGGTGCACAATTTTCGCAAATAATGCATGATCATCTGGATAAGGCTGAAATTATACTTCAAACACAGCACACGTTTGTTAAGGGGGTACCAAGTTTGACCAATTTTATTGGTTACTACGATGTGGTCACAGAGGAACTGGAGGAAAAAATAATTTTTATACCATATACTTGGATTTCAGGAAAGCTTTTGATACTGTTGCACATAGAAGAGTGCTTTACAAATTGGAGTAGTGTGGTATTAAGGGTGTGGTATTGCTGCTATGGATAAAGAGATGGTTGAGTGGGAGAAGACAGAGAGTGATAAAAAGTGGAGTAATCATCATAGTAGAGTCTCTCAGGGTTCACTACCGGTGCATTATTTTCTATATTTATCAATAATACTGATGGAAGCATATCAGGCTTAATGTCCAAGTTTGCATGTGATATAAAGGTTGGCAGGGTGGTTAATGACAGTATGCTACTGAAACAGGATCTAGAAAAGTTGGGCAGATGGGCTGAGAAATGGCAACTTAAGTTAAATATTGATAAATGCAAAGTACTGCATATGGGCAACACCAACCCCAAGAATAATGTACTGACTGTGTGGTACTATGCTAGGGTTAGTGGAGAATGAAAAAGACCTATGAGTGCAGTCAGATATGAAGTTCTCTGAGCAATGCAGACAGGTGGCCAGGATAGTTCATGGAATTTTCTCAACGATACACAGGAATTTTGGTAGCAGGGATCAGGAGATGTTTATCCCACTGTATAATGCAATGGACAGGCCACATACTGCATACAGGTCTGGAGGCCTCCTTTTAGGATGGATGTGGAGTTCTGGAACAAGTACAGAAAAGGGAAACGAGATTGGTGAATGTAACAAAGGGATGTGCTTACTAAGAACTGCTTCAGTTCCGAAAATTGCAGCATCTGGAGACTAGGCACTTGCAGGGTTATCTGATTGAGGTGTTTAAGGCTTTGAATGAATTGAGCAAGCTTAATGCTGATGGGATTCTTCCTCTTGCTAAGACCACACACACAATGGCACACAAATTCAAATTGAGGAGGGAAAGTTGCAGAATATTTGTGTTTAGCGAATGGGTGGTTGATTGTTAGAAAAAACTTCTATTTGTTGTTGTGGAAGTTGATAGTTTGAATATATTCAAGGAACAACTAGAGAAACTATTGCAGAGAACAAATAGGTGAAATTGGAGAGTTTTATTGGCTGATGCTGTAAAAGAGCTTGCTTTCTTGCATCATTTGCCACTGCTAATGCTAAGAACCAGACTTTCTGAGTACTATAATTACTTGCAATGAACGTTGGCTTGTTCCAGTATAACCCTGAAACTAAAAGAGAGACAATGGAAGACAAAACTCCCCAGACCCAAAAAAGCAAGAATATCAAAATCAAAAATGAAAACTATGCTTCCTGTTTTCATTGATATTAGAGGAATTATTATGGCTGAATACATCCCACCTAATCAGATTGTCAAATTAAAACATATTACACGGAATTTCTGACAAGGCCGCATGAAAAAATTCAAAAGAAGAGACCTGAATTTGGAAGGATGGTTGGATGCTCCATCAAGACAGCACCCCAGCACACAATGCACACTCTGTTTACCAATTTCTGGTCAAAAAATAAATGACAAAAAAACAAACCTGTTCACCCAACTTGCCAGCACCTCGCAACTTCTTTCTCTTCCCTAAACTGAAAAGTGTACTCAGGGGAATCCATTTTCAGTACACTTAAAAGACATTCAGAAAAAAATTACCGAAGTGTTAAAAGGACTTATAGATGATGACTTACAGAAATTTTCTGTTCTTGGAAGAAATGTATGGAACAATGTGCACAAGACCAAAGCAATTATTTTAAAGGTATGAAATACTTCATATTTATTTCATTGTGACAGTCTTGTCATTTAATAGCAACTCTTTGCATCGCACAAAAACAAAATAGTAAGCAGTGATTTTGCTCAGCTCACAATAAGGATCCTTTTTTATCATATAAATTCAATTAAGTAGGCAGCTTCAAATATAATTTATCTGTTTAACACCGACTTTACTTTTTTTTTTTTTTTTCAGATTCTCCCCATTATTGGTATGTGCTTCTGTTACTGTCAAATGACGGTAGTTCACAGAATAATTTAGTTTAGTGCAAATAATATTTTAATGGTAACTTTAGAAAATCTGTACATGTTGCTTATTATTCATGTCCTTTCATACTGCATCCTGGTGAAAAATAAATGCCAAAAAATTAATAATGTTAAATAAATATATAATTTACAAAATTAAATTTTTTTTAAAATGAAAATAAATTCTATGACATGATTAACACTTCAATTTCTTAGTGAATAATTTTTTGATCATAAACTAATTAAGTTGTTATTAGTTGAATGTTTAGTTGTATAAGGTCTACCAACACAGCCAAGCCACATCTTGCCTTTCAAACTTTCTTGGGCAGTTGTCTGAATTTGAAGGTCATATAAAATTAAAATGTAGGGTTAGAAATGGGAATAGAGACTGATTTAACTTTAATATGGAAGGATCCCTGCCATAATAATGGCAGGTTAACATCCTTCCATTATTATGGCAGGGATCAAAAAGCTAAATGTCTAATATTTTAATGATATACACATATTCTTTGAGAATATGCTTTACTGCAAGCAGAAAGCAAAAGTGTGAAGAGTGGAGCTGGTCTTCTCCAGTAAGAAAAACATCAGTTAAGTAGGTATAACCAATATATGTCCAAGCAAATAAAATTCCAGCTTGACTCAAGTTCTACAAATGTGGTTTATGCTTAACTTGTATCAGCTTATTATTTTTTTGAATCTGCCAAGGCTCAAACCAATAGTAAATTGATACATGTAAAAGAAACCAAATCTGTGGAATTTGAATCCATATTTGCATCCACTGATTGGTTTCAGCTGATTGTTTTGCAGCTTGTACTTTGTCATTTCCTGGGATCTCTGAAGAAGCTGGACAAAAAGTAACCATTCACTTTCATTTCTTTGAGTTGACTTAGCATAATTATAATTTTTTTTCCACCATGATGAGATGAGTTCAAACAGTTCTGTCTACTACTGCTAATTTTACAGCATAGATTCAGCAGTATGGTTGTTGAATTCAGTTGGAAGCTGTATAGAGATGATGTTATTTGGAAAACTGCTGACGAACACCAATGTCCATTTCAGACTACGGACCATTTGTACATATTTTCAAAGAATGCAAGTAGTCTGTACATATGCTTTCTGAAGTTGTCAAACATTATACTTTGCAGGCTGACTAAAATTGTTTATTACAAGAGGCCTTGGCCATGGTAGGCCTCTTGTAATAAACTCATCAGCTTTACCTGTTTCTTGAATAAATTTCATTCTTCAAGAAACATGTAAAGGAAAGAAGGTGTACCTTCCAGCACTGAGTTAAATAAATGCAGGTTAATACTAGCAGTTTTATTATCCTTGGGTTTATTTGTGTAGTGCATTGTCCACTGTGAATCATGGAAATATGGGTGAATAGAATAAGGTTGTAAGCACTTAATTCTGACTATATAGTTCAGTAACAGCATCTCTCCAAAAATGAACCAGTAGTTTATATGCTTCGAGAAGTAATTAAGAATGATCATGCTGTTACTATAAAAATCTTTCAGAATACATATATTTGCAGTGGTTCAGAAAATTATAAGTAATTATAAAATATGACAACTACTGAAAAAAAAAAAAAGAAAGATTATGGAAGTCGCACAGCCTGAAAGAGAAAGAAGTTATGGTCATAAATCCAAAAAACTATGCAACTATAAATGACAGGACCACTTAAAGTGATTATTTCTGGAATCCAGTGATATCTAATTATGATTCCCTTAAGTGTCAGCGTGAATTTTAGTATTCCTTCATTACTGGTTTGACTTTTGATCTGCATCAATAATATTTTTTTGGGATAGAATTTCAGCCATAAAAAAATAATAAAAGGAAATTTGCTAGTCTTCATGAAGCCAATTCTTGCATATAATTATCAAGCATTATAAGCAGGAAGTAAAAATTAATGGTGTTTGTAGCATCCAATAAAAGACAAAATTCTAGTACATCTTTTCATCTGAAGCAAAAAAACTGAAATACTCACTAGAATCAGAGGTTCTAGAGTTCTAGTGACACTGATGTGCACGGGAGTTTCAATTTTTGTTTCTTTACAAGTGTCACACATCGAAAACAATTGGTTTGACTTTCAATCTGTATATTAATTCTTTTGTTATAGAAGTTTAGCCATAAAATATAATAAAAGGAAAATTTCTGTTAGTCCTCATGAAGCCAATTCTTGCATATAAATTATCACGCACTCTAAAGCAAAAATTTAAAAATAGCAGCATCTGCAGTATCTGGACCCTGTCAAGATAGCCTTAAGGCAGTTAAAAGTTGGTTAACATATTTGATTGCTGGTTGGTTGGCATCCAATAAAAGACAAGAGTTACCATCATCTTTAATTTGAAGAAAGAAAAACATTAGTTTGCTCCTCGTCAGTTACTAGTGTGCATGGAAGTTTCAATTTTTGTATCTTTCAAATTTCGCATGCCAAAAGGGAAGACAATGCCCAAATGCAGGTATTAAAAAACATGTTATGAAAAGAACACACTTTTAAAGTGCATCAGATGAGGGGGTTATTTTAAAAAATAATAATTAAAAAAACATGTTTCAATATTAAAAAAAATGTATTTTTTACATTTGTTTTCATAATAGATTGAAAATAAATGTAGAATCAACAAAGTTTAATGATTCTGAGTTATTTCATGCCTTTATTCTATGCATAACAATGGTCGAAAAAGCCCCACCAATGTGCCTTCTGATGTTATATTTTTAGCATGTTCAGTAAATGGTTAACATAAATATCACAGAGAAACAATTAACTCAGCAATAACTAATTAAAGAACTAAAGACAACGAAGGAAAACTGCCGTGATAAGTTATAGGAATGAACAAACAAATAAAGTTGAAAAAAGAAAAAAAAATTTTTGGATTACAAAAAAAAAAAAAGTCCATTCCTGTAACTTATCACGTTAACATTACATTACTTTGAAAAGCATTTATTTTAAATAATTTATCAAACATCTCTTACCTTTTGGTAATCCAAGTTGCTGTAACTCACTGGATAAAGACTCTTCATCAACATTATGCTTAGCAGCACTTGAAAGAATGAAGGCTAATACAGCAATGCCAGCTTTTATATCCCCAGTATCTAATTTGTCAAAAATTTAGATAATTGCATTATTATTTTTTTTTTAATGAAAACCTCAAAGCAAAAAAAGGTATTAGAATGGTACTATTTAGTACCATTTATGAGAATTTGAGAGTAAGTGAAGGAAGGTTGTTTCTAGAGTTAGTTAAAGGGATAAATAAGAAAAGTTGACTCTGAGTTTGAATTTGGGCAGTAAATGGATGTTGACCAATTGTGGCATGTATTTGGACTTGTTTGGAAGAAAGACCGGGGGGGGGGATTACAGAAGCCAATTCAAAAGAACAGTGCCTATGGAAGTATATATAGCAAAAGGAATGCAGCAGAAACAATATATAGGGTGTGTCAAAAATACACAGCATAACTTCAGGAATGAGTTCCTCATATGTAGACAATAAAAATATTTTATATCAACATAGTTCTGGAAATGTTTGGTTCCCAAGTTATTAACCGGTATGTCTTATCTCCCACAGGTGATTTCCTTCATCACAAGGTACTGACAGAATCTGGTGGTTTTCCATTCCGACCATGTACTCAAATCAGGAGAAGTGGATATGCACTTTATATACGGTTTGGCGGGTGGCAATGCTCTGGAGGCTCATTGTTTGTACCACGAAAGGTTCCCAGAACAAAGATGTCCAGAATATATTTTGTAAAAAGGATAGGTGGAACAGGACCAGGGTATGTCTGCCAGGGGCAAAGGTTGATGACGTTGTAGAGCGGATATCATCTTTCAAGGGCACAAAAGGTGATATAGTTGTACACGTTGGTACTAATGATATTAAGAGTAGGAGACCGGCGGAATTACTCAACAAGTACAGGTCACTGTTGAAAAAAAGCCGTGAAATAGGGTTGAATTTGAAAGTGTCTGCAATTCTGCCCAGACACGATAGGAGGGAGTACATGATGAGAGCCTTGTCGATCAATTCGGCCCTGGAAAGATTATGCAAGGCTCAAGGGTTAGAATTTTTTTCAGCCTGGACTGTACTTGTTAACAGGAGAGATTGCTTCTACAGGGATGGGATACACTTAAATAGAAAGGGTGCAAGAATATTTGCTGATGCTATCGAGGCAGTGTTAGGTGGGTCGGAAAACTGCTAGTCTGGGGGGATACAAAGACTAATAGTTTAACAGTAACCGCAGGCAGAGGTGAAGGTGATTCTTGCACAACTTCTATTAGAATAAGAAGCGACCTGGAGCGAGGGGTGTTGGGGGTTTCAGGGACGGATGGCAGTCATCATGGAATAGTTGGGTATATGGGATGTGTTAGGGTAACAGGGAATAGGCATAGGAGCATGTATGCTTGCATGTATACCAATGCTAGAAGTATAGTAAATAAATTTGATGAATTTGAAGTGTTGGTCAAGACATCAAAGGCGGATATTGTTGGGATAGCAGAGACGTGGTGTCACAAAGATATAAGGAATGCAGAACTGGAATTTGGGGAGTACAATGTGTACAGAAAGGATAGACAGGACAGAAAGGGAGGGGGTGTTATGCTGTTAATTAAGAAAAACATAAAATCAAAGGAAGTGCACCCAGTTAATATAGATGAACAGTGCTCTGTTGAGTCAGTTTGGTGTGAGATAAGCACTGCGAAAGGAAAAATAAGAGTAGGAGTGTGTTATAGGCCTAATGACTTGAATGAGTACAATGAACAATTGTACAGAGAAATAGAGTGGGCCAGTAAATCAGAATGTCTTATAATGGGGGATTTTAACTTCCCAGATATTGACTGGAACTTGTGGGTTGGGCACTCACACACTAGTCAGACTTTTGTGGAGTTATTGGATGATTGTTTTCTGCAGCAGCATGTTCGAGAGGCAACCAGAGAAAGTAACACTCTTGATCTGGTTATCAGCAGTGATCATTCGTGTATTAAGAATTTGCAGATAAAGGAACCACTAGGTGGCAGTGATCACAGTGTGCTGAAGTGGGATTTACTCAAAGAGGTAACTACCGTCAGGGGTAAAGGAAAGGGTTTTTGCTTCCGTAAAGGGGAGTACAGTGGTCTCAGACAGTTTTTAAATTCTGTACAGTGGGATCAACTGACGATGTTACAAACAGTAAATTCTAAGTGGGAAGCATTCAAAGAATTAATCGTGGAAGCTACTAGACTTTATATACCGATTAAGAAATATCGTTCAAGGTTTAGGCCTAAATGGTTATCAAATGAACTAATGAGACTCGTGACAGAGAAGAAAAATGCATGGGATGCATATAAATTATCAGGCGACGCAGAAGCCTGTAGCAGATATAAGCTAGTCTGTAATCAGGTCACAAAGGAGGTTCGGCAGGCAAAGGCGGATTACGAGAAATCTTTGGCAAAAGATGCTAAGAAAAACAGCAAGGATTTCTTTACTTATATAAACTCTAAAAGGAAGGGGATGAATATGATTGGACCACTTGACATCGATGGTTCGACTGTTGATGATCCTGCTCAGATAGCAAACAAACTGAATGAGTATTTTGCATCTACATTCACACGTGAGGAATTATTACAATTTGAAAATGGAAGAAGGTTATCAAATTGTAGCAGTGTGCTTAATGATTTTGTAATTACTGAGAGCAAAGTGGAGGAGAAATTGTTGAAGTTAAACATAAGAAAGGCACCTGGGGTGGATGGGATCTATCCAGTTATTTTAAAGGAGGCGGCAAAGCAACTAAGCAAACCCTTAGCCATAATTATGAGAGCATCCTTGGACTCAGGGGAGGTTCCCACGGACTGGAGATGTGCAAATGTGTCCCCAATTCACAAAGGTGGATCGAAGGGTGACACGAGTAATTACAGACCAGTTAGTTTAACTTCTGTTCCGGGTAAAATAATGGAGTCGCTGGTTAAAGATGCATTGCAGGATCATCTAGACAAGACTGCAGCGATAACTCAAACACAGCATGGGTTTGTTAAGGGAAAGTCTTGTCTGACAAATTTGATTGGTTATTATGATGTGGTCACAAAGGAACTGGATGCAAAAAATAATTTTGATATCATATACTTGGATTTCAGGAAAGCTTTTGACACTGTTGCGCATGGAAGACTACTGTACAAATTGGAGCAGAATGGTATTAAGGGTAAGTTGCTACAATGGATAAAAGGATGGTTAAGTGGGAGAAGACAGAGGGTGGTAATCAATGGGTGCTGCTCTTCGTGGTCTAATGTTATTAGTGGAGTCCCACAGGGTTCGGTGTTGGGTCCACTGTTGTTTTGTGTATTTATCAATGATATTGATGAAGGTATATCAGGCTTAATGTCGAAGTTTGCAGATGACACAAAGGTTGGCAGGGTTGTTAATGACAGTAATGGCAGTGTGCTACTGCAACAGGATCTAGATAATTTGGGCAGATGGGCTAAGAAGTGGCAACTGAAGTTCAACCTTGACAAATGCAAAGTACTGCATATGGGTAGAAATAACCCCAGAGAAACGTACCAACTGTGTGGTACTACACTTAAGGTGGTAGAAAATGAAAAAGACCTGGGAGTAATTGTGCAGTCAGATATGAAGTTTTCTGAGCAGTGCAGACAGGCTGCTAGGGCGGGTCATGGGGTTTTGTCAATGATATATAGGAATTTTGCTAGCAGGGAAAAGGAGGTGATTGTCCCTCTGTATAAGGCAATGGTCAGGCCACGCCTTGAGTACTGCGTACAGGTCTGGAGGCCTCATTTTAGGAAGGATGTAGATTTGCTTGAGCGTGTACAGAGAAGGGCAACACGATTGGTGAGGGGAATGAAGGGATTCTCTTACCAAGAGAGGCTTAAGTTCTGCAAATTGCAGTGGCTGGAGACTAGGCACCTGCGCGGTGATCTGATTGAGGTCTATAAGGCCTTGAATAGGTTGAGCACGCTGAATTCTGATGGGATCCTTCCACTTGTTCAGATTACCAACCTACGGGGACATAAGTTCAAATTAAGAAAGGACAGATGTAGAATAGATGTGCGGAAATTTGCCTTTAGCCAGCGGGTGGTTAATTGCTGGAACAAACTTCCATCTGTCGTTGTAGAAGTTGATAGGTTAAATAAATTTAAGGAGGAACTGGACAGGCATTTGGAGGGAATGGTGTGATTTTTTTTTTTTTTTTTTTTTTTTGGCTGATGCTGCATAAGCTCCTACACTTGCTTTCTTGCATCATGTGCCACTACTACTACTACTACTACTACTACTACTACCTTTGTGAACATGGGACCTTTACACCTCATGCTGCTGACAGAGGACAACCAAGATCTACGACTCCTGAAGTAGAGAGGTGGACTAACTGCCTGGCCTCCACACTCACCTGATTTAAACCCACTAGATTTCTTCTTGTGGGGCCATTTAAAGTCATTGGTGTATTTGACTCTGGTAACTGATGTGGAAACTCTCCACAATCGAATTGTGGCAGGTTGTGAGACAATAGGAAACATGCCAGGAATTTGGCATCAACTTCACGAGTCCGTGAGACATCGATGTGAGGCCTGTATTCAGGCAGAAGGTGGACATTTTGAACAATTACTATAAGTTTTTTACATGCACAGTGGAAGCAATATTTTTGATGTGCTTATGACAAGACAGATTAGAAGTCAGAGTAATCCCTAATAGAGAAATGTGATCTTGTCTAGAAATCTGAGCCTTACTGAAGATAAGCATAGATGTAGACTCCTTTTTGCATGATATAAGACAGGACTGGTTCTATGACTGAAATCAACACGTTAGCTGCTTCCTGAATGAAAATATGTGGCTTCAGATTTTAATCCATTTGAAGGGAACCACCCTACTTTTAGAACTTTTTCTTCAAACTTCACAGAAGAAAAACCGGAATTTTTGTCAAGGTGGCTTACCTTCATTGGGGGGGGGGGGGCTGATTAATTTAGTCACAGTGAGAAGAATGCCCAAAAACGTTTCTGTCCTTTTCAATCTAGATTGACTCAATCCTGAGTCAAAAAGAGATCATGGAAAAGCCAGCAGCATAAGTGTTAACTAAGTAATCTTTACCCTGTTTGATAATTACCTAGAGATCAGCATTTAAGGAATCGTTCATAGATATTCGAGAAGTTGAACTTTATGTGCAGGGCAAGGTTTCTCAAACTGGAATACAATGTGTTACCATCAGCAAAACTACAGATAGGATATCCAGTCACTTCAGTGGAATAAAGTCATTAATATACAAAAAGAATAGGGTGGAGAAAAACTGAAACATGGGGACAACGAGCATTATCGGAAACATTAGATGTTGTTGTTGTTTGGTTTTTAGGAGCATTAGCAACTAAGGCCATATTGCTGCGGGATATGCGGTGGTCATTCCCTGACTTTTCCGCATCCTCCGTATTTGGTGGTGACGGGCTCGAACCCCGGTCTAATCAAGAAGCGTGTGCTACGCACTGCTGCTCCTTCCCACCTAGCTACAGAGGCGCCTCGGAAACATTAGAAGAGAGAGAGAGAAAACTGGATACCCAATGTTGAAAACAGTTGGCAATCTGTAAGATGAAAGCATTTTAAGATGACCTTTGTCACACATGAACAAAAAAGCCTTAGACATGTCAACAGCAACTGCATGAGTTTCACCAAACCTTTCCAGTGAATATGTCCATAGATAGGTAACATAAACAAAAATGTAACCAGTGGATTGATACTGACAGAATCCATACTGGCAATCACTGATCAGAAGGAAGGTTTCAAGATAGTTTAGAAGTTGGTGGTTAATAGATTTCTCCATTACTTTGGAAAGAGTAGAGGTAAGTGAAATGTGATGATAATTGGATGGGGAGATTGTCACCCTGTTGAGGAACTAGCCTGATAAGAGCAAATTTCCAAGCAGAAAAAAAAATACCAATGAATAAAAAGAAAGTATAAAAAGACAACACAGAACAGGAGTAAGCTCAGGAGCACAGGCTGTGAGAACAAATGGAGAACCATAATGATCTGCAGCTTTCTTTGTATCAAGATTGTTCAGAATTCTTCTTATCTCCTTTTCACAGAAGAGCACAGGAGGCGCTAAATGGAATGTACTAGGAATGGTGGGAGGTGGTTTAACAAGATCATGAATACAACAGTTGGAAGAAAAGTTGGATGGTAGTAAGTCAGATTTATCTTTAGCTGAGGAGGCAACAGAATCGTTAGGTTTTAACAGACATGGGGGTATAGGAAATATACAAAAGCTTCAGCCAATAGCTTTGACAAGACACCAGAATGCTGGATTACCATTTGGACAAACAGCAAGTTTTCTACTCAGCTTGTTAAAAATATACACTGGACTGATTAATAACTGCTTTACAATTGTTGCAAGCTTTAGTGTAGAATTTGTGTAGTTAGTGATGAATTAGTGTTGTTTACTGTAGAATTAGTTTAGTGGAGAAAATGACCTGGAGATTTGGATGCAAGCAAATTGTTATATGCAACATACTTATCTTGAATAGTCTTAGCAGCACACTTATTGAAAACCAAAGTTTAGATAAAAGATGAGATTTTAAGGTGGAGTATGAAATAAACAATTTCATGCTTACAAGAATAATTTCACTGATGATCTGAGCAAAACAGTGACATCAGAAGATTTAAAACAATAACCCAATCAAAAAGAAGAATAGAAATATCAAAGGTTATCCCATTTTGCACTCATATAATGCCAAATAACTGAAGGCTGAGAACTGCCACAAGAGATAGACTCCACTGGAGAAGAGACCATCACCAATTTGTGATCTCAGGTAGCTAGAGGACCACTCACCACTTTGACTGTGTACATGAAGGGCTGTTCATGAGAAAAAGATCAAGAGTGTTGGCTGTTTGGTATTCTGGAAGATTTAGCATTAGCATTAGTAGAGGCATTTGATGCAAGAAAGCAAGCTTATGCAGCATCAGCCAAAAAAAAAAAAAAAAAAACCCACTTCCACTTCACCCCTCTGTTCGTTCAAAATACCTGTCCAGCTGAGCCTTAAACTTATTTAGGCTATCAACCTCCACCACAAGGGATGGAAGTCTGTTCCACCAACCAACCACCCGCTGGCTAAAGGCAAATTTCCGCACATCTATCCTACATCTGTCTTTCCTCAATTTGAATTTATGCCCTCTCAGGTGATTTTTCTGAGCTAGAGGAAGAATCCCATCAGCATTGAGCATGCTTAAACCATTCAAGGCTTTATACACCTCTATCAGATCACCTCGCTGGTGCCTAGTCTCCGGACACTGTAATTTGCAAAACTTAAGCCTTTCTTCGTAAGAGCACCCCTTTGTTCCATTCACTAATCTTGTTGCCCTTCTCTGTACTCGTTCCAGCAGCTCTACATCCTTCTTGAAATGAGGCCTCCAGACCTGTATACAGTACTCTAGGTGTGGCCTGACCATTGCCTTATACAATGGAATAATCACCTCCTTATCCCTGCTGGAAAAATTCCTGTATATCATTGACAATACTCCATGAGCTACTCTTGCAGCCGTCTGCACTGCTCAGAGAACTTCATATCTGCCTGCACAACCACCCCCAAGTCCCTTTCATTCTCTACCACTGTCAGTGTAGTACCACAGAGTTGATACGTTGCTCTGGGGTTGCTGTTTCCCATGTGTAGTACTTTACATTTGTCAATGTTAAACTTCATTTGCCACCTCTCAGCCCATCTGCTCAACCTTTCCAGATCCTGTTGCAGCAGCATAGTGTCAGTAGTGTCCTTGACAACCCTGCCAACCTTTGTATCGTCTGCAAACTTGGACATTAAGCTTGATATACCATCATCAATATCATTTATAAATACAGAAAACAATAATGGACCCAACACTGAGCCCTGAGGGACTCCACTAATAACATTAGTCCGCGATGAGCAGTGTCCATTGATTACCACTCTCTGTCTTCTCCCCCTCAACCACCCCTTTATCCATAGCAGCAATTTGCCTCCAATGTCACACTGCTCCAATTTGTGTAGCAGTCTTCCATGTGCAACAGTATCAAAAGCCTTTCTAAGATCCAAGTATATAATATCAAAGTTATTCCCTGCATCCAGTTCTTTTGTGACTGCATCATAGTATCCAATCAAGTTGGTCAGGCAAGACTTCCCCTTAACAAAACCATGCTGTGTCTGAGCTATAACTGAAGTCTTGTCTAAATGATCCTGCAGTGCTTCTTTAACCAGTGCCTCCATTAATTTTCCTGGAACAGAAGTTAAGCTCACAGGTCTATAATTACTTGTGTCAGCCTTTGATCCTCCTTTGTGAATTGGGGTCACATTTGCACATCTCCAGTCTGTGGGTACCTCCCCTGAGTCCAAGGAAGCTCTCATAATTATGGCTAAGGGTTTGCTTACTTCCTTTGCTGCCTCCTTTAATATAACTGGATAGATCCCATCCACCCTGGGTGCCTTTCTTGTGTTTATCTTCAACAGTTTCTCCTCCACTTTACTCCCAGTTATTTCAAGATTCTGTAGCTTACTGCTAGAGTTGAATACACCTCTGGCATTCCCCTTGCTGAATAACTCCTTATGTGTGAATGTCGATGCAAAATATTCATTTAGTTTGTTAGCTACCTGAGCAGGATCATCAACAGTTGACCCATCAATATCAAGTGGACCAATCTGATTCATCCCCTTCCTTCTAGAGTTTACATAAGTAAAGAAACATAGATAAAAGCAATCTATGTGAAATTGTTAGTTTTTTTTTTTTTTTATTTGGTAGTTGTTGGCGCATCGGCTTCTGTGGCCATATTGCACCTCCCAAGGTTTTTGCAGTACTTTGATCCAAGCCCGAGGCGGGAATCGAACCCGCGACCTTTGAGTTGCCGGGCAGGTACTTTACCCACTCGGCTAGCCCGGTCGGCCAAAAATTGTTAGTAATTGCAAAAGCTTTGGCATCTTAACCAGTTGGGTCTGTGTGACTGGAAAACTGAAGCCAGCTGGAATTGTGAATGCTAAAATCAACAAGGAAAATTTAGGGAAGCTGAAATAGAGAAAACTGGGTTTCAGAGAAGGGAAGACAGACTCCCAAGTGATCAGTGGTATTGCTAGAACAATTTGACAGAATGGGGTAGAGAGATTTTTAGCCAGAGAAGATCAATAAGAGGATATTCCAAATTACCAAGTTTCTGACAGGGAATATCAGAGCAAACAGATAACTAGTACCACCTTTGAAGCAAAATGAATTGTACAAATAATTTGAGGTAACTGATAATTGGCATTCTGTGAGAAAAATGTTTGGGCTGTGCAAACTGTAAGTGGACACAGACATCACTGAGACCAGAACCAAGACCATGTACATTTGGGAAAGGGAAGAGGGAGATTTACATCTTTTCCCAGTTAAGTTCATTCTATTAGTTTGACTGTTTGTGATGATTTGTAGTAAAGTACAAGGATGGACATGTTGTATTAAGTATTGGAATTTTATATGTGGAGTACGAAGTAGAAAGAAATACCCAGATCCTTGATCCGTGGCCTCAAAAATGTCCCTTGTGTACACATTGCTTAAGACTCCATATGGTCACTACCTGGCAGAGTAGAGGCAGCAAGATTTTACATTAGCTGATCCAAGTGGCTTCTAGAGAATTACCAACAAGTTCAGTCTGGTGGACTTCAGTCTAGTGGCTGGATTGCAAACACTGTACCCTCGAAATGTAACGAAAATCATATTTCGCCACAATCCAAACCATAATCCCAAATAACAATCACACTGAATGACGAAAAAAATGGGAGTTGCTGGAGCTTTGCTCTGGAGACTAAAAATGTGTTTCACCACTTCACACATCCAATAAGCAAAGTGGTGGTATTGCACAGGTTGTTGAGTCATCTACCACCCAGTATTGCCTGGTAACAGTAACACAGAGGGATGGCATTCCTCTGTGAGGTGTGGGCATCAACACCTCAACCGCTGCTTACATTGATTCAGACCTGGGTGGTTACTTCCAAGTACGGTATTTCATTACTTGCAGGGGGTTATACCTAAGTTCATTACACAGTCCCACCATCATTTAGATACAGAGGCTTTGGTTGTTGCAGAATGAATGGAACATCGAAATTTGGTCCACTTGACTCAAGTGCTATCTGGATTTTAGTTCTATCAGTGTCAGACTCCCAATTAACAAGCCCTAGGTTCTCATACCTGAGAGAATGTCTGCAACAAATCTCACAAATAAGTTTTACTAAATGTAGTAGTTTTGTTTATCATTTATTAAAAACATTCTTTAAATAATGAACTCAACATGCATACTTGACCAGAATATGCCAGGTGTTAAAAGTCTGAACCATCATTCATTATAAAATAAAACAAAGAAAAATATGAAGTAATCATAAAAATAAAACAGGTATAACGAATTGAATTTAAGGCTGATCCCTTCAAGAGACACATACATTAACATTTTTCTAACTTTGGACATGGGGCACAAGTGGTGCAGGAGTCAGTTCTCCTCCATCACCAACTCTTGTACACTGAAAGGACAGAATTTATGGGATACCTGGTTCGTGGGCAAAGCGACACTGTCACCCCTCTCGCTAGTGGACAAACCCACAGCTTGGCTAGTACAGGTTGAGCATCTCTAATCTGAAATGCTTGGGGCTGGAAATGTTTGATTTTTTTTTGGATTTTGGAATACATGGGCATAGTGGTGTTGAAATAAGATGGAAATAAAATTTAGGTTTCATGCAAAAAAATCGATTTTATTTAACAAGAAAAACATTATGGCCTCTGCTTCCAAAAGAATATAAGTGCAACAAATACTAATTCAAAATTCATATTTCATGTGAAAAAATTCCTTTTTATTTACCTTGAGAAGGAACATCACAAGCAGTTGAGGGACCAGGAACTGGATACTTCAGGGATGAAGAGACATTGTGTTGAATGGCCTTTTTAAATGTTTCTTCCAGAGTAATTTGCCTCATTAACAAAGGTTTTTGTTGTAGAAGTCTCTCTTTTATTTTATAAACTAACATAATTTCTTGTTCTGTTATAAAAGCATGCTGCTTTGGTCCTTCAATGAGTTCATCACACTTTCCACCATGTCGTCTATAGGCAATTTTACTGCAGTGTTAACAATGTCATCCTCATCATCACTTTTACCATGATCGCCTTGATTCAAAACCATTTCAGCTATTTCATTATCAGCCATTGAATGAATAACTGATCGACAGGAGCCTCATTATCAATGTTAAAGACTTCTTCGATATCCACTTTTTCCAGCTTACTGACAGACTCCGAGGGCACTGTTTTTGCATATGTAAGGAGTGCAGACATCTTTTTCTCAAAATCATTAGCTTCTTCATCATCAACACTTTCTGTTCTATAGATAAAACTTGTGTTCCTCTTCTTCTTATCACTGTCACTTGGGACATCGGGTTTTTTTTTTGACACTTTCAACAATATCTCTGAACCACAGAGCAGAGAATTAACTAAACAAACATGGCGAGTAATAGACATAGACACCTTGCTTTGATGATAATTGGCACTTTACTGATGTCAACACACTGCATCACAGCTATTTCCCACCAGGGATCCCAGTTTACAGAACTTTGAGTATTTTTCAATAAATTTTGGTTTGTGGAGCTTTTTGGTTTTCAGAATTTCAGATTGGGGATACTCAACCTGTATATAGGTACACTGCATCACTGCATTCACGTAGAGAGTAATTCGATGTCAGTATGGATAAATGTCGTGAGTTAGCCGACTTTGAAAGAGGGATGATAGTGAGTTCCCGACGCATGGGTCACTATCACGGAGGTAGTAACCCATGTGTATAGAAATTAGAAATTGCACAATCCCCGTTTGACAATATCAAGAACGTATCGGGAATATGCCATTTCCGGAATAACATCTCATCGTGGACAGCGCGCTGCGGTGGAAGAAAGGTGGTGGATGAACAAGGCCGTCAATGTCCGTCTTGAATTGTTTCAGCCAACCAGAGAGCGATGGTGGCTCAAATCACCACTGATTTCAACGAGGGAGGTGCTAGAAACATCTCCACCAAGATCATTAGCCACAATAGGTTATGGGAGCCACCGACCCACCAAAGTCCCACTGCTAACACCACGACACAAGACTCTGTCTCAACTGAGTGAAAGAACATCGGCACTGGACCGTGGATGATTGGAGACAGGTCTCCTGGTCTGATGAGTCCTGTTTCCAGTTATTTTGAGCAGACAGGAGGCTGCATATCTGGCAGAAACTGCACGAATCTATGCACCCATCATGTCAACAAGGAACTGTTCAGGCAGGTGGACGGTGGGTAATGGTCTGGGGCGTGTTCAATCGACACATGTTGGGACCTCTGGTACGTCTAGACGTATCTCTGAATGGTCCAGGTTACGGTCCATTCTTGCAGTCCATGCCCTGATAATATAACTGAATACACTCTTCATAAAAATTTAATGAAATGTCATTTCTTTGGGAGTAAAATATTTCTTTATTATCTGATGCAGACCCAGCAATGCCACTGGAAGACAATTTCGAAACAATCTGCAGCAAGCATGGATGGGAATACCTGTGGAATGCTTTTGAGAACGAGTGGATTCAACGCCTCACCGCATGACTGCTCTTATCCGGGCGAAAGATGGACCTACCCGTTACCAGGTAGATTTCTGTCCGCACACAGTGTATAGGGTAGAGGAGTTGATTGGGCCAATTAGTATTAGCTACATAGATCCAAGTTGCATGGTTGAATATACACCGATTTATTCTGGTGTTATCTATAAAAATATATTTTAACATGAAAAGTTCTTGTTATTTTATGTATTTTTTTTTTTTATGTAAACCCAAACACGAGAGGTATTAGAACCTATAGTACTTACTACAGTGCTTGGGTTGGAGGCTGAGAAGACGAAAGAAGATATTTGTTGACATTGGACTTGAACTTATGTAGACTGTAATTTTCAGGAAATACATATGAAGGAAGGTTGTTCAGGAAAACGGCAGTTGAATGAATAAACGAGGAAGATGAAAAGTTGGTTCAGTGTGTTTGAAGCAGGACAGTAAATGGATGTTGGCTGGCGGCGGCACGTGTTCGGACTGTTTTGAAAGAGAGAGCGGGAATTATAGAAGCCAATTCAGAAGAACAGTGCCCATGGAAATATCTGTAGAACATGCATGCAGCAGAAACAGTATGTCTATGAGACAGTGAGTGGAGAGACTCTGTTAGAGATGAATCATTAATTAACCTAACTGCATTCTTCTGAATGGAATTAAGAATCCCGAGAGAGATTTTCGGGGCACCACCCCAGATGTGGGAACAATATTCCAGGGTAGGGTGGATTTGCGATTTGTACAGAGTGAAAAGCTGTTTGGAAGAAAAGTAACGTCAAGAGTGAAAGAGAAAACCAAGTTTCTTAGATGCAGAGGAAGCAATATTTGTAATGTGCTTGTGCCAAGAGAGAGAGATTAGAAGTCAGGGTAATCCCCAAAAGAGATATCATTTTGCCTAGAAAGAGGTCACCAAAGATAAGCATAGAATCAGAAGAATACTTTTTCCGAGATATGACTGAGTTTTAACAGATTTAGAAGGATTTAAATCAACTAAGTTGTCTTTGCTCCATTGGAGAATTACCTGGAGATTGGCATTTAAGGAATTGGTAGCAGATTTTCGGGAAGTTGAAGCTGATTGAGCAGGGCAAGGTTTCTCAAAATGGAAAGTGGAATGCAATGTGATATTACTGGCAAAACTATCGATCGGAGTTCCAGTCAACGGAAGGTCATTAATATACAACAGGAAAAGAGTGGGGGGAAAGAACTGAACCTTGGGGGACACCGACATTAGTGGAGAAGTTAGAAGACAGAGACCCATCTACCATCACCCTCATTGAGCAATCAGAGAGAAAACTGAATAACCAATTACAAAAAACAGTTGGAAGCTTGTTTAGAAGACCTTTATGCCAAACACGATCGAAAGCCTTTGGGATATCAAGAGCAACTGCTTGTGTTTCACAGAAATTTTCCATCGAATTAGTCCGTACATGGGTAACATAAGCCAGAATATCACCAGTGGATCGACACTGACGGAATCCATACTGGGATCGTTGATCAGATGGAAGGTTCTAGGCAGTTTAAGAGTTCGCAGTTAATTGATTTCTCCATTACTTTAGAAAGAGTAGAAGTAATTGCAATGGGACGATAACTGGATGGGAGGGATTTGTCACCCTTTTTAGGAACTGGCTGGATATGAGCAAATTTCCAAGCAGAAGGAAAAATACCTTTGGAATAAGAAAGTGCATAAAGGCAGCAAAGAACAGGAGTAAGTTCAGGAGCACAGGTTTTGAGAACAAGTGGGGAAATACCATCAGGACCTGGAGTTTTCTTAGCATCAAGATTCATCAAAATCCTTCTGACATTCTTTTGAAGGAAGACCACAGGAGGCATTTAATGGAGCGTGTTGGGAATGGTGTGGGGTGTTTTACCAAGATCATTAATACACGAGTTGGAGGAAAAATGGGATGCTAGCAAGTCAGCTTTACCCTTGGCTGAAGTGACAACAGAACCATCTGGTTTGGACAGAGGTGGGCAAAAGTTGCGGCCAATAACTTTGGCAAGAGACCAGAATGCTCGGCTACCATTAGAGCAAGAAGCAAGTTTTCTACTCTTAGCCTGTTCAAACTCTAATTTGGACTGATTAATAACTGCTTTACAATTGTTGCGAGCTTTGCTGTAGGCAGAAAATGAAACTGAAGAATTATAAACAAGCCAGTTACGATATGCAACATTCTTCTCTTGAACAGCCTTAGCACATTTATTGGAAAACCAAGGTTTATATAAAGGACAAGATTTTAAAGTGGAGTGTGGGATAAAGGATTCTATTCCTGCAAGAATAATTTCACTGACAAGATCTGAGCAAATGTTGACATCGGAAGTTTTGAAACAGTAATCCGACCAAGGAAAAGAAATCTCGCAGGTAATCCCATTTTGCGTTCTTGTAATGCCAAAAAATACGAGGGTGGGAATAGCCATGAGATAAAGGCTCCATTGGAGAAGAGATAATTACCAAGTTGTGATCT
The DNA here is from genome assembly GCF_048544385.1 of Mastigoproctus giganteus. Lineage (NCBI taxonomy): Eukaryota > Metazoa > Arthropoda > Arachnida > Uropygi > Thelyphonidae > Mastigoproctus > Mastigoproctus giganteus. Next base: position 141,535,579 of record NC_143577.1, read on the forward strand.
GAGATGCCTAAAGGACCTCTCACTTCGACCGTGTACTTAGAAGGGTTGTTTGTGAGAAAAAGATCAAGCGTGTTGGCTGAATGGTTAGGATTGTCTGGTATTCTTGTAGGTAAATGAACAATCTGTGCAAGGTCGTTAGTAACTGCAAAAGCCTCATCATCTCGACCAGCTGGATCAGTGTGACTAGAAAAAGGAAGCCAGCTGGAGTTGTGAACATTGAAATCACCAAGGAAAATTACCTCACTGTTATGAAAGTTGGACTGTAGAAAGTCAATTTCAAAGAGAGGAAGTCAAAGAGCTCCAAGTGATTAGTGGAGTTGGTAGCACGGTAGAGACAACAGATGAATTTGACATGAGGTAGAAAGATTTTAAGCCAGAGAAGATCGAAAAGAGGAGATTCCAAATTACCAAATCTCTGACAGGGAATATCAGAACAGACATATGCACAAGTACCACCTTTAAAGTGAAAGGAATCATACAGCGAATAATTTGGACAACTGAGATGAGCAGTAGTTGAATCAACTGATAACTGAGATTCTGTTAGAAAAAGTACACAGGGTTTGGCAGACTGCAAGTGGAAATGGACATTGTTGAGATTATAATTCAGACCATGTATATTTGTGAAATGAATTAGGAAGTGTTTGGGAGGTTTAGAACTTTTTGCAGATAAGCTTACTCTATTAGTTTGACAATTCATGATGTATTCAATAGTAAGAAAAAGTGTGTGGGACATGCTGTATGAAGTAATGAAATTTTTGAATATGGCTTACACGTGGTAAGAATATACCCAGATCCTTGACATGACATTGCCTCGACAAGGACGCCCCGCATATACACTACTCCGGACTCCCTCCAGTCACCATTTCGCAGAGTAGAGGTAGCAAGATTATATATACACTAGCTGATCCGGAAGCCTCCTAGAGAGTTACCAATAGGTTCGGTCCGGTGTATTAACTAGCGGCCGGCCTGCAAACACCGTTTTAGAGCTGTACCCTCGAAATGTAAGGAATATTGGATCTCGCCACGATGTTCATCATAACCTCAAAAGTCATCAATCATACTGCATGATGGAAGAGATGGGGAAGGGTTGACCGGAACTTAGCTCTGGTGACTAAACATGGGTTCCGCCACTTCAAGCCTCCAATAAGCAAAGTGGTGGTATTTCACCGGTTGATGAGAGTCATCTACCACCTAGTACCACAGAGGGGCGGCGTTCCTCCATGTGGTGTGGGCGCCACACCTCGACCCCTGCTCATGTTGGTTTTCACCAGGGTGGTCGCCCACCATGTGCTTGAGGATAGAGGTTATACCCAGGATTACTAACAGTCCCACCATCGTGAAGGTGCAAGCAGAGGATTTGGCTGTCACAGACCGTCCAGACTTTGCCGTAATTGGGTCCACTTGACTTGAGTGTCACCTGAATATCAGTTCCATCAGCGTTTTAGACTCCCAGTTAGCAAGTACAGCTTGTCTGGCATATCTGAGAGAATGTCTGACAACCTAAAGGACCAAAGTACAACCTCAAGGACAACCTCTAGTCTCCTGGCCAAGCTCCTTCTGCTGTGGATGGATGCTGGAATGCCCCTTCCTGGTGAGGTGGACTTCCAGTAACTAAGTGGCCAGATGAACAACACAACAACCCTGTTCTCAGAAATACCTACACTACTCACACTCTCATCTAGCCTTGGTAGATTTTGCTTCTTCACTGTGACATTTTTATGTGGTTCTGTGGGGGACCACTGCCAGATATACACTGTGTCAGGGTTTCTCAACTGGGGTTCCGCAAGAGATCGTGATTGAAAAAAAAAAAAAAAAAAAAAAAATGAACATTGTTTTTTTGAACTCCGCACGCTGCTAACACTTGCAGTGATGGACAGTTGCCGAACAGTACTATTAAACAATTTAGTTACGGCTATTTCAGCCCCGTATCACAAAAAATTCAAATTATTTTATTAGTCACCCAGAATTTCTTCTACATACTCATTTTATGTGTCTGTAAATTGCATATTTTTTCTGGTTGATTTGCCTGTTTCGCTGTAAGAAAAAACCTTGCTATCTATGCCTGAGACAGCCCTGTATGGCAGTGCACAGTAGGATGATGTTCATTTGGTTGAATCCATTCTCAGTTTTTGACACGAGATAGGGGAGACCACTAATAATTGGAGAGTGCTGTATTGCATGGAGGGGAGGATGGTAGACTGATGATGTCAGCTTCTCCCAGCCAAATACCTTCCCCCAACTGTTGTTGTAAACCTTTCAAAACATGGATTGTGTAGGTTAGATAGAAGTGAATTGTACCGTGAAGTTTTCGTATTTTTTGCGATTTTCTCGTTTAATTATTTATTATGCCCTTCTGTTTTTTATTTTATTAGCATTTGTGTTTTACAATCATGTCTGACAGTCCAATGTGACAATTTTTGAAGACGAGGTGTGGAATGGAAGAGAAGGATTCTAGGCCTACAGACAATTCTGATAAGGTTAGTGAAAAAGAATTACAATCCTCTGAGTCATTTCATTGCAGTAATGCAAAAAGGGACACAAAAAAAAGTCCATTTTTACAATGAAAGCTACTTATCAATGGGTTTTACATCGGCTGGTAATCAATGTTGTACTATTCCATTGTGCGTCATCTGTGGAAAACAACTTAAAAATGCAGCAATGGCTCCAGCAAAATTGAAAAGACATTTAACTACAAATCGCAGCCGTTTGACAAGTAAAAGTACTGATTGTTTTAAACTGCTATTGAAATCTCAAAATAGAGTAAAGCTTTCTATTAAAAATTCACTTTCAATGAAAAGGCTCAGGAAGCAAGTTATTTAGTAGCAGAACTTATTGCCCAGAAAAAGAAAGGTCACACAGTTGGTGAGAACCTAATAATGCCAGCATGTAACATTATAGTGAGTTAAATGCGAAGACAGGATACAGTAGGAGAAATTGAAAAGGTTCCACTCTCAAAAAGTATGATAAGTTGACATGTTGATGACATGTCACATGGTGCTGAAGAGGTTTTGTGTAATAAACTCAAAAACAACAGTTTCTCTACCCTGGTTGATGATTTAACAGATTTCACCAATAAATGTCATGCTATAACATTTGTAAGATTTGTAAATGATGGTGAAATTCAAGAAAACTTTTTCTGCTACCAAGAGCTGCCCGAAACGAGCAAAGGCCAAGATATATTTAATGCTTTGTCTTCACATCTGGAAATAAAAGATCTGTTTTGGAGGAACTGTCCAACATCAATGATTGGCTCCATGAGAGGTTGGCTTGCCTCTCTTGTAAAAAAAGTAAATCCTGACATATGTCACAACACACTGCTTTCTTCACAGAGAGGTGCTGGTGTTAAAAACTCTTGGAGATGAAACGAAAAAAGTTCTATATATAAAAATGGTTAACTTTATTAAACAAAGACCAGTCCACTCGGGAATGTTTAAAAACTGTGTGAAAACCTGGACAAAGGGCACATAATCTCCTGCTACATACAGAAATCCGGTGGCATAGCAGAGGAAGAGTTCTCAACAGGGTGTTTGAGCTGAAAAGTGGATTTCAGGTGTACTTTCAAGAAAATAGTAGGCAAGATTTTGCTGAGTGCTTTGAAGATGAAGAATGGCTGCAGAAACTAGTCTTTTTGGCAGACATTTTTCGTCACATGAACCAGTTGAACAAGTCTCTGCAAGGCCTTGGAGAAAATGTTTTTACTTCAAGTGACAAGATTCTTGGATTTAAAAGGAAACTGAATCTTTGGAAAAGTCATGTTGCAAAAGAAAATCTTGAAATGTTTCCGCTGCTGCTTGGGCTTGAGAGTGAGGAAAGATATCAGCAAGTATCAAGTCTTATTGATACTTGCTGAACCACCTCAAACAGAATAAAATTGAACAACATTTTCCCTCCTTTTCAACACAAGTGTACGACTGGGTGTGGGGGGGGGTTTCTCTGAATTTTCAGCTCAGCCTGAGAACTTGACTTTTTGTTGTTGTTGTTCTTATTATTGGGTTTTAGGACCATCGGCGACTAAGGCCATGTTTCTCCATGTATATTGTCTGTAAATTGCAAGTGTTATGAGGTCGATTTTCTGTTGGCTGGACGAAAAACGATGGCACTCTTGCCTGAGACCAACCAACTCAGCTACATTGTGAATAAGACCCACAAAAATTCCTCCCATCATTAACAGTATTCAAACTCCACCTAGTGTGGGGAGGATGGCGATTCTACCAACTGTGCTATCCATGAGGGAGAGAACTTAACTTTGAGAGAAGAGGAAGAACTTTATGAGCTGCAGTCTGATCGTACACTCAAGGTGATATTTACTGATCTGCCCCAAGACAAGTTCTGGATTTCTTTGAAAGAAGAGTATCCTGCCATTCATAGGAAAGCAATGAACATTTTGCTGCAGTTTTCAACTTCTTACATGTGCGAGCAAGCTTTTTCTTGTTTAACAAGCATCAAGAACAAAAATTGTGTCATTTCAGTCGAAGATGAAATCCATGTGTGCTTATCTCAAGTTCGATCCATTTGTGCAGAAGAAAAAAGCACAGGTTTGACATTAAAGAGGTAAATTTCATTTTTTAATTTTAGTTTCAAAAATAACACAATTTGTAAATATATATATATATATATATATACACAAATATATATATATATATATATACACAAATATATATATATATATATATATATATATAGGCCTATAAAAGAGGCCAAGAAACCAACAAGTGTATAATAATTTTATAACTGCTAGGCCTTATTTTTAAGCCTGATCATGTCACTCAGTAAAAAAATGTTTTTTCAAAGTCTTGAATAAAACTGTCTTAGGCTATATTTTTATTCATATTGCTTTGGCTTACGGTTTTAGTAGCTTTCAGTGTTCAATATTGTCAATAAATTCTCATGTTGCAAATAACATTAATCAAAATCAATTTACAACCTTTGTTTAAATTAAATCTACAGAGCTTACTTTTTCACAAGAAAGGCAAGCTAAACTTACCTACCTGTTTTGTTTTGTTTTTTTTTCCAAGAAAGGTTGGCTAAAAAGTCATTTTTAGTTTTAAATAGGGAAAAAAACTACTCTTGCCATAATTCATTAGCATTGTGTATAGTAGAAATCTGTGATAAGACTTTTAGACCTACTGGGATAAGGTAAAAAAAACCCAAGTAGGAAATTTTTAAAAAAAAGGAAAAAACTGAAGTTTCCTCTACCTATACTACTGACTTCAGCATTAGAGTTGATATCTTTTGTGGGGAGGGGAGAACCACACAAAAAGAGTTGGCTAATAAGTTGGCCAAAATAAACAGATCCACATAAAAATATTCTCTACTCAAAAGAGCATTGCCAATTACTATTGGATTATTATATCTACAACTTACTGATCATGCTAACGTACTGTGAGCTGTAGATATAATATTTTTTATGCAGGGGTTCCCTGAGACCTGAAAATTATTTCAAGGGTTCCTCCAAGGTAAAAAGGTTGAGAAAGGCTGCACTATGTCCACTATAAATATCAACTGACAGGAATAAGGTTCATTCACTATAGTTCCATAACTACTGACTTTACTGAAACTACTACTTGTCATGATACCATTAATTGTGTATTAGATGTTCTCTGTCCTCTAGATAATCTAGATAATGACCTTCCTGAGCATTGCCAAATTCATATTGATAACTGCATATACTCTTCCACAGCTGCTATTGATCCCGCCACTCAAACTGAAGTTAATCTTGCTGTTGCTAAAATGAATAGCTCTAGCTGCCCTGATCTTATTCAAGGACTATTTATTAAGAGGTTTCATAGACTTCGTCTGACTGTCTTACCAACATTATTTAATAAATGTTTGAATGAAGAACTATTTCCTTCAATTTGAAAGTCTTTTCAGCTAAAATTAATCCCTAAATTATTTGATGCAACAGAAATTAAATCATACAGATTTATTACCCTTCTGTTCCATTTAGGCAAACTTCTTGAACCATCCTGTCCAGTCTCTTTATATAATCTAACTAAAAGCTACTTTGAAGACCGATCTGTTACTGTTGCCTCAGCTCCAACTCCATCTTTAGGCCTGGCAGTTGTGGTTGTCTGCTAGGTTCAGTGTTAGATCCACTTGTCTGGAATGAGTGGCTCCTTAGGAATGCTCATAACATCTCCAAACTGACATATGCGATGATCTCAATGTTTGTAAAAGGATCTTCTCATTCCTCAATCGAATATGATGCAAATGCTACTATGATTGATTTATCTCGATGGTGTGCCATCAACAAGTAGTCTATTTCATCAACCAAGACTACAATGATGATGTAAAGGGATTGTATGACCCTTCCTGGCCTCCTGTGGTTAAAATTTCAAATAAGTCATTGTCTTTGGTGGCCTTTCATAAATTTCTCAGTATGATCATCGACTCCAAACTCAATTTTATTAAATATTTGGTGTATCTGTGAAAAAATTATACATCCATTGCTCAGCCACATTTCCAAATAACCTTGGGGTTTGAATCGTTTTCTGCATCTCATGTCTAAAGCTACCTTTGCTCCCATTTGTACCTATGGCACTGGCACCTGGTTTTCACTTGCCCATAAAGTCAGTGTGCAGAAGAAGCTATCTTCCATCCACCACTCTATGCTTTTGGTGATGTGTCAGGCCTGCAGAGCTGTATCAATCCCTTCCCCAGCCCTGCAGACCTTAATTGTTGTTTACCCCTTGATTTACTGCTTATTTTCCGTGATATTAGTGTTTAAATAAGATATGGGACTTCTATTGAATTTTTATGTTTTACAGTTAACACTGCTACTGATCCCAAGGTTGAAAAGTCACATTGCTGGGAGTTTTGGATTCGGTGGTTGTAAGATAACTGGAATAATTCCCCTGAGGGATGGGTGACTTACAAATTCATTCCCAATGTTTTTTTTTGCATCTGTGGAAAATAATTCTTGCTGGCTTACTCTAAACTTATATATGTTATTTCTAATTTCTGAGTATGGGTCACTAAATGCCAAAATAGCTGAATGCCATCTTATAGCTTCACCTCTGTGTATTTCTGGTGATACTGAAAATTGGGTACATGTCCTTTTCCATTTTCACCTGTATGCAGATTTACAGTTGCCTATGATGCACCTTTTGCCTTTGCTTGCTCCTGGTCAAAAAGAAACTCTGCTAAGCTCCAAGAAGAACTTTCTATTTCTTTAGGACTTTTGTCACCAAGATGTTCCTTTACTGATTATTTTTTTTTGAATGATCCTAAAGTTGCCTTGAGCATTCAGTACGAAAACAAATGCTTCCATCTTGACAACCACCTCTGGCAACTGTTGATGTTTCGATTCTATTACAACCAGATTCTTTCTCATGGTTCAGCCTATGCAGGGAACATCACCAACCCTAGAACATCTGTGTTCTAGGGTTGATAATGATGCTGACATGGACATTATCCACCAAACTATTCTCTTTTGCCCCCTCCCTTTTCCCCCTTTCTGGCCTTGAGCTTGAGGCGATATTTTGCTGATGCCTGGGTTGGGGCTCCTGAGCACGGGATTGCCATCCACTGGTCATACCCTCCACCAATGGATTTATTTATTATTATTATTTTTACTTTTTCTGTTTTGAGGTTCTGCCTGCGTTTGGGATCCCTGGGTATGAGATAGCTGGTATCCATGGTTTGCAGTGCACCAGTGGATACAAGACTAATTTTTTATTATTTTTTTTGAATGATCCTAAAGTTGCCTTGGGCATTCAGTATGAAAAATTAGAGCCCACAGCAATTCAAGCTTAGTTGTCCATCTCCTTGTGGTGTAGATGGACACTGAGCAGGCTTTCTAGGTGATCTGGTGACAAAGTGGCCAGAAACAACTAAAACAACACACACACACTGCATAAATGTAACATTACACACATACATTTCTGGCCTTTTACAGAGAGCCAGAGCTGCCCTACATAAGATACTATACATGTCTACATCATCACAGATATCAGTTCCATTTGCTTGCACAGAATTAGAAACTGTACTCCACCACCATAAGATATAAGTCCTCCATCTTGGAAGGCGTCTCAGGAAATTGTCACTCCTACGTTCTACACACACACGTTCAGTTTTTGTTGCATGCATTTTCCTCAGATATTTCCATAGGAACTGCTTGCACTTCAGGATTTCCACCCGTTTCTTCCAAGCTAGTCCAAATATGTGCATATCTGATTGGAATTTAATTGTGAATGGATGCCAAACTAACTTTTCTTCTACATTTGTCCTATTTACTTTTGTTCTTTGGAAGAAATTTCTTTCTTACATATTAATTACAATTAATTTTCTTCTTATGTAAAATTTCAATTTAGCAATTTCAAGTTCAGTGTTCGTCAACAAATATCCTCTGGTTTTTTTTTCAATTGTCAATCCATATACTGTACTAGAGTACTACTGATAGCCTTTTGTTTGGGATTATTAACAAAAATGAATAAATAAATAAATATTAATAACATGTATATTCTCCCCAAATTAAACTTCTTCTAGAAAGCAAAAAATCTACACATCTCTACTTTGTAAATAAATGCTTCCCCCCCCCCCCCGTTTTTTTGAAACGTTGCAAAACCATTAGCGTAGTTTAATATCTCAAGTTAAAATTATTAATTAATAAAAATAATGATAAATAAACTTAGCATATTTTAAACTTGCCATATTTTGCATCTGATGTCAGCTTGTTTACTTTCTGATACTATAAATAAAGAAATAAATTGTTATATGACATATCAAAAAACATTAAAAAATAATAAAACTGACATTTTCTTAATAAGTTTTCTTAATATCTTAATGTTTAAATAAAATTTAACCAAGGGGAATAATATTGATTACTTGACAAAACTCAAAACTAACATTAAAAAATATATTATCCATATTTACTAAATCAATTCAATAAATGAATGATCCCCATTTATTATGCTTATCAATTCATATAATACAAGAAACAAGTTAATGTACACAGTGCATTACATTACAGGAACACTCCATATTTTTTTGGTTAAATTAATTGAATTTTTGTTCACTTTCTACATGGGTGACTAGTGCCATAATGAGTCAGTTTAATGTGATATAAGAACTGGGAAAACAAAATTGAGAGGAATGTGTCATAAGCCTAATGACTGTCTTGAGTATACGAAACAGCTGTACAGAGAAACGAGTGGGCCAGTAAATCAGAATGTCTTATAATGGGTAATTAATATATAGTTTAAATTCCAATAGTCACGTAGGTTAGTTTATTTTTGTATTTGGTATTTGGAAAGTATTTCATATCAAAAGCAGCCTGAGTGCATAAAGAGTGTTTGCTGAGTCTGAAGTTACATCTGCCAGCACAGAATCTGTGTGGTGTGAATTAGTCCGGAGCAAAGGAACAACGAGAGTGAGAGTAATCTACAGACCAGAGGATTGTGAAGAATATGATAAGAGTCTTTACATGCAGGTGGAATGGGCAAGCAAGTATGAATGTCTTATTATGGTTGACTTTAATCTGCCCCAGATTGATTGGAATAAGTGGGAGGAAAACTCATGAGGGGGGGGGGGAAATACTTTTTTAAATAAATTAGATAATTACTATTGGTACCAGCATGTTAGAAAAGTACTACAGGTGAGAATACAGACACTCCTCGATTAGTGTAAGGGTTGTGTTCCACAGAACGCTACGTAAGTCAAATTTTACGTAAGTCAGAATTTAGGGAAATTCCGCACTCGCAACTATGCACACTGAATTTGATAGAAGCAAAAAAGAAATGTTTGACGGACATATAAATATAATTATTCAATTTTTTTATCTCATGTGCAGAAAAAATTACAAAAGTGTACAAAATCACAAAAATTTCAAAAAGAGAGGAGACAGGCATAATATCAGTAAGTTTTACCTTTTGAGCATCGTTGCCAGATTTAACTCTCCAGCTGATAAGCGCGCCGCTGTGGAAGTTGAGGGCTGTGGAGATTTAGAAGGGGTTTTTTCCAACACATCGCAAAATTTGTTTTGGAAACCAGCGTGATGCTTGAACCTATTAAGCCACCCGTTGCTTGCCACGAACTTGGCTTGGGGTTTGCCGTACTTATCGTTATCTTCATAAATACTTCTTGCTTGAATGGCTGTTAGATTCAGGGGCACTCTTGCTTCTAAATCTGATTTTCCATCCATATTATTTATAGCTTTTCCATCTTCGATATAGCAACTGAATGCTATTTTGTGATCACTGTTAGGGCGGACTGTCTCCTGTGTGAAAATTCTTTGATCCTTTAACATGTTCTTTTATACGTGCCCTGTCCCTTGAAATAGTATTCACTGTTGAAGCAGCAAGACCTCATTCCGTGCAACAGATGACAAACTTTTTCCTGCTTCGTACTTCTTAATTAATCATCTTCATTTTTAAATCAATTTTGTTTCCTTTCCTAGCACTTGCACTTACCGTTGGTCGTCTTCCTTCATCATTGTAATAAGTAAATAGGAATGAAGAGAAGATTCTGAAAATTTATTTGTTTTTTTATATAATTGAAGATTTCAGTGAAGGGGGAACAATTTCACCATAATAAAGTAAAAACTCACACAAATCCAGTTGGGCGCCTCCGTAGCCAGGTGGGCAGGAGCAGCAGTGCATAGCACATGCTTCTTGATTAGACCAGGGTTCGAGCCCGTGACCACCAAATACGGAGGAGGCGGAAAGGTCAAGGAATGACCACCGCATATCCCTGGAGCAATATGGCCTTAGTTGCTAATGCTCCTAAAAACCAAATAACAACAAATCCAGTTATCGGGATTACTGCAAATGCAACAAGATCAAGTCTTTATGTGCCTGTTTATAATTAGATGCACTAACAGAAAAGCTCAATAAACCAGAAAGTGCAAATTGTTTTTATTGTTTTATGGTAGTGACCTCCAATAATGTGTTTTAGAAAAATATCACAAAGGCATTCATCAAAACTGATTCTTATAACGGAACATATGATAACGATGAAATTGTAGCACAATTTCCATTATAAAAATGTCCCTTTAGAGATATAAATAGCTTAGTATACATTATCATACGTTAGTATAGCTAGTTATATAGCGAAAATTTCAACTTCTGAGGTCTTGGAACGAATTATGAAAAAAAAAAAAAAAATGTGTTATTGGATTCACATTATATTTTCATTTTCACGATACCTGCATTTATTCCTACTGGATATAAAATATGTTTCAATGATTTTTTTTAAGTTTGCACCGGCCGGCAAAAACTTATGTAAAGTCGAATTTCCGTAAGTCGAGTATCATGTAAGTCGGAGAGTGGCTGTATTCTTGTTCTTGACCTCATCATTACTAATGATCCAGATGACATCACAGTAATTACTGTCAGGAAGTGATCATCTAATTGTCAGCCAGGAAATGAAGAAAGATGTTGCAGTAGTTAAAGGTGTGCAGTTATAACTTCAGAGGAGGGGACTTGGACAGTTTAAGGCACTATATGGCATCTGTGAACTGAGCGGATTGCTGAGGGATGGGGAATACATTTGAATTATGGAATATTTTTAAAGCAAAAATCACAGAAGCCATGAATGCATACATACCTTTAAGTAAATACTGAAGGAGGAGGATGCGGAAATGGATGACTGTGGAACAGGCTAGTCAAATAGAGCAGAAAATGATAGCATGGGACAGTTACAGAGCAACGAAAAGTAGTGAAGCCTACAACAGATACAGGCAGGGCTGTAGTGGAGGGGATAAGTGGGTGTATGCTGTATACCCTCTAGATTTTTTAAGAAAAGTAGCGTGTATCTTTTGGGGCTGAGATTTAGTTTATGGTGCACCCTCTCTAGACTCACAGACACGGCAGTGATTGACGGGTGGAGACTCCGCTCAGCATCCTGTGATCACCTGAACATATGGAAGCATCTGGCATGAGAGCCACGTGGTGTGCGTCACCTGTGTTATGTTCCCGTATGTTCAGGTTGTGAACTTCGCTCTTAGAAATGTCACGTGGTGCTAATATTTGATTAGCCAATTATTTAATTTTATGGATGTGTAATTAAAAACAAAAAAAGAAAAGTTGTTTGGTTTTGGAAAAGGCTGAATAATACGTATATTGGGGGTGTGGAGGCAGGAGCCCCCACAGAAACGGAGGTCTGGGGCTCCTGATTGCTAGTGACTTACTTTTTGGTTTCCCTTGGTTGAGACGGGTGTCTGTTGTATTGGATGATTTTTTCCTGTGAAATAGTTCAAAAATGTTGGATTGTTTTAGAAAACATAATTTCATTGATAAGGTGAATGATTTCTGTCCTTTTAGGATTTCTGTTGACAGGCATCAGCAATTTTCAGTGTTGGTGCTCGTGAAATCATCCGGTCATCAGGTGTTGCCCGTGGTGTTAATTTTGTTACAAATAATATGGTAATTACTTGTTTTTTAATGTTTGGGCAGAAAAGCAGGGGATCGGGATCCCCTATCCCCCATTTAGTAATATATGGGTGAGAAGAATCTGTGGTTGCAGGTGATGCACATTTTTTGTGAAAAAATTGCCTTTTCTTTTTCTTCATTTTAGCTCGGATTTTGTGCGGGAGGAAGTGGGGGTGGCAGCCCCCACCAAAAATTAAAACAAAAAAAAATGAAGCATTTGTGTTCACTCGCATCAGCAATTCTCGTTGTTAATTCTCGCAAAACAGTCTAGTAATGTATGGGCAAGAAGAATCAGTTGTTGCATGTAGTGTGAATTTTTGTTACTTGTTTTTTAAAAAATTTCAATTTTTCCTTTTCTTTATTTCAGCTCCGCTTTTGTGATGTCTCGTGACATATTGCGATCCCTGAATAACGTACATTTTTATTTTCTTTTTAAAAAAATTGCCATTTCCCGTTCATTCTACTTTTCTTTTTGATTTTCCACATTGTTAATCTACAATAAAAATTGTTGATTTACCGTTCCATTTCTATCATGAAATTTCCCTAAAAATTACAGTTTTGCCTTTTTTTTTTTATTCTTTTCAGCCAATCTCATTGTTAATGCTCGTAAAATATATGTGCATTATACATGAGTAAAATATTTCTCGAAAAACGTGCATTTTTATTTTTAATAATTGTTCATTTGCCATTCCGTTTCTTCCGCGAAATTTCCTTTTAAATTACTTCCCCCCCCCCCCCCTTTTTCTTCTTTTTGGCTCTATCCAACTTATTCAAATGTCACATGACATTTTGTGATCCCCAAAAAACATCTATTTTTGTAACTTAAATTTTTAAATATATTGGATTAACCTTTGTTTTTAGCCGACATATTTGTTGCTATGCCATGTGCCATCGGCGTATCACTTGACATCTGCAGGAGGAGGAGAGGAGGGGGAACACAGTGAGTAAGCGGAGTCAAACCCATCAATCACTGTTTTTCCCTCTTCTCCTCGCCGCTATTTTGAATGGTGCACCATAAACTAAATCTTTACCCCTTTTGGTTTTTGAACGACTTGAAAAAACAAATATTAAAATATTTGACATTATAACTTTCGGAGTTAACCACCAGCTAATTTTATTACTACAGCACTGGGTACAAGATGATCTGTAACAGTACCACAAAGAAGGTCAGTGATACTCTGCGTATGAGAAAGCACTGGCTAACAGAGCAAAGAATGGGGACTAGAAATTTTTATGTAAGTGAATACAAGTAAGAAAAAAGCAGGTCGGCTGCTAGTTAGTACACCAGACCGAACCTATTGGTAACTCTTTAGGAGGTGTCCGGATCAGCTAGTGTATAATCTTGCTACCTCTACTCTGCCAGATAGTGATTGGAGGGAGTCGGAGTAGTGTGTATGTGGGGGGGTGGAGACCATTGTCAAGGCCACGTTATGTCAAGGATCTAGGTATATTCTTACGATGTGTAAGCCATATCCAAAAAATTTCATTACTTCATACAGCATGCCCCCCACTTTTTCTTACTATTGAATACACCACGAATTGTTAAACTAATTGAGTAAGCTTATCTGCGAAAAGATCTAAACCTCCCACACACTTCCTAGTTCGTTTCACAAATATACATGGTCTCAATTCTAATCTCAAAGATGTCCATTTCCACTTGCAGTCTACCAAACTCCATTCTGACAAAATCTCAGTTATCAGTTGATTCAAATACTGCTCATCTCAGTTGCCCAAATTATTCGCTGTATGATTCCTTTCACCTGAAAGGAGGTACTTGTGCATATGTCCGTTCCGATATTCCCTGTCAGCAAATCAGTAATTTGGAATCTCCTCTCTTCGATCTTTCTGGCTTAAAATCTCTCTACCTCATTCTGTCAAATTCATCTGCTGTCTCTAATGTTCTCCCAACTCCACTAGTCACTTGGAGCTCTTAGATTTCTTCTCTCTGCAACTTGACTTTCTCCAGTCCAACTTTCCAAACAGTGAGGTAATTTTCCTTGGTGATTTTAATGTTCACAACTCAAGCTGGCTTCCGTTTTCTAGTCACACTGACCCAGCTGGTCGAGATGCTGAGGCTTTTGCAATTTCCAATGAACTTGCACAGACTGTACAAGAATACTGGACAATCCTAACAATACAGCCAACACGCTTGATATTTTTCTCACAAACAACCCTTCTAAGTACACTGTCAAAGTGAGTGGTCCTTTGGGTACCTCAGATCACAACTTGGTGATTGTTTCTTCTCCAATGGAGCCTTTATCTCATGGCTATTCCCAACCTCGTATTGTTTGGCATTACAAGAATGCAAAATGGGATGACCTGCGAGATTTCTTTTCTTCTTTTCCTTGGTCGGACTACTGTTTCAAAACTTCTGATGTCACCGTTTGCTCTGATCGTGTCAGTGAAATTATTCTTGTAGAAATGAAATCCTTTATTCCCCACTCCACTTTAAAATCTCGTCCTTTATCTAAACCTTGGTTTTTCCAATGAATGTGCTAAGGCTGTTCAAGAGAAGAATGTTGCATATCGTAATTGACTTGTTTCCAATTCTTCAGTTTCATTTTATGCCTACACCAAAGCTAGCAACAATTGTAAACAGTCAAATCACCAGTTCAAACCAGATTTTGAACAGTCTAAGACTACAAAACTTGCTTCTTGCCCAAATGGTAGCCAAGCATTCTGGTCACTTGCCAAAGTTGTTGGCCGCAACTTTTGCCCATCTCTGCTCCCACATCTGTCAAAACCAGATGGATCTGTTGCCATTTCAGCCAAGGATAAATGGGATGCTGACCTGCTAGCATCCCATTTTACTTCCAATTCATGTATTAATGATCTTGTTAAAACGCCTCCCACCACTTCCCAACATGCTCCATTCAATGCCTCCTGTGTTCTTCCGTCAAAAGGATGTCAGAAGGATTTTGATAAATCTCAATGCTAAGAAAGCTCCAGGTCCTGCTAGTATTTCTCCACTGGTTCTCAAAACCTATGCTCCTGAACTTACTCCTGTTCTTTGCCACCTTTTTTCACTTTCTTATTCCAAAGGTGTTTTTCCTTCTGCTTGGAAATTTGCTCATATCCAGCCAATTCCTAAAAAGGGTGACAAGTCCCTCCCATCCAATTATTGAACCCTTTGCAATTACTTCTACTCTCTCTAAAGTAATGGAGAAATCAATTAACCGTCAACTCTTAAACTACCTAGAAACCGTCCGTCTGATCAAGGTGGTAGATGACTTTCATCAACCGGTGAAATACTACCACTTTGCTTATTGGGGGCTTGAAGTGGTGAAACCCATGTTTAGTCTCTAGAGCAAAGTTTCCCACATCCCCCTCTCCCCATACTTCTCCTTCAACCCATGCACGGTACTAAGTACTATAGGTTTTGATACCTTTCGTGTTTGGGGTTTTCATAAAAAAAAAAAAAAAAAACGTACACCAGTATGGATTCCGTCAGTGTCGATCCACTGGTGATATTCTGGCTTATGTTACAAATTTATGGACAAATTCAATGGAAAAGTCCGGTGAAACACAAGCAGTTGCTCTTGACATCTCAAAGGCTTTCAATCATGTTTGGCATGAAGGTCTTCTAAACAAGCTTCCATCTTATGGTTTGCCAACTGTTTTTTTGTAACTGGTTATCCAGTTTTCTCTCTGATCGCTCACTGAAGGTGATGGTAGATGGTTCTCTGTCTTTTAACTTCTCCACTAATGCTGGTGTCCCCCACCAAGGTTCAGTTCTTTCCCTCACTATTTTCCTCTTGTATATTAACGACCTTCTTCCATTGACTCCTATCCATAGTTTTGCCAATGATAGCTCATTCCATTCCACTTTCCATTTTGAAAAACATTGCCCTGCTCAATCAACTTCTCGAATATCCGCCACCAATTCCTTAAATGCCGATCTCCAGGTAATTCTCCAGTGGGGTAAAGACAACTTGGTTGATTTCAATCCTTCTAAAACTCAGTCCTGTCTTATATCTCTCAAAAAGGATTCTTCTGCTCCTATGCTTATCTTTGATGACACTCCGATTTCTAGGCAAAATGATATCTCTCTTTTGGGGATTACCCTGACTTCTAATCTCTTCTGGCACAAGCACATTACAAATATTGCTTCCTCTGCATCTAAAAAACTTGGTTTTTCTCTTTCGCTCTCGACGTTACATTTCTTCCAAACAGCTGTTCATACTGTACAAATCCATCCTACCATGGAATATTGTTCCCACATCTGGGGTGGTTCCCCCAAAACCTCTCTCTCAGGTTTTGGGGGAACCACTTCTATATTCCATTCAGAAGAGGTCAGTTAGATTAATTAATGACTCCTCTTCAACAGAGTCTCTCCACTCTCTGCCTCATAGACATACTGTTTCTGCTGCATGCCTTTTGTACAGATATTTCCATGGGCACTGTTGTTCTGAATTGGCTTCTATAATTCCTGCTCTCTCTTTCAAAACAGTCCGAACACGTGCTGCTACCAGCCAACATCCATTTACTGTCCAACTTCAAACTCACAGAACCAACTTTTCATCTTCCTCGTTTATTCATTCAACTGCCGTTTTCTGGAACAATCTTCCTCCATACGTATTTCCTGAAAATTAGTCTACAGAAGTTCAAGTCTAATGTCAACAAATATCTTCTTTTGTCTTCTCAACCTGCAACCCAAGCGCGGTACTAAGTACTATAGGTTCTAATACCTCTCATGTTTGGGATTTTCATAAACAAAAATAGCCTAAACTAATATATACAATAGTGGGATGTTTTGGGTATCTTGTCGATACCCATCATCAGGCCATGCTGCTGACTGCCCTCAGATCTGAAGAGAAATGGGCTCCATTTATTTTTCTGCAGCTCTTATTAAGCATCATTTCCATTCTGTGATTCTACATTTCCAAGTGCAGCGATTCTAGATTTTTAAGTTTCTCAGAACATGAAAAAATTTATTCATTAGCACCGTTTTTTTTTTCAACTTGTGATAGAAAAGGCTGAAGATGTTAAGTAAATTTATTATTCCAATTTTCATTCACATTTGTGAATGGCCCACATTGTGAATGTGGGCCATTCACAAATTACGAATGATCCATGATGCTTTCCAGTTTTGATAATAATTACTCATTGCTGTAGATTTATTTATTTTACTATTCTTTGCATTCTGTTGCAATTTGACAGAAAGTTTTGTTATATTATTATTCTGGTGTCAGTACATTTTTTTTTTAAATTGAAAATTTGTAGAAGAATCATTTACAGATCAGAGAAAGATATAACATGAATTTCAAAAAGTTATTTTTCTTATCTGCACCTTTTTTTTTTTATGCTTAGTGAACAATGAATATGCACCTCTGAATAGAGAAGAATGCATCGATTTGCTATGTGTGCAATGCAATGCCAACTTTGTAGTTATTCCGTAATTAGTGATTTTATTATTAAATGTATATGAAATTATTATTCCAGTTTTAATAAGTTTACACAATGGACCATTCACAAATTACGAATGGTCTATGACATCATCGTCAGCCATTTTCAATCCGCTTCAGGATGAAGGCTTCTCCAGCAACTTTCCAGTTCCTCCTTTTTTTGTGCACTGGCCATCCATTTACTACCCACAAACTCATGAATTTCATCTATCCATCTCTTCCAGGTTTTCTTCTAGCTCCTCTTGGGTATCATTCTGTTATTTTCTTAGTCCATCTGTCATCATGTCTTCGAGCTGTGTGTCCTGCCCAAGATCATTTCAGTTTTTAGTTTTGATAAGAATGTCCTTTACTTGAGTTTGCTGCCTAATCCATGTGTTTCTCTTCTTATCTAACAGTCTGATTCCCAATATAATTCTTTCTATTCTTCACTGTGCAGTTCTCAGCTTCTCTTACATTCTTTTGGTGAGGGCCCAAGTTTCACTTCCATGTCATGGTGAAGAGTATACATTGGGTAATTATTTTACGTTTCAGACAAACTGGGATATTTCTCCTCAGTATGTGACTATATTTCCTGAATGCTATCCATCCAAAATTTATTCTTCTCTTGACTTCCAGCCATTTATCATTATTACAGCTAATGACTTGTCCCAGATAAGTATATGACTCCACCTTTTCAATTACTGCTCCTTCAATCATTATGGCCCTTTCTAAGGCATACTTGTTCATCATTACTTTTGTTTTAGCCATATTCATCTTTAGTCCAAAATCCTTACTAACTGTGCATAACTGATTAAGATTTTCCTCTAATTTTTTGGGATCATGGCTTATGACCATAATGTCATTGGCAAATCATAAATGGTTTAGGTACTCTCAATTCACATTGACTCCTTTCTGCAACCAGTCTAATCTTCTGAAAGCTTCCTCAAGGGCAGCAGTAAACAACTTCGGAGATATTGTGTCTCCTTGTCGAACTCCTTTCTCAATTTTAAATTTGCTACTGTCTTTATCTATTCTAATAAAGGAGGTAGCGTTCTCATATATTTTCTTCAAAATCATAATATGTGGTGTATCTATGCCTTGTCTTTCCAGTGCCCGAAACATTGCCTTATGCTGTATGGTGTCAAATGCCATTTCATAATCCACAAATGCCAGGCATAATGGTGTTTTATATTCATTTGCTTTCTCCATTAGCTGATATTACGTGAAGGTGATCTGTAGTTGAGAATCCTGTCTTAAAGCCAGCTTGCTCTTTCGGTTGATTCTTATCAAATATTCTTTCTAATCTGTTAGTAATGATCCTTGTGAACAACTTGTAGATGTGGGATAATAAGCTAATTGGTCTATAATTTCCAATTTCTGATTTATCTCCTTTCTTATGCAGCAAAACTATGATTGCATTATTCCACTTCTTAGGCATCACACCTTTTCTAATGCATTTTGTGAAGCGTCTTGCCAGTTTTTCTGTCATGTCTCTTCCTCCCAATTTTAACAACTCTACAGTAACTTCATCTTCCCCTGGGGCACTCTGATTCTTCGTACGTGTTACTAATTTGCGACCTATCTTCCCAACTGCTGGCATCATTCCCTCGCTGCTTGTATAATTCTCTATAGTAGTTTTCTGCTATTTGAATTATGCCTTCTCTGCTATTTAAAAATAAAAATAAATTTTCTGTTTATACTCCGGCACGACAACCAAGTCAGTAGAGTTTACAATAAATCGTCAATACAAATATTTATCGTATTTAGTAGTCAAGGGCTTGAACCCCGGTGCACTCAAGGAACGCGTGCTATGCACTCTCGCTCCTGACCACTGGGCTACGTCAGGCTTATAAGTACACCATCGCTATTCTTCCGTTTCAGTATCATTTGTCTTTCTGTATTACTGCTCATGGCTGATGATTTAAGTTCTTTGTTTTCCCTTAATGCTTGTTCTACTTTCCTTGTGTTAAATCTTCTTATGTCCTCTCTGAGTCTCTTTCTAATGGCTTTGCATAACTCAGTATACTCAATTTTCTCCTTGTCAGTGTTTATCTTGCTCTTCAATTGTCGCCTTCGGTTCATTATGACAAGTGTTTCTTGACTAATTTTTTCTTCTTTGACATCGTCATCCATGACATCAGCGAACGTCAAACATTATGTAGTTTGTAATAATAATATATGTTACTCATTGCTATGATTTTTATTTTATTTATTATTTATTTTTTTTACTATTCTTCGTCTGCGCAGTTAGCACAGTGCTATCGCACCATCCTTTTCCCACACCAGGTGGAAAAAGCCAGAGTTCGAATCCCGTGAATTGTGCAAGGAACTTTAATGGGCTTTTTTTCATTCTGTCGCTGAGTTAGTCAGTCTCAGGCATAGATAGCAAGGTTTCCCCCCCCAGAAACTGGGGTTTTTTTCATCCAGCAAACAGGCAAATCGACCAGAGAACACACGCAATTTACAGACACAAAGACACATGGGTAGATGCAATCAATTACGGGAGACCCTAATAAATTTTTTATTCTGGAGTCCCTGTAAGAATGACACACCGGGCAACTGCCCTGTTAGCTCATGCCTTAATCCGGCACTGATCAGGAACAAACATCCCTGACAATTAGATATGTCTCTAATGGAATGTACCCCAATATGCCAGTTGGTGTGTATGAACAGTTCATAAAATTTATCAATGTAAAGAGCAGCACAGGAGAAAATTTGTACAATGTGCTAAAACAGGAATTCGAAATATTAGGATTAGACATAACTAATACCTGATGGCAAGGTTATCACAATGGAGCTAATATGAAAGGATAGGTTTCAGGGGTTCAGGCAGGATTTCGACAGGAAAATTCAAGGATATTTTTTACACCATCTGCTTGTCACAGTTACAATCTAGTTCTAGGGGATATGGCCAAAACCTGTCCTGATGCAAAGACCTTTTTTGGGACACTTCAATGTCTGTATGTGCTCTTTTCAGCATCGACAAAGAAATGGTCAATTTTCCAAAAATATGTGATGAAAGGTCTTTCTGCAAAGCTTCTCTGTGAAACAAGGTGGGAGTGTCAAATGGAGTGTGAAGGCTTTAAGGTATCAAGTTGGTGATTTCGATGATGCGCTTTTGTAAATAGCATTAGAAGATGCCCAAGCAAGAAGTGAAGCTGAATCACTTGCTAACCAGATCAAGGAAAAAAAAAAAGAAGTTTCTTGTTTCATTAGTATTTTGGCATGTTTTTTTTTTGTTTCACGTAAGTAAAGAACTGCAGAGTGATTCTACAGATCTTGCTACAGCTTTCTTCTTCATTTAAAAACCTTTGCACTGGATGTCAAAGTATAGAGAGAATGGCTTTAAACAAATCTTGGTTGGTGCCAAAAAAAAAAAAAAAAATTATTATTTAATAATAATAATTTTTTTTATGTAATCAATCAGCGAACGGGTTTATGTAATCAATCACGGGTAATAATTTACCCGTGATTGATTACATAAACCCATATTTGTGTCTGTAAACTGCGGTGTTGTTTGGTAGATTTGCCTGTTTGCTGGACAAAAAAAAGAGTTTTTGTGGGTAAAAACCTTGCTATCTACTCCTCAGACTGGATAACCCAGCCACAGAGTGGAAAAAGCCCATTAAAGTTCCTCGCATCATCGATGGAATTCAAACCCCGGACCTTTTCCACCCGCTGTGGGGAGGATGGTGACAATACCACTGTGCAACCCACGCAGACTAGTTAGTGCCACAGAACTTTCGATAGAATTAGAAGTATCGCCAGAATTTCACAAAACAAAATTACAAAAAAGGGACACTTCAATTACCATGCTGATGAACCTGT
This sequence comes from Mastigoproctus giganteus, assembly GCF_048544385.1. NCBI lineage: Eukaryota > Metazoa > Arthropoda > Arachnida > Uropygi > Thelyphonidae > Mastigoproctus > Mastigoproctus giganteus. Next base: position 141,557,159 of record NC_143577.1, read on the forward strand.
AAGAAATCCTAAGGAAGCTTACAAGGTAAACCACTTTAATAAAATCATAGACAAGGTTTTGCAGTCTCTAGAGCCATGTTTCTAGAAGTTAATAAAATATAATAATCTTTTTGGTTTCTTGGGTAAATTTCTAAGAATTTCAAAAGTTGGAAAACATGCTGCAGATTTAGAAAATGCACTTCCAGATGCTAAAATCATCGAGAGCAACGAATTGGTCAAGTCTGTGAAGGTGACAGATATTGATGGCCATATGCTAGTGGAGGAAATGGAAGCACTGAAACCAATTCTTCCAGAATCGTGCTTCGAAAATCCTTTAAATATTTTAAAATTTCTCGCAACTAATGAAAGAGCCACTGGATTTCCGAATTTATTCATATTGCTAAGAATATTTTTAATGATTCTAGTAACTGTAGCATCTGGGGAAAGAAGCTTTTCCCGATTAAAGCTAATTAAAACACAATTAATTAAATAATAAATATTTAAATTAAAAATTATACAAATTATGTAATAAATTATTTAATTAAAATTTATCTAAGGTCGACAATGCTTCAAGAGAAAGACTCACCAGCCTTGCTATTGTATCCATTTAAAGAGATGAAGCAAGGAATTTAAATTTTGAGAAAGTCTTCAAAGATTTTGCCAATAAATGGGCAAGAAAAATATCCTTCTGATTAGTTTTGTTTATATCATCAACATGTCTGGTCAATTGTAAACAAATTGTAATAATATAAACAATTATTAATAGTTTTTCGTTTTTTTCATTATTTCAAAATATTGAGGGATTAATATTGAATTTTTCAAGGGGCCTCGCCAGCATGCTCCAATCGAGCCCCACATTTGCTAAGGCCAGCACTGGTGAACAGCACTGTGGGTAGAGAAATGTGGTGGATGAACGTGGCTATCGACATCTGTTTTGCATTGCTTCAACCAACCGGAGAGCGACAGTGGCACAAATCACTGCCAACTTCAACAATGGAGGTGCCAGAAACATCTCCACCAAGACCATCAGGCGACCATTAGTCGCAACAGGTTATAGGAACCTCCAACCCACCAGAGTCCAATTGCCAACACCACGACACAGGACTCTACACCGAAACTGGGTGAAACAACATTGGCACTGGACCTTGGATGACTGGAGATGGGTCTCCTGGTCCGATGAATCCCATTTCCAGTTATTTCCAGCAGGCAGGAGGGTGTGTATCTGGCTGAAACCATACGAAGTTATGCTCCGTGATGTCAACAAAGTATTGTTCAGGTAGCTGGACGGTCGGTAATGGTCTGGGGCATGTTCAAATGGCACACGTTGGGACCTCTGGTACATCTGGATCTCTGAATGATCCAGGTTACATGTCCATCCTTGGAGACCATCTGCATCCCTTCATGGTCATTGTGCACCCACAGGGCAATGGACTCTTCCAGTAAGACAACGAGCCTCCACCACCCAGCCATGGTGACTAGAACATGGTTCAAAGAGCATTCTACAGATTTTACCAACACGGAATGGCCTACTCGTTCACTGGACATGAACCCTGTGGAGTATCTTTGGGATGCTGTGGAAAGGTTCGTCCGAGGTTTGGATCTTCCACGCAGGAATGCGACGGAATTATGGACAGTAAGCATGGATGAATGGAAATACCCATGGAACGCTTTTGTGAATTGGTGGACTCTATGCCTTGCTGGGTGACTGCCCTTATACAGGCGAAAGTTTGGCCTACCCGTTACTAGGTAGGTATCCCGTGATTTCTGTCCACTCAGTGTGTGTGTGTATGTATGTATGTATGTATGTATGTATATATATATATATATATATATAAGCTAAATTAAAATAGGATATTTGCCAGTAGCATGGCAAACTGGTAGAGTGAAAAAGAATTTAACCAAATAAAATAACAAAACAATAACAGAAAAAAATATATGGGGGGGGGGGGATAAAGAAGAGGGTAGTGTTCAAGCAAAGTTCCTAAAATAATTTAGAAAATTAAGCCAATTAAAAGAAATTTAACGGCACCCGTTTCCGAATTATGTGAAATCTCACTAAGGTGGAAACGTAGACTAATAACATTACATGACCAATTAATAAAAATGAAATGAAATAAAATAGACTGACCATTATGCCCTATCTCGACACAGGACCACGAGGCCAATAATAGTCAGGGAATCACTGCATTTCGAACGCTAAAAAAATCCATGCAATGACGGAATGATACTAAGATCAGATGGCCAATGTAATAGATTTGCATAGCGGTGGTCCTTATGCAACGAAAAATAATAAAACAGAAAGCCTAGTGCTCACATGGCCAAACCACACCACTGACAAAACAATAGTTGAACTAAAAATATATAGAAACAAATTAAGCTATGGATGGCGGTACGAACGCAGCGTTGACAGATTGTCACGCTACCCCCATATAAATATAATCCAATTAATGCAAAATTAAGCAGAGAGATAAATTAATAAAAATATATATTAAAAAGAAATAAGAAAAATAGTAGGAAAGTTAACATCAGTGGCAGCAGAAAAGCACAATCCACTACATGTTGCTTATAATAAGCTAAATTAAAATAGGATATTTGACATTAGCATGGCAAACCAGTAGAGTGAAAAAGAACTTAACCAAATAAAATGACATAACAATAACAGAAAAATATATATTGGGGGGGATAAGGAAGAAGAGGGTAGTGTTCAAGCAACATTCCTAAAATAATTTAGAAAATTAAGCCAATTAAAATAAATTTGGCGGCGCCCATCTGAAGGCACCCGTTTCCGAATTATGTGAAATCTCACTAAGGTGGAAACATAGACTAACAACATTACATGACCAATTAATAATATGAAATGAAATAAAATAAAATAAACTGACCGTTATGCCCCATCTCGACAGAGGACCATGAGGCCAATAATAGTCAGGGAATCACTACATTTCGAACACTAAACAAATCCATGCAACGACGGAATGATACTAAGATCAGCCCGCCGATGTAATAGATTTGCATAGCGGTGGTCCATTTGCAGCGAAAAATAATAAAACGGAAAGCCTAGTGCTCGCATGGCCAAACCACACCACTGACAAAACAATAGTTGAACTAAAAATATATAGAAACAAATTAAGCTATAGATAGCTACTATTTTTCTTATGTATTTTTAATATATATTTTAATTTATCTCTCTATTTAATTCTGCATTAATTGGATTATATATATATTTGAATAACGTTTAAAATAGTTGGAAACTGAATCTTTCATGATAAAAATAAAAAGGTATAGCAAACATCAGAGGCAGCAAAAAGCATATTCCTCTACATGATGCTTGAAATATAACCATACAAATAAATTAGAATGAGAATTAAAAATAAAAAATAAAATAATGCCAGCAGTATGGCAAGACAAGAGCGAAAATAGCTGAAATTAAACTTAAGAATCAAACCAAACAGGGAGGGAAGAGAGGGGTAACAAGAGTAAAAATATTGCAGCAGAAATTCTCTGAGAAAATTTAGAACATCTAATTATAAGAATAATAAATAATAATTCATTAAATTTTGCAAGCCAATTAAAATAGAAATTTAACAGTGCCCCCTCTGACAGGCACCAGGTCCAAATTTATGTGAAATATCACCAACAGAGATCTAGACCACTACAGTAAAATAAAACAAAAATAAACCAAAAATAGACTGACCATTACGCCCCATCTCAACAGAGGACCACAAGGCCAATAGTGGTCAGGGAATCGCTGCATTTCGATCGCTAGACAAATCGCTGCAAGGCGAATCGATCGAAAGATCAGTCCGCCACCCGATCTCCAGATCAAACCGCCAATGCAGAGGACTTGAATAGCGGTGGTCCTAATGCAGCGAAAATTAAAAATAGAACAGATACGAGCACTCCAGTGCAAAGCCACAACTACTGACAAAATTAATCTTAACCAGTTTATACAGACGAAAAATTAACTATGGATGGCAGCACAGGCGCAGCATTAGCAATTCGCCCTAACGCTGCACCTGTGCTGTCATCCATAGTTGCACTGGATGACCATACTGCTTTGCCTTACTGCTGGCATTATTTTTTTATTTTTAATTCTCATTCTAATTTATTTGTATGGTTATATATATATATATATAACGTAACAAAAAAAAAAAAAAAAGCAGTTAATATAAAATGTAAGAAAAAAATATAAAATCAAGATAAGAGCAGAGAGTGAATGAGGATTATGAGTGGTAAACTTGCTTGTAGTCCCACATGGATGGAAATATCTGTGGAACGCTTTCGTGGACTGGTGGACTCAATGCCTCACTGCATGACTGCCCTTATACGGGCGAAAGTTGGGCATACCCGTTACTAGGTAGGTATCCCATGATTTCTGTCCACTCAGTGCATATATATATATATAACATAAAAAAAAAAAAAAAAGAATATTAAATGTAAGAAAAAAAATATAAAATCAAAATGAGAGCAGAGACAATGAGGTTTATGAGTGGTAAAATTGCTTTGGTCCCCATTCTCCTTCCCCCTGGATTGACTGGTGGACATGTGGACCAATATGGCCTCCTGCCCATCCAAACAGACACTATGCCATGGCTATCTAGCCAGCATGGTGTGGGATGCTGACACTGGTCAGCAGGAATTAACTCTGGCTGGTGTGGGACAGAGCACCACACAGGTGCTCCAACACTGGGATCCCTTACCCTATGATCCTTTACTCCTACCACCTGGGTTGGTAGGCGCCTCTGTAGCCAGGTGGGAAGGAGCAGCAGTGCATAGCACATGCTTCTTGATTAGACCGGGGTTCGAGCCTGTCACCACCAAATACGGAGGATGTGGAAAGGTCAGAGAATGACCACCGCATATCCCGGAGCAATATGGCCTTAGTTGCTAATGCTCCTAAAAACCAAAAATAACTAACTAACCTGGGTTGGTTGCTCTCTCTCTCTCTCTCTCTCGCCACAAATCTGGGTGGCACCCTCCTCCCTTAGCCTGGTGGGTCACCCCACTGACAACTGTCACTTTCTACCCTCACAGCATGATCATCCTGAATTGGGGTTCCCCTTCTGTCCCTCCTTTCAACCAGGAGGGTACATTCACTACTGCCCCCTCTTTATTTCTACCACTTTAACCCCCCTCTCACTAACTCTCTTCCTGCCACTACCTACTGACTTTCATTTTTTTTTTCTTTTTTATTATGCTCTCCCTGTCTGTAGCCTTGGCTACCACAGGGTTTGCTTATTAGATTAGATTAGATTTGACTGTAGGAGGTTTTCTTTTAGCCAGCGAATCATTGATTGCTTGTTACAAGTTGCCTCACAGGTAGTTGAGGCTCACAGTTTGAATAAATTCAAAGGTCAACTGAATTCAAACAGTTACCAGTGTGAGGAGGGATGCATATAATTTGTATTTTCTTATCTTCTACTTGGTTAGGTTTTTTTTTTTGCCTTTCTCTTTTTTTTGCCAGTGCAGCAAAAGCCTGTGGCTTCCTTGCACTATGTGGCAAATACTATTACAATTTTACCTTTCCAGTTGTTGAATGGAATTTGTGGTTTGGTCACTCACATACTAGCAACTTTTGTAGACTTCTTGAATGACACCTTTCTACAGCAGCATGTTAGAGAGATAACAAGAGAAAGCAATACTCTTGATCTGGTTATCAATCTGCAGGTAAAAGACACACTGGGTGGCAGAGATCAGTGTACTAATTTTGGAATTTAATTAAAAATATAACTACTGTCAAGGGTAAAGGGAAAGGCAATTGCTTTCTTAAGGGTGAAAAAGAATGGTCTCGGAGAGATTTTAAATGCTATGTATCATTTTTATTTTAAATTTTAAGAGATTTTAAATGTTATGTATTAATTCTGTATCAGGTGATACAGAAGCTTTTGGTATATAGAAATTAGTCTGTAATCAAGTCACAAAGGAAGTTAGGCAAGCTAAGGCAGATTGGTCTCTGAAAAAGAATGGTCTCAGAGAGATTTTAAATGCAATGCAGTGGGACCAACTGATGATGTTTCTGACAGCAAATTCAAAATGGAAAGCATTCAGGGAAGTAATTACAGAAGCTACTATGCTTTTCATAACAACAAAGAAATACAGTTCAAGGCTTAAACCTAAATGGATGTCAGATGAACTATTGAGACAGGTAGCAGAGAAGAAAAGTGCATGGAATGCATACAATTATCAAGTGATACAGAAGCTTTTGGTATATAGAAATTAGAGTGTAATCAAGTCACAAAGGAAGTTAGGCAAGCTAAGGCAGATCATGAGAACTCTCCAGCAAACAGTTTAATGCTTATACAGTGAACTTTCAGAATAACGACACCTTTGGGGATTCAAGGTGCCATTATTTTGATTTTTCTGTTATCTAGAAAGTTTTATTTTTAATATATTTAATGCAAAAATAATGAAGCTATATAAGAAATAGAGATTAAGAGTGCAATTTCATTAACTGCACATAAAAAACAAGCACGTTGACAATCCAATGTTATATTCTGCCATTACTACACTCCTAATTACACTGTTCTATTTTCTTTATTATATCTAGTTTAATCTGCATGGGTAGCACAGTGGTATCATCACCACACCAGGAGGAAAATGCTCAATTCGAATCTTGTCGATGATGGGAGGAACTTTTATGGGCGTTTTTTTCAGTCTGTGGTTGAGTTAGTCGGTCTCAGGCATAGATAGCAAGGTTTTATCCTCAGAAACTGGAATTTTTCATCCAGCAAAACAAGCAAAATCGACCAGAGAACACACAATTTACAGACACGAAACACGCATGGGTATATGAATGAACTTTCCGGGTGACCTAATGCAATAGTTCGCATTATATCAAGTTTGTCATTATGCTTTAATGTTGTTGTTCTTTTCTTCACTGTATGAGGTTTATTAAATTTAGGAGCCCTAGTGAGAGGTTTTTAATTTAAAATAAATGTAAAATAGCAGTATAATCTGTGATATTAGGACAGAATTCAATTTCAAAATGGTGAAAGTAAACAAATACAGTAATCACGTGACTTGCCATTTTCTTTTTTCGGCACTGCAAGACATCTGCGCGTCATGTAAACATCCAATCTCAATGTGCCATTAGCTTGAATGTTCCGTTATTTGGGGGGGCTGTTATTTCAACAGTCATTTCGGCAGTAGAAGGAAGGGACTGAATATCATTGGGCCACTTGATATCATTGGGTTAACTGTTGATGACCCTGTTCAGGTTGCTGACAAATTGAATTCTGCATCTACATTTGCATTCTTCTGGAATTTCCGCCCCTAAAAAAAAAAATTAGGAGAAGGGATGCCAGATGTTTTTCAAACTCTAATGCAGAACTAAATGACTTTGTGATAACTGAAACGAAAATGGAAGGGAAATTATTGAAGCTGAACATAAAAAAGGCATCTGGAGTCAATAAGATCTATCCAATCATATTAAGGGAGGCAGCAAAGAAGATAAACAAACCACTGGCACAATCTTCTCTCTCTCTCTTAGCCATAATCAAGTCACAAAGGAAGTTAAGCAAGCAAAGGCAGATTACAAGAAATCTTTGGCAAAAGATGCAAAGAAAAACAGCAGTGACTTCTTTATTTATGTTATTGTTATTATTTGGTTTTTAGGAGCATTAGCAACTAAGGCCATATTGCTCCGAGGATATGCGGTGGTAAGTAGCAGTAGTCAAAGTGGTGGGAGCCCTAACTCCAAAGGACCGAAAAAGCTTGTCAATGAAATCTAACAGGAAGGTCATGTTGATTAACTTCTCTGGCAGTGATTCCTTAGTTGATGAAGACTTTATGCTGAAGGGTTAAACTGTCAACAAGGTGCCTCCGTAGCCAGGTGGGCAGGAGCAGCAGTGCGTACACACGCTTCTTGATTAGACCAGGGTTTGAGCCCGTGACCATCAAATACGGAGGATGCGGAAAGATCAGGGAATGACCACCGCATATCCCCGGAGCAATATGGCCTTAGTTGCTAATGCTCCTAAAACCAAAATAATAACTGTCATCAAGCTATCTACCTTGCTGTTTTGAAATGTCTGAAAGAGACTGTCCATAAAAAAAAAAAAAAAAAAAAGTAAAAAGTGGTAGAATAGTTGGTTTCTCTATCATGATGATGTAAGCTCCTGCAGGCAGATCATAGTCCATCTGTTTCTGACGCAGCACAACATTCTGCAGCTACACCATCTTCCCTATTTCCAAGATCTTAATCTTTTTTTTTTTTTCTGTTTCAACACTAGAGGGGGGGGGGGCGTCAAAGGAAAAATATTACAGAATGTGGAGGAGATTATTATGATGAACACAGAGCAGCAGCTTAAAACCATAAAACACATATAAAGGAAATTATTTTGAAAGAAATCCAGTTGCCTAACATATAATATAAAAAATTCCATTTTTCCATGAGAAATTCAATCTGAAATAACATGACTAGATCTTGCACATAACAGATTTCGATGACAATATCCTTTTCTGCTACATTTTCAGTACAAACACAAAACACCACCTTACTATGTTAGTGCATCATTTAAATTCACTTATCTCAAAGTGTCATGAACATTCATTTGCATCAATGGGCAATGAATATTCAAAGTAATGAGAAAGACTTATCTGCATAAAGAACTGAACTGCTCAAATATGTTCTACGTCAATTCAAATATATATGGCCTCTCAGTTCTAATCTTACTTATGTCTATTTCTATCAGCAATATACTAAATCTCAATCATACTTTTTGACAGAATCAAAATTAGCAGTACCCTCATCTCTCATTCTAATTATTCACTCTATGACTCCTGGTTTAAAGATATACTTGCACATATGATCTCTCTTATGTTTCCAGTTACCTAACGGAATACCAATATGAGTCTAACCGCAATGAATAATCTCCATCTTTTCCTACCATTGTGCACATTTTATGTTAATTGTCCTTCTCTGTACCTCAAATTGTAACTGCCCCATTGACATTTCAGCCTCATATCATCAGAAATTACAACAGTGCAAAGTAGGATGAACTGTGATTCCTATTCCTCTTTCCCTTGGATTGCGTTTAATTTTGCTTTTAATCTTTAAATCTCATGAGCCTAATAACTACTCTCATTCCTATCCAAACCATGCTTTTCCACAAAATGTGCGATAGGGCTGTTCAGAAAATACAAGAAACTGCAAGTGACTTGTATCCTGTTGAGAGACAAGAGGTCTCTCAACAACTTTAAACAAGTTGTTGAGAGACCTCTTGTCCAAAGTTGAGCCTTCTGGTCTCTTGCTGTAGCTACTGGTACTTTTGTCCAACTACACTTCTTGCTCTCTTACATCCTCATGGCTCTATTGCATCAAACTTTAAATTCTACAGTGACGATCTTGGTAAATCCCTATCAAATACCAAACACTTCATTTAATGCCAACCTTGGTTTTTTGTGACAGAAAGAGATTAGAAGAATCCTTAACAAGCTTGCTAAGAAGAAGCACCTTCAGGTACTGATGGCATTTTTTCTCTCCTGAACATCTTATTGCTTGTACTGCAAAATTAACTCCTGTTTCACACATCTTACTGCGTTCTCTTATTCTACTGACATCTTTCTATGGGTGTGGAAATTTTCATATCTATCCCAATTAAAAAAAGGCAGATAATTTATTTCAAAAAATTATTTTAAAAATATTGCCAATTCTCTGAAGTTTTTGGCGCACACACTTCCTCTAGTTGGCTATTTTGCAATTATATTTGAACCTACTGTAAATTATGACAGCTTCTGGCTGAAGTTACTGTTTAAGGTCAGGATACAGAAATCCTTACTGTCACCACACAAAGTACTTGACACCTTTGACAAATAATCTCACAATCTCACACAGGATATTTGTACTATCTTCTAAGTACAGGGCTCATAATAATGGAGGTTGAAAAGAGAGGGCAGTACTCTAGCATCCCTACTCACACCTATTTGGTTGTTTGTCCTTGAAACAGTATTCATGGCCCATTTAGTTTCTTTCTTTCTCATGAGGATGCCCATCCACTGACTCATTAGCCTTGAAGGTAGCAGTGAACCCTGTAAATAGCTTTATGCATAATTCTACTGGCACGACCTTAGATTTTACACTAAACAGTTAAACCATTTAGTGACAAACTGATAACTGCTAGTTTAAGTGTAAATTACTGAAACAAACCAATTTTTATTTTATCTCAAAGCCCTTCTTGACTTCGCCTTCCTTCAAACTACTCTTCACTCATTTGACAGTTTAATCATTTTGTAAGTAGCAAACTGAAGTCATTAGCAGCAGGAAATTAAAACTAAGTTTGCTTTAAACATTAAATTTAGATGTATGGTTCTACTTGCTGTTTGAACTCATTCTCCCCTTAAACATAACTTTATTTTTATTCCTAAACAGGATGTCTGATTTGAGGACAAATGACTTTCAGGTCATTCCTTTGTGAAAAAGAACATCTCTTGACACGAAGAAAGGGTGGCAATATATGAAATTCTATTGATCTACCACACCACAACCAGAGAGAGAGAGAATATGTAATTTTAAAAATTCTAGCACATCCTACCACACTGCTTTTTAAAATAACAATAAAATGTGTAAATACACTAAACAAAAAATTTCAGAATTAACATTACAAAACATTAAAATTAATGAAAACACCAACCTTAAAATTCTATTATGAAGCACAGTGATTTGCTACATTATGCCACTTTTTTTCCCTTCTTTTTTTTTGTAGATGACTATTATCATTTTCAGAAAATGAATACAGCAATAGCTAGTTCACATACTTCTACCCCCAGCAGTACTTTTTAAACAATTTGGGAGTTCAATGCTGTCTTAATGTAGATTTTTAAAAAATGCATAGTATAAAAACAAATGCACAGTGAAAAGCAACCATCCAGAAAAATAAAAAGAATGATACTTATAAGATGGTGCAATAGATCACACATTCCAATACTTACATCAATGGGTTTCCCCAGTATATCATTTACTACCTGAGAGCATAGTAATCTCATTTTCACTGATGTCTGAAATAAGCAAACAAATCAAGTTTTAGAAACCAGTGCATAGTTAAAATATTTTACAAATTAAATATTTTAGCAAGAAAGTATATTTTATAAAATGCACTGAGTGCACATTGATTAACACAGGACTCTCATTAATCCCATTTCATAAGTTTTAATTAAAATAATAAATTATCCATTATCTTCTACTACAGTTGGCAGCATACAAATATCCAATTAGAATTATATTCTTCAAAAAATGTGCTGCATTCAAAACTAATCAAAATTACAATCAATACTTAAACTATTCTGTAAAGGCTATACTGCATTCAACCGAAAGGAAACTCAATTTCTGATAGACATTTATGAGAGCTTGAAGAATAGGGTGGATACTATGAGTGAATTAAACTGGGACAGGTCCATCAGGCTCTCAGCTGCCCAATTCAACACCAGAGCTTACACTTGTGCATCAGACAACACATCAGCAATCTCCCAAGTCAGAATGCACTGTGGTAACTCGATTGTCAGAAAAACAGGAAATATATTGTGCAAAAAATGGAATAGGCCTAGAGTACAGGGTTCAGTCACATTATTATGACCATCTACTTAGTATCCATGTATAGGCCTTTCGCAGCAAGCCACCATGGGAGGGACTCAATAAATCCTCAGAAGGTTGCTACAGGTATCTGTGACCATGCAGCCTGCAGTGCACCCCAGAGTTCCTGTCGGTTTCTTGGTGGAGGATCCATCCATCTGATGTGTCAATTGAGGTGGTCCCATAGGTTTTCAATTGGGTTAAGATCCAGGGAATTCAGTGACCAAGGGAGTAGCTTGAAGACTTTGCTGTGCTCCTCAAACCACTAACAGACAATTCTGGCGACATGGCATGGCGCACTGTCTTGCTGATAGATACCATCGCCCTCAGGGAACAAGGTCAACATGTACGGGTGTACCTGATTGGGGTGACTATCAATAGGTAACCATTTGCATTCGGGGTGCCCTACAGAGGGATCAGTGGACCCAAGCCATGCCATGAAAACATTCCCCAAACCATAATGCTGCCCTCACCAAACTGCCTTCTGCCAACAATTGTGTCCGGGTGTCTGTTCTCAGAGGTTTCATGCCTAATACGCCACTGTCCATCCACTCGGAGAAGCAGAAACCGTGACACATTAAAGGCCACCTGGCCAGGGTCCAATGTCGGTACTGCTGTGCAAACCGATGCTGTTGTTTCTGATGAATGGCCAAGCGTCTGCTCCGGAGCACAATGCGCAACAGGGTTCACTGCACTGTCATGTTGAGACCTTTCTTTGGTCTCACGGTTCATTTGGATGGCCAGTTGAGCAACAGTAGAATGCTGATTGGTCCTGACCAACCGTTTCAGCCGACATTCAAATCTGGGATCAATGGCGCATGGGGGTTCCACAATTGGCATGTTGGGTAGTCAAAACTGTCCCATTCATCCAGTCTTCATACAATTTCACCACTGCAACAAAGTCCCCTGTTTCAGAAATGCAGGCACCCCTGGCCCATTAGTCGATGATGCCTTTATCCGGGTCTGACAGGTCCCGCGCTTTGCCCATGACAGAGGCTGTTACTGTGTTCATGGAGGCTGAACATCAAGCCTTATATTCTTGCAGTGTGTGTGAACTTGACATGTGCGCTGCATGATTCGCTAAGCATGTGTGATGTCTGCATTGTGGGGTGGTCATAATATTGTGACTGAACTCTTAGCTTTAGTAGAGGCCCATGATGCAAAAAAGAATGCTTATGCAGCATCAGCCAAAAAAAAAAAAAAAAAAAAAAAAAAGCTCTGATTTCACCCCTCCATTCATTCCAAATACCTGTCCAGCTCAGCCTTAAATTTATTTAGGCTATCAAATTCCACAACAAAAGATAGAAGTCTGTTTGGTGATTCTTCTGTGATTCTGAGCAAGAGGAAGAATCCCATCAACATTGAGCATGCTCAAACCATTCAAGGCTTTATACACCTCAATTAGATTACCTTGCAGGTGCCTAGTCTCCAAACACTGTAATCAGCAAAACTTAAGCCTTTCTTCGTAAGAGCAACTCTTTGTTCCATTCACTAATCTTGTTGCCCTTCTCTGTACTCTTTCCAACAGCTCTACATCCTTCTTAAAATGAGGCCTCCAGAATTGTATACAGTACTCAAGGTGTGGCCTGACCATCGCCTTATACAAGGGAATAATCACTTCCTTATCCCTGCTAGAAAAATTCCTGTATACCCTTGACAAGACACCATGAGCTACTCTTGCAGACTGTTTGCACTGCTCAGAAAACTTCATATCTGCCTATACAATTACCCCCAGGTTATTTTCATTCTCTACCACTGTCAATGTAGTAACATAGAGTTGATACGTTACTATGGGGTTACTGCTTCCCATATGTAGTATTTTACATTTGTCAATGATAAACTCCATTTTCCACCTCTCAGCCCATCTGCTCAACTTTTCTAGATCCTGTTGCAGTAGCATACTGTCATTAGTGTCATTAACAACTCTGCCAACCTCCATATCGTCTGCAAACTTGGACATTAAGCTTGATACACCATCATCAATATCATTTATAAATACAGAAAACAACAATGGACCCAACACTGAAACCTGGGGGACTACAATAACAACATTAGTCCACAAAGAGCAGTGTCCATTGATTACCACTCTCTTTCTTCTCCCACTCAACCATCCCTTTATCCATAGCAGCAATTTGCCTCCAATGTCACACTGCTCCAATTTGTGCAGCAGTCTTCCATATGCAACAGTATCAAAAGCCTTTCTAAGATCCAAATATATGATATCAAAGTTATTCCCTGCATCTAGTTGCTTTGTAACCACATCTTGGTATCAAATCAAATTGGTCAGACTAAGACTTCCCCTTCTAATCCACGATGAGTCCGAGCTATAACTGAAGTCTTGTCTAGATGATCCTGCAGTGCTTCTTTAACCAGTGCCTCCATTAATTTCTCTGCAACAGAAGTTAAACTAACAGGTTTATAATTAATAGTATCGTCCTTTGATCCTCCTTTGTGAATTGTGGTCAAATTTGTACATCTCCAGTCCATGGATACCTCCCCTGAGTCCAAGGAAGCTCTCATAACTATGGCTAAGGGGTTGCTTATTTCCTTTGCTGCCTCCTTTAATATAATTGGATAGATCCCATCCACCCCAGGTGCCTTTCTAATGTTTATCTTCAACAATTTCTCCTCCACTTTCCTCTCAGTTATTAGAAAATCATCTAGCTCACTGCCAGAGTTTAGTTCACCTCTGGTATTCTCCTCACTGAATAACTCCTCATGTGTGAATGTAGATGCAAAATACTCATTTAGTTTGTTAGCCACCTGAGCAGGATCATCAACAGTTGAACCATCGATGTCCAGTGGACCAATCTGATTCATCCCCTTCCTTCTAGAGTTTACATAGGTAAAGAACTCTTTGCTGTTTTTCTTTGCATCCTTTGCCAAAGATTTCTCATAATCTGCTCTTCTTGCCTAAACTCCTTTGTGACTTGATTATAGACTAGCTTATATCTACCATAGGTTTCTGTGTTGCCTGATAATTTATATGCATCCCATGCATATTTCTTTACTGTCACAAGGCTCATTAGTTCATATGACACCCATTTAGGCCTAAACCTTTAACAAGTTACACTGAGAAAAATTGTACAGTGTGAGCTTTGCACAGTCTCTCTTGGCTCAAATTGATAAATAACACTCTGTATATCTGCAAGGGACAAAGGTAGATGATGATATTGTAGAGCAGATATTATCCTTTAAGGTCACAAAAGGTGAGAATGTTGTACTGTTGGCACTAATCATATTAAGAATAGGATATATGAGGACTTACTTAACAGGAAAATGTTGGGAAGTCGTGGGATAGAATTAAATTTGAATGGTTCTACAATTCTGCACAGACATAAGAGGGAGTAAATGTCGATAACCTTATTTATCAATTTGAGCCTAGAGAGACTGTGCAAGGCTCACATTGTACAATTTTTCTCAGTGTGACCTGTGCTTGTTAAACATATTTTTACAATAATAGAGTACAGAGATAGAATACACTTAAATAGAAATGGCACAAAAATATTTCCTGATGCTATTGAGGCAGTGTTAGGTGACTCTGAAGTCTCTGAAAACTGCTAGCATAGGGGTGGAGGTACACAGTCTAATAGATTATATAAAGCAGTAGGAAGAGGTGAAAGTGATTCTTGTACTGCTTCTATTGCAACATGCAGCAGGCTGGAAAATAAGGTGTCAGAGATTTCAAACACTGCTGTGGATCATTATTAAACAAGTAAATACATGGGCTGTCTTAAAGCAACTAAGAGTAAGAATGGGTGCATGTATACTTGCATGTATGCTAATGCTGGGAGTGCAGTAAATAAATCTGATGAATTTGAAGTACTGATTAAGTCATCAAACAGCCATTGCAGGGATATTGAATACCTAGTGTCACTAAGAGATAAGGGATGCAGAACTTGAATACAAGAGTATCATGTGTACAGAATGGATAGCGTTCAATGTCTTGCACTTAGGAATTTTCCTCCAACTACATAATGTAATTTTATGATGATCAAACTCTGTGGGTCAGATAGTGTGTAATTGCATAGTTTGCATCATACTGCATGGGGTTATGTTGGTATTTTGTTCATGTGGCCTCTTAGTTGTGGGGGCATTAGAAAAAAGACAGAAAGGACAGGACAGGGTTATGCTCTAAGCATCTTAAATCTAAATACAGCACATCCAATTGAAAAGGTGGAAAATGCACTGTTGAGTCAGTTTGACATAAGCACTGGGAAAATTAAAATGAGAGCAGGAGTGTGTTATAAGTAGAATGACTGTGATGAGTATAACAAACAGCTATACAGAGAAATAGAGTGGGTTAGTAAAGTAGGATGTATTATAATGCAGATTTTAAATGTTGGTATATTGACTGGAACCCGTGGGTTGGTCACTAGCAAGACCTTTGTGGATTTACTGGATAACTGTTTTCTACAGCAGCATATCAGAGAAGCAACAAGGGGAAGCAATACTATTTGATCTGGTTATCAGCAGTTCATTCATTCATTAAGAATCTGCAGTTAAGAGACTGTGATAACCCCACTTCCACTGGGTGGTAATGAGCACAATGTACTGATGTGAGATTTCCTTAAATACATAGCTACAGTCAAGGGTAAAGGAAAGGCTTCTGCTTTCATAAGGGTGATAACAGTGGTCTCTCAGTTTTTAAATTCTATGCAGCAGGACAAACTGATAACATTACCAACAGCAATACCTAAATATGAAGCATTCAGGTAAGTAATCATAGAAGCTATTAGGCTTTTTAAACCAACTAAGAAACACTCCGAGGTTCAGACCTAAGTAGCTGTCATATGAAATGATGAGACTTGTATGTAGCAGAGCATAAAAATACACAGGGTGCATATAAAATATCAGGTGATACAGAAGCCTATGGTAGATATAAACTAGTTTGTAATCAAGTCACAAAGTAGTTTAGGCAAGCTACGGAAGATTACAAGAAGTCTCTGAAAAAATGCAAACAGAAGCAGCAAAGACTTCATTACTCATATTAACAGCAGAAAGAAGGAGGTTGGATCATACTGGTACACGATGTTGATAATCCTACTCAGATTGCTGACAAACTACATAAGTATTCTGCATCAACATTCACACATGAGTAATTCTTTAGGGAAAAGGATACCAGAGGTTTATCAAATTGTAACAGGGAACCAAACAATTTTGTAATATCTGAGAGAAAGAGGAAGAGAAGTTGTTGATGTTAAACATAATAAAGGCACCTGGGGTGGATGGGTTCTATCTAGTTGTATAAAGGGAGACACAATGAAGTAAGCAACCACTTAGACATTATTATGAGAGTATCCTTGGATTATGGAACTACAGCCATGGGTATGTATATCCAATTCAAACTCCATTTCTCTGTACAGAAAAATAGAGTGGGCTAGTAAATCAGAATGTCTTATAATGGGAGATTTCAACTTCTCAGATATTAACTGGAACTTGCACTCACACACTAGCAAGGCTTTTGTGGATATATTGGATATTGTTTTCTACACCAGCATTTCGAGAGGCAAGCAGAGGATGTTATTTGGTTTTTAGGAGCATTAGCAACTAAGGCCATATTGCTCCGCAGATATGCGGTGGTCATTCTCTGACCTTTCCGCATCCTCTGTATTCGGTGGTCACGGGCTCAAACCCTGGTCTAATCAAGAAACATGTGCTACGCACTGCTGCTCCTGCCCACCTGGCTACAGCGGCACCACACAAGCAGAGGAAGTAATACTCTTAATCTGATTATCAGTAGTGATTATTCATACATCTGCAGAAAAAGGAACCAGTAGGTGGTAGTGATCACAGTAAACTGATGTGGGATTTACTTAAAGATGTAACTACCAACAAGGTTAAAGGGAAGGGTTTTTGCTTTCGCAAAGGAGACTATAGACATTCCCCAGCTTACGTAATACTCGACTTACAGAAATTCGACTTTACGTAAGTTTTTGCCGGCCGGTGCAAACTTAAAAAAATCATGGAAGCGTATTTTGCATCCTGTAGGAATAAATACAGGTATCATGAAAATATTATAATGTGAACCCAATAACACATTGTTTTTTTTGGTAATTCATTCCAAGACCTCGGAAGTTGAAATTTCGCTATATAACTAAGCTAAAAGATCATTTTTATAATGAAAATTACACTACACTTTTATTATCATATGTTCCGTTATAAGAATCAATTTTGAACGCCTTTGTGATATTTTTCTAAAACACATTTCTGGAGGTCACTACCATAAAACAATAAAAACAATTTTCACTTTCCGGTTTATTGGGCTTTTCTTTTAGTGCAATCTATTATAAACAGGTAGTAAACTCAATCTTATTGCATTTGCGATAATACCGATAACTGGAATTGTGGGTTACGTTATAATATTATGGTGAAATGAGTTCCCCTTCACTGAAATTTTCAATCATATAAAAAACAAATAAATTTTCAAAATCTTCTCTTTGTTCCTATTTACTTAATACAATGGTGAAGGGAAAGGAACCAATGGAAAATGGAAGTGCTGGAAGTGCTAGGAAACGAAACAAAATTGATTTAGAAATGAAGATAATTAATTAAGAAGTATGAAACAAGGCAAAGTTTGTCATCTATTGCATGGAATTAGGTCTCGCTGTTTCAACAGTGAATACTATTTTAAGGGACAGTGCACGTATAAAAGAACATGTTAAAGGATCAACACATTTAAGATCAACAGTGATCACAAAACAGAGTTCAGATGCTATATCGAAGATGGAAAAGCTATTAATATGGATGGAAGATCAGATTCACAAACAAATGCCCCTGAGTCCAATGGCCATTCAAGCAAAAGCAAGAAGTGTTTATGAAGATATTAAGGATAAGTATGGCAAACCCCAAGCCAAGTGTGCAGCAAGCAACGGGTGGTTTAATAGGTTCAAGCATCGTGCTGCAACCATTAACGCATGCGGTGAAGTGCCAGTGCTGATTCTGCAGATGCAGAGAAATTCTGTGATGTATTGGGAAAACCCTTCTAAATCTCCACAGCCCTCAACTTCCGCAGCGGCGTGCTTATCAGCTGGAGAGTTAATTCTGGCAACAATGCTCAAAAGGTAAAACTTGCTGACGTTATGCCTGTCTCCTCTCTCTTTTTGTAATTTTATAATTTTGAAATGAAATTTCTGTAATTTTTTACACTTTTGTAAACTTTTCCTGTACATGAGATAAAAAAAATTGGCTAAATAATTCTATTTAGCCAAGTTTGGGGGGAGGGAGCTGTACAATGGTTTCAGACAGTTTTTAATTGCTATGCAGTGGGACCATTGTGGTACACAGGCTCTTCCTTGAGGGGGAGCAAAGGCGACAAAATAGGCGCTGTTACTGTCTGTTCATAATATGGTCTATTTTCCTGTCAAGAAATTGCACACCCTTCCCTAGGTGCCATTTAATGCAAAAATGTTGCAGGGGAAGCAAATACTCCCTCTGCCCCCCTAGGTACGCTACTAATTGGGGCCAACTGATCATTTTGCTAACAGAAAATTCTAAATGGGAAGCATTCAATGGATTAATCTTGGAAGCTACTAGACTAAGAAATACTGTTTAAGGTTTAGGCCTAAATGAATGTCAATGAACAAACGAGACTCGTTGCAGAGAAGAAAAATGCATGAGATGCATATAAATTATCAGGCAACACAGAAGCCTATGGTAGATAT
Organism: Mastigoproctus giganteus; assembly: GCF_048544385.1. NCBI lineage: Eukaryota > Metazoa > Arthropoda > Arachnida > Uropygi > Thelyphonidae > Mastigoproctus > Mastigoproctus giganteus. The sequence continues at coordinate 141,576,368 of NC_143577.1, forward strand.
AAGCTAGTCTGTAACCAAGTCACAAAGGAAGTAAGGCAAGCAAAGGTAGATTATGAGAAATCTTTGGCAAAGGATGCAAAGACCTTTTTACTTATGTAAACTTTAGAAGGAAGGGGTTTAATCAGATTGGTCTGCTTGATGTCAATGGTTCAACTGTTGATGATCCATCTCAAGTAGCTGACAAACTGTATGAGTACTTTGCATCTACATTCACATATGATCTTATGATCATATGTGAATGTAGATTCTGGTGATCTATGATCACCAGAATCTACATTCACAGGGGAGTAGGGAGTTAAATGATTTTGTAATAACTCAGAGTAAAGTGGAGGAGAAATTATTGAAGTTAAACATAAGAAAGGTGCCTGGGGTGAATAGGATCTATCCAGTTATATTAAGGGAAGCAGCAAAGGAAGTAAGCAAATCCTTAGTGATAATTATGAGAGCATTTCTGGAATCAGAAGTCCCCATGGACTGGAGATGTGCAAATGTATCTCCAATTCACAAAGAGGGAACATGAATAATTACAGACCTGTTAGTTTAACTTCTGTTCCGAAGAAAATAGTCACTGGTTAAAGAAGCATCTAGACAAGACTGCAGTTACAGTTCAGACACAATATGAGTTCATTAAGGGGAAGTGTTGTCTGACCAATTTGACTGGATACTATGATGTGGTCACAAAGGAACTAGATGTCTCCACTATCCTTATAATGTTTGCATTTGATGAATTAATCAGTACTTCAAATACATCAAATTTATTTACAATGTGTTGCTTTTAGTAGTTATATGTAGTCTTGTTACTAGTATTATTATGTGCATTATGTATATGCATTAATATGTATTTGCTTTTAGATTCTGTGTTAGTTTAACTGCTAACTACCTAAAAAGCAGTTAAAGTTTAAGTGTCGTCTTTGTCCCCCTGTTCATTGCTTTACTTTAGGTCATAGTTTCCAGAATTGAAGGTGAAACTGAATACTCCCTTGGTAATTCTGACTTGTGTAGCAGTCTTCTTTACAATGCAAAAATTTTGCATTGTAAAGAAGAAGAAGAATTGCACAGAATTTTTTAACTGTTTTCTAACCTTTTTTTATATGTTTATTTACAGAATTCATGTTAATACTAAAGAAAATACTCTAAATAATTGTGACTTTCCTGCAATGGAGTCTTTGGACATGGATCCAAGGCCTTGTAAGGCCACATATGGTAAATCAACCAGAGAATAAACTCACAAGCAACATTAACCATTATTGAATCTTTAATCTGGAAGCTTAAAATCAAAGTGGTGAAGTTTCTCACCAGTGAAGTCAATAGACTTAATAAGGCTGCTAGAATTTTTTTACTCCATAGATAATCTAATTTGGAGACCATTACCATGGCACTCCTCATTGACAATGAAAGGGTTAGAGCCAGCAATGAGGAACCTCATGTCCGAGCTAATTTCTTAGAGAAAGTTGTCAGTTCTCTGACTACTACTGCATTCATTCCCCTTGACACAAAGACAGTATCAAGCTGTCATCAGACAGAGACTGATTCGACCAGTACCTTTGCTTAGGTTGTGCAAAGAGGAGTGTTTGACTCTCCTGGCGATCAAATACGGACAGATGTTCATAGATCCCCTCCTAGGGAAACAAAATGTAATTATTTTGAGAGCCTCAGACAACAGTGACCTTAAAACCAATCAAGATGTCAAAGTTCTGAAGGACTTCAAGACAGAGTAAAAGCTCTAAACTTGCTAGAAATAAAGGAGTGATCCTTGAAACAGCCAGTACAACTGAATTATACACCATTTCTGCTTTTATTGGCCAGTGTGCTCTGTCAAATTCTTCCTTATATTCATAAAAATTACTCACTTCCACAACATCAGATATAAGTTTATTCCAACAATCCACGAATCTCAAGAAAGCAAATATTCACATATCTATTCTGCAACCATCCTTGCTTAGTTTAAATTTATGTTCCCTTAAATGTGTTGCCTTAGCAAAAGTAAGGATGATTTCAACATTTAGCTTACCTAATCAAAATTTAAAGCCTTAAATACCTCAATCATATTTCCTTGCAAGTGTCTAGTTTTCAGATGCTGCAATTTGCAGGGCAAAAGTTGTTCTTAGTAATAAGAGTACTCTTTTCTTCCCTGCACTAATCTCACTGCTCTTCTCTGCAACCATTCCAAGAGATCCACATCTTTCCTAAAACGGGGCTTCCAGACCTGTATCCAAATTTCTTTGCAATTGAAGAAATTCAGCGGTACAGTAAACTATTGAAATAACGGCACCCCAGATAACGGAACATATGAGCTAACGGCACATTCAGATCAGATGTATAGATACAGTGCAGATTTTTTTGCAGTGCTGAAAAAAAAAAAAAATGGCAAGTCACATGATTACTGTATTTGTTTCACTTTACCATTTTGAAAGTGAATTCTGTACTAATATCACAGATTATACTGCTGTTTTACATTTATTTTAAATTAAAAATACCTTACTATGGCTCCTACAGTTAATAAACCTCATACATGGAAGAAAAGAAGAACATTAAAGCTTGTGACAAACTTGATATAATAAAGAAAATAGAACTGGGTGTAAGTAGGAATGTATTAATAGCAGAATATATCATTGGATCATCAACATTGTATGATATTACATATTCAAAGCATAAACATTTAGAATTTACTGCATGTTCAGAACCAAACAATAAGATAGCTGAAGCCAAAATTAGAAAACTTAAAGTGCTGCATGAGTGGTTTTTATTAAAACGATCAGAAGGTATGGCTATATCAGGGTCAATGATTATTGCCAAAGCAAAAGATTTTAAAGAAAAAATGGACAATGATACAACAATTACTTTTACTGATGGATGGTTAACTAAATTTAAGATAAAACATGGAATCAGAAAATTAGACATTGCAGGAGAAAAACAATCTGCTGACACAGAGGCAGCTAAAGAATACAGTGTGGCATTTGACAAGTTTGTTAATAACAATAATCTTACAGCTAAGCAAATATACAATGCTGGCAAAACTGGTCTCTACAGGAAATGTTTGCCACAAAAAAAAATTGGCAGGTTGCAAAGGAAAAAGTGCAAGTGGTTTAAAGCGAAATAAAGAGTGACAGTTCTTGTGTGCAAATGCATCGGGCCAACACATTCATTAGAAAAAAATAAAAAATTAGCTGTGCTTTTATATTAACTTTGGCAAAAGAAATAAAAACTTTACAATCCAAAATGTATGCTTATTGTCATTATTTTATACTTACAATTCTTGCTAATGTTGTTATCTCTGCAAGGACCCAATCAGGACAATCTAAATCTCCACAAAATCTAAATCTCTGTAAGATGAAGATAGAGAATCAACACAACACAATATAATATGATTATTCTGCATGAAGCATGGGACTACTGAATGGGTCAGTGCCTTTGCACCAAATTCGTAGTGAACCATCCAATTATCAACTTGGACATTTCATTATGAACAAAACATGGTGCAAAGGCACTGACCAGTTCAATAATATAATATAATAATTATAACCATATATAATTAATAATACATTGTTCTGCCATATTAGGCACCCCTGCTGTGCACACAAATGATTTGTCCCACAGTGTTGCAAGTCACATGACCACAGTTGTGGATATAAATGCAACAGAACAACCTTTCTAGTATCAGTTAAGCATAGAAACCGTAGCAAGAATGGGGAAAAAGGAGTGATCTAACGGACTTCGAATGTGGCATGGTAGTAGGTGCAAGACGTGCTGGACAAAGCATCTCTGAAACGGCAGTTCTCCTGAACTTTTCCCACACCACAGTTTCAAGGGTGTATCGAGAATGGTGCAACGAACAGAAAACATCCTCTCGACAGTACACTCCTGTGGAAGAAAATTGCTTGTTGATGAGAAAGGTCAGAGGAGGATGGCTAGAATTGTGCAAGCAAACAGGTGGGCCACAATGTCGCACATCACGTCAGAATACAACCTTGGTGCACAGAACAAAATATCACAACGGACCACTAGTCGCACTTTGTTGCGAATGGGCTACAACAGCCGACAGCCACATTGCATACCTTTGTTATCAATGAAGAACAAGAGAGCACAAGAGAGTGTTGCTGTGCCCACCTCCTGTGGGCACAGCAACACCAGCACTGGATTATCAAGGATTGGAAAACAGTTGCTTGGTCTGACAAGTCAAAGTTCCTGGTGCATCATGTTAATGGACGGCTCAGAATTTGGCAAAAACAACATGAATCCATGGACCCGTCATGTCTGACGACTACTGTGCAAGGTGGTGGGGCAGTGTTATGGTGTGAGGAATGTTTTCTTGGCACACGTTGGGTCCATTGATACCATAGATTCATGTCTGAATGCCACATCGTACCTAAACATCGTTGCTGACAAAGTGCATCCGTTCATGTTGACAGTTTATCCTCAGTCAGATGGTTACTTCCAGCAGGATAATGCGCCGGTGCACAAAGCCCGAATCACTATGAATGGTTCCAGGAACATGACAATGGCTTTTCTTTGCTGCAATGGCCCGCTCAGTCCCTGGATCTCAATCCTATTGAACATCTTTGGGATGAACTAGAAAAGGCTGTTTGCTGCACACCTACCCCTCCATCGAATCTCAAGGAACTGCATGACACACTCATGTCTGCATGGTACTCCATTCCTGCACAACGTTTTCAGCATCTTGTTCAATCAATGCCTACACGAATTCAGGCTGTTTTGAAAGCTAAAGGAAGCTCAACACACTACTAGGTAGGTGTACCTAATAAAGTGGCAGCACAGTGTATAATATAAAAATAATGAAGCCCCCAGACTGTATGCAGTGATCAAGATATAGACACAAAATTCCTGTATATCACTCACAAAACTCCATGAGCTGTATGAGCAGCCTATCTGCACTGCTCAGAGAACTTCATATCTGACTGCACAATTACCCCCAGTCTTTCATTCTCCATTACTTACCCAACTATCGGTGGACAGATTTTCATGAAATTTCATATTTGGGTCTTTCAAGAATATTTACCAAGCCATTCCAATTTCATTAAAATTTGAAATGGCTTGACATTACACCATTATAAATCCAGCAATTTTTATTTCTTTTTTTGCAAACAATTTGCATTTAAAAAAAAAATTCATCGATTAAATGAAGTTTTAATGTAGTATTGTTAACTTTAAACAGTCTGTGCATGTCACTTGCGAAGATATATACAGAGAGAAAAGAGACTTAAAAAAAAAAGTATATGGGAGAAGAGTAATAAATATTATACAGTTGTAATGAAACCAAACGGCTGACTTTGAAAAATGTAAAACTAGTTTTATTACGGGTTCTATAAAGTTATCATTAGCATTAGTAGAGGCATATGATGCAAGAAAGCAAGCTTATGCAGCATCAGCCAAAAAAAAAAAAAAAAAAAACTTTCACTTCACCTCTCCGTTTGTTCAAAATACCTGTCCAGCTGAGCCTTAAATTTATTTAGGCTATCCGACTGGCTAAAGGCAAATTTCCGCACATCTATCCTACATCTGTCTTTCCTCAATTTGAATTTATGCCCTCTCAGGTGATTATTCTGAGCAACAGGAAGTATCCCATCAGCATTGAGCATGCTCAAACCATTCAAGGCTTTTACTCCTCTATCAGATCACCTTGCCGGTGCCTAGTCTCCAGATACTGTGATTTGCAAAACTTAAGCCTTTCTTCATAAGAGTAACCCTGTTTCATTCACTAATCTTGTTGCCCTTCTCTGTACTCGTTCCAGCAGCTCTACATCCTTCTTGAGATGAGGCCTCCAGACCTGTATACAGTACTCAAGGTGTGACCTGACCATTGCCTTATACAAGAGAATAATCACCTCCTTCTCCCTGCTAGAAAAATTCCTGTATACCATTGACAAGACATCATGAGCTACTCTTGCAGCCCATCTGCACTGCTCAGAGAACTTCATATCTGCCTGCACAATTACCCCCAGGTCCTTTTCGTTCTCTACCACTGTCAGTGTTGTACCACAGAGTTGATACATTGCTCTGGGGTTGCTGCTGGGGTTGGGAGTACATTTGTCAATGTTAAACTTCATTTACCACCTCTCAGCCCATCTGCTCAACCTTTCCAGATCCTGTTGCAGCAG